>NC_043714.1:62473801-62803154 GCF_006229205.1 Suricata suricatta
GAGGGATGGCTCCCCTCGCCTCCCCGAGCTGTCACTGAGCCCCGCGATCAGAATAGCTCTTCCGGAACTGGGGGGAGCACAGCGGCCGGGAGCGGGGCGGGGGAGGGGACCACAGCCTCCGGGCCTCTCTCACAGCCTCTGCCCCTCCCCCGCTCTTGGACGAAAGAGGGCAACCCTTGCGGGGCGGCGGTGGGGAAGAGGGCCCCCACCCCACCCTGCCCCCGAACCGCCGTCAACGCGTCCGCTGCGAGGTCTGTCTCCGAGGGTGCTAAAGAAAGGACAAGGACAGGAAGGCCGGGCGGCCTCTGGTGCCTGCGGGGTAGGACTGGAGGGCAGGGACAGTCCCCCACCCGACTCTCTCTCAGCACCCTAAGCGAGCAGCGCCGACCTCTAGGGCGCCAGGCCGCGCGTTAGGGGTGTCCGAGCCTCGCTCCAGCTCCGGGGCTGTGCCCTCCTCTCCTTCCCGCTGTTCGGCATCCTCAAGGCTGCTAATTTCTCTCCGGGAAATACCAGGCCAGGAGTTATGTTTTAGTTTTGGTGCGCGTTGAGGGAGACGGACCCAGGAGCCCCTCCACCCGGGGGTTAAAGCAAGTGGGGTGAGTTGGTGTTGCCCAGACCCTCAGGGACTAGCTTGATAACCTAATCCTCATAACCTCGGGCTAGCGGCCAGTGTAGAAGCTACCTGGTTTTCCAGATGAGGGCACTGAGGGCCCCAGAGAAAAGTTAAGCCGGTGACTTAGCCGGATTGGCAAGGCTAGCTCTTCACAAGCCTTAGTACCATCTGAAATTACCCTGTTCAGTTTTACTTTTTGTTCCTCTGTTTGTAATAACCCATCCCTCTCCATGCCTCTGTGCAGAACATCAACGTCTTGAGAGCCCCTCGCTCTCGTTGGAGGGGATAGCCCAGCACCTTGCCAGGCCACAAGTCGACTTTCGGTAACTATTTGTTGCAGGAGTAGGCGCATGGGAGGCTGCACATCAGCGTAGCTTCTTGCCCTTCATGACTTCTAGTTTTGATGCTTCACAGTCTGATCTATTTGGCAATGAAACTGTACAAGTAAAAATTCCATGCTCAAGAGTTAGTTTCAAACTTGACCCCTCTATGTTCCTTCTTCTGTGGCCATCTACAAGTATTTTCTGTTCCACAGACAAGTATTTTCTGTTTTTTTTTTTTAATGTTTTTTATTTATTTTTGAGAGACAGAGAGACAGCATGAGCAGGGGAGGGTCAGACAGAGAGGGAGATACAGAATCTGAAGCAGGCTCCAGGCTCTGAGCTGTCAGCACAGAGCCCGATGCGGAGCTCAAACCCATGAGCCGAAGCCTGACGCTTAACCGACTGAGCCACCCAGGCACCCTTGTGCAATCTTTAAGGCTTAGAGTAGGCAAAATGATTGCGCCTTGGGAGGGGTGCATGTCCGATGTTTTTAATAAAGTCTGTTTTCAAGTAGCCAGAGTTTGCTGATTCAGGTTTCCCACCATAAATAATTTATTAGTGTGGTAATAGTACAAATAGCTTGTAAAAACACTGCAGAAGGTCCTAAACAAATGATAAACACAATGATCATGCTAACAGATGAGACAGTATTGAGTCTGGCTTTTGCTGTCAGAACTGACATTTGCAAGGGAACACAATTAAAGGATGTGATTATTAAAGATGTCTGCTAGCAACATGTCCATAAGCAACATCACTATAGAAACCAGAGAAGGCAGAAGATTTGAATTCTAATTCTGCTAGGGCAACACACTGCTGTCTGACCCGGATGAATGAATGACTTGAATTCTGGAGACTCGGTTTTTTGAGTGATCAAGAAAAAAAAAAACTAGAGCCTCTAACGCCTCCCTTTCTGGATTGAAAGCATTATAAATAGGATTATCAGTACTAGTTCTTTCAACCTCTTTAATGGTGTTACACATCCACAGGGCCCATGGCCTCCTAGTGATGTGTACTTCTCTGATTCTTGATGGTGGGCTTGGTCACGTGACTTGCTTTGGTCAGTGGGATGCTGGTGGATATGATATGAGGAGATACGGTGTGCGTGCTTGTCTGGTCGACCTTGTGTTCTTGTGTTTCAATGAATGCCCTGGCAAGGCTATACCCTGGGTATCCACCGCTAGAGCCTTGGTCCCAGGATGGGACACAGGGAGTAGATGCCTCAGTTGCTCCCCAGATGTATCAGCAGGAAATAACTGTTTATTCTTGAATGCCACAGAGATTATTGTGGTCTTTGATTACACAACCAGTAGCGACAAAGGGTTGAGTGACTGACTCTCTCTCTTTCTGCCCCTCCCCCACTCATGCTCTGTTTCTCTCTGTCTCGATAATAAATAAACATAAAATTTTTTTTTAAAAAAAGGGTTCAGTGGCTGAAAGTTTGTCAAAGCCTTTTTTAATTTCTAAAATTCAAACATACAAAGGAAATCACTTTTTTGGGGGGATACGAATTAATCTCAGGAAGCCTCAGTGTTTGTCTCTTGTACTTCAGTTCTATCTTCCTTCTAAAAAAAAGACGAAAGGAAAAGAAACAAAAGTTGTGGTTATCCTATCTAACCCAGACTTCTTCTGAAGTTTCAGTGACTGCTTTAGATTTCCCACACCATTAAAAATCTAACTTGACACTTCTTGAAACATACGGTTTCTACTAGGAAGCCTTTCAATGCTGAGCCCCTCGGGATAATGAAAGTGCTGGGCCATCTTTAGAACAGTTAGCTTCATATCAGATACTGGCTGGACTTTGCAAAGTCTCTGTGTCTGGAGGCCGTATCATGACTGAACATTTGAGAAGCACAAAGTATCAGTGTCTTAGCTTCCGACGGAAGATGTGGAGACAGACGGATGCTCTGAGGGTCTCACAAGGCCCAGACCCAGGAGGACCAGCCTGGCCTGATGGTTTGAACGGGGCGCACAATGTGAGTTCCTTTGCATGGACACTGAGCTACTGCCTTTCCTGAACAGCTTTGTGCCACAGATTGCCCATGTTACATGCTGGGTATTTGATTTTTTAAAAAATGTTTATTTTTGAGAGAGAGCGAGCATTTGAGAGTGAGTAAGAGGCAGAGAGAGAGAAGGGGATGGAGGATCTGAAGCAGGATCTGCACTGACAGCAGGGAGCCCGACACGGGGCTCGAGCTCACAAACCATGAGATCAGGATCTGAGAGGAATTCGGATGCTTAACCAACTGAGCCACCCAGGCGCCCCTGGGTATTTGATTTTTTAAAAAATGTGTGCTTCTCCCCTATGGGGCTATGAATTCCATGTTGGTAGGGCTGCGTCTTAGTGTTTTAGTCACCACAGTGCCTGTCATGGTGTTTGGTATGTGACTCGCAATCAATAAATAACTCAATAAATGTTGAACTACTAGGGGATGCTGTTATCCCCCTGTCTTCACCTACTGACCTCTAATTCCTCCTAAGGACACAGCAGGGTAGAGAGGAGGAAGGGTGGGCAGCCCCGAATCCTACCCTGCTTTGTCTAATCCCCCACGAGTCAGGCCTCACCAGTTAGGGAGGCAAACAGGGAAGGAGGTCAAAAGGTGGCATCTTGGAGAAAAATGTTTTAAATGTTTAAATATTTGTTCCCCCCCAGGCAGATGCTAGCCATGCGGAAGACACTGTGTCACGCACTTTGCAAACGTAATCAGGTTTAATACTCTTCACCAAGTCTGTGAGCTGGGTGCTGTCATTCCCTATTTTACAGATTAGGAAGCTAAGGCTCTGAAACCTTAGGTAGCCTGTTGAAGATCAGCCAGCCAGTAGGGTGAAACCCAAGCTTGTACCCAGGTCTGTCTTCAACCCCAACAGGAGCCAGACTGGGTTCTAATCATCGTTCCCTACTTAAATAGCTGTGTGACCTTGGGCAAGTTACTTCACCTCTCTGTGTCACAGTTTCCTCATTTGTGAATTGGGAATAATGATAGTAACCACCTCAAAGGGTGTTGTGAGGATTTATGAGTTAATATGTACAAAGTATCTATAAAGATGCCAGCACCAATGGTACAGAATATTATTATCTTTATGTGAAATTTGCACCTCTGTCTTTTACTTGCTTACATCCATGACCACCCATCAGATTTTAAGTTTTGAGGGCATGGCGCATAGTTTACTCAGCTAATTTACAGATATGGGAAAAACTGTCTATATTGGAGCAAATTGTACAACGAACTGATAGCTTGCGTATTACTAGTTACAATTTATTGCACTTAAACTATGGAAAGGAGCCTTGTTCTGGTCAGAAGCCTACATTTCCCAAGGTAAACCCAGCACGAGTTTAGCCTGCCCACTGCCTCATAAGGCTGTTTGTAGACATTGTTTGTAGAAGGGATTGAAAACTTGATAAATATGAAGCACACTGTTGTTTCTACCCCCAAATGACATTTGTTTATGGTTTTGGCTGAGGCACCGACTACTTCTCACTAGAATGCAATGCTATTTTGTTTTTTCATAGTTTCTCTTTCTGAAAGGGTATTTTTTCTTTTTTTAATACTTATCAGCAGTAGTTGTAAGTTAAAAATAACTTCAGCTTGAGGGTGGGGCAGGGGCTGGGATCAACCAGATCTGTTGGCTCACTCTGTCCAAGTTCAGGCGAATTTTGTCAGGGGCAGAGCTGGAGGAACTCAGGATATTAAATTCAACCTGTCAGTGCTGTCACAGGACTGTGTGTTTAAGGCCACAACAATTTGCATATGACCCTACACCCTGTCTGTCTAGGGCGGGGCACCCTTGAAACAGTGTGAAATACGTCTGTTAGGTGTGTTTGAGCAGGAACTGCTGGCTGTGGGTTATTTTTGGGTCTCTGGATGCCACAAGTCCTGCCAACCAAATTAAAGTCGGTCAGACACATGTCACTGAAAATATTCTCATTACTTTAATGAGAATCATTTGGCATTCCTCAAATGTGGGCCTGGTTCTGTTTCTGAGAGAGGGTCAAGGGCATTTTGCTATAATCCTCCTTCTTTCATAGACCAGTTGTTCATTTTAATGATAAAACTTTTTTTTCTTTTAATAAGCAGTAAACAGGATTTGGAGGCAAGGCTGCTAACTTTTGTACAACATAAAGAAATGAATGAAATCACAACACTTACGAATAGCCCAGACTTCTGGTGTCTTTTTATAAAAACACATTTTATTTATTTTTATTTATCCTTATCATTTTTAAAATGTTAATTTATTTATTTTTGAGAGAGAGAGAGACAGAGAGGTAGTGTGGGAGAGGCAGAGAGAGGGAGACAGAATCCCAAGGAGGCTCTGCACTGTCAGCACAGAGCCCATGTAGGGCTTGAACCTATGAACTGTGAGATCTTGACCTGAGCCAAAATCAGGAGTCAGATGCTTACCCGACTAAGCCACCCAGTTGCCCCTAAAACCCTATATTAAAATGAGGATCTTTAATTTGTTATGAATGTCAAGCTTTATGTACAATATTAGTGCCTAAAATTGGTTAAAATCGTCCTATCTATAACCTTCCAAATGGTATCTTGAATAGTTGAATAACAAATTTAGTTCTGAGGTTTCTCATATACAAAAATAGCTTGGACTGAAATTCATCTAGACATTGTATCTCGTGGCTTACTTTTATTATCACTAATGTTCATATAATTTTGCAAGGTAAGTATTTTTATCCCCACTTAATAGATGAAAAGACTAAGTCTTAGATATGTTAAACATTTACTCCAAGGTCTGCTTAAAAATCAGAACAAACTTTTAGAGAGGTTACCTAATCCTGTTCCTTCCTTTTATCCTTGAAAAGGCTAAGTCTCACAAAAGAGAGACTCTCTTGAACACAGAACTAGTTAGTAGCAGGCCTGGGAACTGGGCATCATGAGACCAAATACAACAGGGTTCGAATGTTCCATTAATCTTGCTTTACTGATCAATGTTCCTGATAAATGTAAACTTTGAAATAAAATTTAAATCCTCTGGTTTACACACTCCAGTGATCAGATTTTATTAGGGCTTCTCATCAGTGAGTTTGTTCCAGAAGGTACAAGAAAAACAACTTGATCCCCTAAAGATGCTACTCTTCAACTATCAGGATCCTAGAGAAACAAGAGTTGAAAAATCAGCGTTTACCTGACCATCAGCTTGAATGCAGATTTACCACTTGTTACATTTTGACAGATTGTTGTAATCACTGCAGGTTTTGACTGATCACCCCTGAGGATTTGAGTGATTTGTGAGTCATGGGGAGTGTGTTTCCTCATATGAGTTAACTAGTGACTTGTCAAATCTTGGAGAAGTCACTTAACCTGTTTGGTGTTCAGTTTTCACATTCATATACACACGTTATGAAGATGGTTGTAAGGTTCTATGGCATTATTGACAAGAGTGATCATTAACATGATTACAGATTTTCTTTGGGAAATAGAAAAATACTACTTTCCCCTGCCTATCTTGTTGGGTGGCTGCCTGTCACCCCCATTAGAAAGCAAAAGTCCAGAGTGCCCCGGTGGCTTAGTTGGTTAAGCATCCAACTTTGGCTCAGGTCATGATCTCATAGTTCGTGAGTTTGAGCCCCATGTTGGACTCTGTGCTGACAGTTCAGAGCCTGGAGCCTGTTTCTAATTCTGTGTCTCCTTCTTTCTCTTCCCCTCCTCTGCTAATGCTCATTTTCTTTCTCTCTCTCTCTCTCTCTCTCTCTCTCTCTCTCTCTCTCTCTCTCTCTCAAAAAAGGAGTAACAATAAAAAAAAAAAAGCAAAAGTCTCTAGAAGTGTTCTGCTCACTACCGTATGCCTGATGCCTGGTGTCTATCAATGATCAAAGTGCCAGGGAGGTCTCAGTGTCGGTGGGACTGAATTTCTAAGTTGTCACCTAGAAACTGTGGTCTGTGAACTGAAAACCATTTTACTATTTGTCTCAGATGATTCAATAAAAATAAAAATAAAATGAGCCTGAGATTTTTTTTTTAAACAGCAGTACATTCATTTCAGGAAGAAGAATGTAATTTAAAAATAAGTACAGAATGTTCATCTTCTTTCCTGTTCTGACTACAGCCTGAGAAATCCAGTCCCTTAAGGGACATAATATTTTCAACCAGGGTTTACTGTTGATAGTAATTTAAGAAATAATTTAGTCTTTTAAACATCTGCTTTGCTAAAAATGGTATTGTATAAAAGCTCTTCAAATTGTGTATCTGTTGAAGAGATAAGGTATAAATTAGATGTTTTCCTCTCTCTGTCAACTAAGCAAAAGGAGTGGTT
The DNA here is from genome assembly GCF_006229205.1 of Suricata suricatta. NCBI lineage: Eukaryota > Metazoa > Chordata > Mammalia > Carnivora > Herpestidae > Suricata > Suricata suricatta. The sequence continues at coordinate 62,480,999 of NC_043714.1, forward strand.
ATCTGCAGTTTTGGTGTTGATCTATTTACAGGCTGCAAAATTTTTTGTAGAACATCATTCATTCATTCATTGTCTCGACAGGGATGTACCGTGCCTCTGCTAAGTTCCTGGTGCTCTTCTAAAGCAACTTAGGGGAAAAAAGATGAGCATTTACTCTCAGGAGTGTATAGGCCAACGGGAGAGAGACACACATACAAATATGTATTTCTAAAACTATGTGACATGTATAGTGATTGGGATTTGCACAGGGTTCGTTGGGACCCCGACGAGGATAAATCCTGTGATTCAAGCTGGACTAGCCAGGCAAGGCTGCCGGGAGTTGCTCTTGAACGGAGTCGTAAAGGCTGAGTAGGAACTGATGAAGCAAATGGAGATAGAGCTGAGAGCGGGGCTGGCATCCAGGTAGAGGATTCAGCAGGAACAGTGGCAAAAGGGGCGGGCAGCCGGAGTTGCCTTGAAGGACAGAGTGTGAGCAGATAATGAGAAGAACCGGGGATGGAGGGGGTGGAGGCAGGTTGCAGAGGGTTCTGTGAGGTCTGGTAGAAAGTGTGGGCCTTATCTGAAGTGGTAGGAGCCACCGGGAGCTGTAAACAGGGAATGACAGGTAGGTTGTGCTGTAATAGATATCTCTTGCGGGGAGGGGCAGAGGGAAGGATGGAAGAAGCACACTGGATGGACAGGAGTCAGGAGGATGTCACTGTTTCCAGGCGGCCGCTGATGAGCACCAAGGCCAGGAGGGTAGTAGCTGGGGGGTGAGGGGGAGATGACTTGAGACACCTGTAGGAGGCAAACACCCAGAACTTGGTGATTGATCAGGGGTGAAGGAAGGGCAGCACCGAGGAAGGCTTTCGAGATTCTTCTCCCATTTCTTCCTTCCTTCCTTCCTTCCTTCCTTCCCCTTCCTTCCTCCTTTCTCTTTCTTTCTTTCTTTCTCTTTCTCTCTCTCTCTCTCTTTCCTGTTTCTTCCTTTCTTCTTCTTTTCTTCCCTTCCTTCCTTCCTCTTTTTTTCTCCTTCCCTTCTTTCCTTCTTTCTTTTAAAAAATTTTAATGTTTATGTATTCTTCTTTCATTTTAATTTTTAATTTAATTTTTTTTTTTGGGAGAGACAGAGTATGAACGGGGGAGGGCAGAGACAGAGAGGGAGACACAGTCTCCGAAGCAATCTCCAGGCTCCAAGCTGTCAGCACAGAGCCTGATGCAGCCTTGAACCCATGAACAGTGAGATCATGACTGGAGCTGAAGTCAGATGCTCAACCTACTGAGCCACCCAGGCGCCCCCCGCTTCCTTCTTTTTAAGTAAGCTCTATGGCCCACATGGGGCTTGAACTCAACTTCAGGATCAAGACAGATTCTACTTTAGGTGAAAGAAGAAACAAATGGCTGGGGGAGGGACTGAGGACTGTTGCACTGTTCTGAGTGAGACCTCACTTCCACTCATTTTAGGGCCATGAACAGGTCAAACTCTGCATTCCTCTTCCCTGGGGAGATTGCCTGTGTTGTGGAAGGGACTTATTTCTAATTGCCAAGGCCTGCCCCAGGAAGAGGAAGCAGCTCTTTTTGGAAAAACATTCAAAAGGGATCTTCTCTTTTTGTCCTCCATTATCTAATCCATCTTGAATAAGATTTTGTTTTCTGCCAGTGGTTATAGCACACAGTCTGTCCCATGAAATGAAATGTTCCATTTTTACACATCTTTAAAAATGTTATGAAATATATAGTGCTATTCTTACTACAAATAAGAATGAAATTCCCTAAAACCAACAAGTGAATGGGTGGGTGCTGAAAATTCGTTTTATGTATATATTTTTACCATCCAGTTTGCACTGCCTGTGAGCTTCCCGATGTGGGGGACAGGGGATGCCTCAGGGATCATGGTGGGAACTGGTGTCGACTTCCAGATCCAGGATCCAAAGGGACCTCTCTCCCTGCTGTGGTCCAGTCAGGGGCAGGCATGTGAGTTGGGCTGGACCAACCACACATACTCTCCTGGAGAAGTGATGGAAGGAGGTTGGCGTTTCCTCGTTGGAGGGTGCTGTCCCTGGCTGGCCCCTGCTGCAGCAGCTTTGTTGTGATCCTTGCTCTCTGCTCCTCTGGGGGCTCTCTCAGTTCTTGCCTCAGTTTTCCATGCCTGCTTCTTCGGCCTTTTGCTGATGCTATGAATCCGATAGTCTTCCAATAAAATCTTTGCACTTAGAAGAGTCAGGGTTGATTTCTGTTGCTTGCAAACAGTGACTGCAACTGTATGGAACCTTCATGTAAGCGAGGCATTCAGCGCCTGGGTCCCATATGAACACACTGTCTCCTCTGCCCATCAGCCCTCCAAGGCCCTGTGGTCTCATGTGCTTATCTGTGTACTTGGGCCAACAGTTGAATTAGACCAGAGAGGTTGATCTGTATGTATTAGGACTTACCTAAAAAATCATCCACTGAGAAAACTGGACTTAAGCCCAGATAGGGGATTTTGGCTTGTATAAAACTGGCAGATTTAGAAATACGGAGACAGAGAAGAATGTTGAGCTGTCCATGTGTGAAAGTAAAAGAAGAGGACTTCAAAAGCTCAGAGCTGTAGATTTTTCTTATAAATCCATGGCATGACCTCATCAGGGCAGCAAGGCCGAACCCAGAGCATATCTTGTAAATTTCCCTAAGGTCCCATCACACATTTTGTTATAATTTTCTAAATTGATGCTTCAGATGTGGAACTTAGCTTGAAGGCAGGAGGAAGGGGGTAACATTTATTGAATACCTGATGTGTGTCTTTTATCTACATTGGTTTATTTAACTCCCCTCGCCCCCGCAAACAGTGCAAAGTAGGTATCATATCCCTATTATATTCACAAAGAAATTGTATAGTTGGACTCACACAGCTCACACGTGGCAGAGCAGGGGTTTCAATCCAGGACTTTGAACTCCAAAGCTTGTGCTCTTCCTATGAAACAATTCTGCCTCCCAAAGGATATGTGAGGTCAACGGGGAGCAGGAGGGCAGAGAAAGCAGACTGCTAGACCTTGGGAAGAAGATTCTTCTCTCATGCATGTGAGACTCAGGACTGCAGACGTGGCCAACTGGTTTTTTCATGGAGGCCATTGTGTAGTCTGGGAGGGACTGCAATGTGTTGGTATTCTACCTCTCAATAACCAAGGGACTCATTTTATGACAAAAGAAGTATAGCACTGGGTGCTTGCTGGTGAAACTAGCTTATTTGACTATGTGACCCATCACACAGAAGCTTGAAAGAACTGTGGAATGACCTAGAGATTGCTGGGCCCCTGTCTTATAGAATGTAGTAAATACAGTGTTTCTGCCATGTCCAGAGTGGGGAGGTGGGTGTAGCCTCATCTCATTTTTAGGCTATTATACCTAACAAGCCACCTCAAGAACTTTGGCTTCCCACCCCTGAAATCATGGGTTGATGAGTTTAGAGGTTCTGGTTTCCACCAGAGACCACAGACATGGTTCCATTAAAGTTGCAGCTAAAACTGTCCCTAGCCCTTTAAGGCTCCTCCTGCCACTGAATCCAAGCAGGCAGAAGGTAAGTGTATTGACTAGAGTCAATTATTAAGGGAAACAGGTTACTGCTACCCAATGAAGACAAGAGAGACCATATCTAGAGCCCAGAAGACTCACTGAGTCACTTCTTAACACCGCCATATACAATAATAATGGTTAATGGAAGACCATGCTAATCCGGACAGCACAGGGCCACAAGGGCTCTGATCCCCAGGAAATGAAGAGCTGGCTCATCCCATTGGCTAACAAAACTCTAACCAGTTGAAGTGCTGAGGGAGAAGGTAGAATAGAGGTAGTGGGGGGATTGCTGATTTTTGTCCCACGACCAGCAGCTGAAGTTGGGATTGCTGTTGTTAGGCATGTCTTCTCGACTTGATTATGGTTTTCTTTATGGGCTCGCCTTTCTGCTGCCTCACACGAAGTATGTTAGGTTCCAAGTGGAAGTGTGACTGTATCCATCTCTCCTTACCATGACAGCAGTTTGTGGGACTTTGGTTCTCTGGGATGTAGAGCATGAGTTTCTTCATCTGGATGAGGTACAAGAGGGATGCTGCATAGATGCAAAAGTGGGGAACCATGCAGGTAACTGGCATGGCTCCCCCCAGCGCCCTCCCCTCCCCTTCCCTCCAGTCCATCCAGACTATCTACCTGGGCTTCCTTGTGCTCTGGTTTCTGGTTGGGTTTGGTCAATGAAAGTTACTGGCAAAAGATGAGAGAGAGAGACAGAGAGAGAGATTTTTTTTCTCTCCCGTTTTGCTTAGGCATAATATGCTTAGGCCTTCCACAATTTTAGTTCCTGCCAGACAGCTGCTCTGCCCTGATTTCAGCTCTCATTGGGCTCTGCAAAGTCACATTCTTCCTCTTGCCCCTGAGACCCAGAGGTAGTAACAGCTTCCCGCTGCCCTCACCTCTTGGAGGCTCTTTTAACTCTATCCACACCTCTGTAATGGATCCCTTTATTAAAACCTCTTAAGCATTTGAGCAGAGTTTTATAACCTGCTGGGCCCCTGTGTGATACAAATTGGGAGATGATTTCATTTTATTGAAGCATAAAATTATCATTTTATTGGAGCAGTCTTTATTTTCCCAGAGGCTATGTAGTAGTGTTTCTTGAAAAATCAACAGTTCCTACAATATTTAAATCAATTTGATCTACAAATGTTTGATTTAATGGAGCCTTCCAGGAAGAAGGCATGCCAGGAATAATACAAAATATGAGGGGAGCTATTTTAAAAGTCTCCTTTACCTAAGAAAGTTAGGCAAAGAGACTTTCCTCTGAGCATTACTTATAGCAAGTAACATCATTTTTATACTTTAAATGAGAAAGTTGATCTCTACAGACATGTGGTAGAATTTAGCTGTGACTCTACCTTTTTTTCAATTGCCTGTCATCAAGTCATAATCCTTTGGGATATGCATTTATTCCTTCTCCAAGCTTTTATTTTGTACTTAGTGAATGCCACACAAAAGTCCTGCCATTCATAAAACAAAGATGGATGGGGTGTGGCCCTCACCCACCAGACACAGGCTGAGCACAGAGAGAGAGCCAGGGGTAAATTCATTGCAGTCTTTGCTTTTGAGTGTCTCCATAAGTAAAAAAAAAATACCAACTTTCATTCATTCAGCAAGTATTTGTAGAACATTTGCAATGTGGTGGTGCTATGTATCAGAAATACAAGGCTGAAAGGAAAAATGCATAAAATAAACTCTCCAAATACACAAAACAAATGAAAAACAAAAGCAAAATCAAAGCAAACAAACAAAAAAGCTAATAGGGGTGTCTGGGTGGCTCTGTCAATTAAGCATCTGACTCTTGATTTCGGCTTAGATCATGATCTTACAATTCATAGGTTTGAGCTCTGTGTTGGGCTCTGTGCTGACAGTGTGGAGCTTACTTGGGATTTTCTCTCTCTCTCCCCCTCTCTCTGCACTTCCGCTGCACTCGCTGTCTCTCCAAAATAAATAAATAAACTTAAAAAAAAGAAAAAACCCAACAAACAAACAAAACCATCCCCCAAAACCCCATAGTCCCAAACACATACTCCGATGGTTTCTGCAATCGTGGCATTTACAGTTTAAGGACGTACTTAAGGGCTGGTGTGAGAATTAGATGAGATGTTCATGGAGCCACAGGCACATAATGGATAATTTACAAATGCTAGAGCCCATGAGCATCTACTAGGGAGACAGACCCATCGCACTAAAATGTAATGTGGCGCATAGAGGAGGTAGGCACTTATTCTGTTGTTGGAAAGTCATGGAAGGTTCCATAGAAGAGGTACAGCTGAAGGACAAGCCTCACTCCCTTCACTGTAGAAAGGACAAGGAAGAGGACATTGAGGCAGAGAGCAAAGCCGTGTAGAAGTAAGAGAGCCCAGGGTGTTTGGGAAACAGTGTGGACTCAGTGTTTCTGGAGCAGAGGTTGCATGAAAGGAGACAGGAAATGAATCTGGAAGGCAAGTTAGAGCCTGACTGTGAAGACCCTCCTCTGGCATATGGAGGGCAGAGAGCCTTTGGAGGTGAGGTGAGCATCTTCCATAGCATTTGATCCGATAGCACTGGAGATGCGTTGAGCCAGCGTGTCTATCCTGGTGGGTAGGTATCTGAAGTTTAATGCCAATGTTGTGCTTTCAACAGTTTTAAGGTTTTAAAGGCTGAAGCAGCATTAGGAGCCCCTAAAACCTGGGGAGAACAGTGAATCCAGAGTGCTGTCTGTTACAGAGTAGAGTCTCCAAATATTGGTGCAAAATCACATGTTTATTTATTCATTTTTTTAACTTTAGAGAGTGGGGAGAAAGAGGCAGAGGGAGAGAGAGGGAATCTTAAGCAGGCTCTATGCTCAGTTTAGACCCTGATGTGAGGCCTGGTCTCATGACTCTGGAATCATGAACTGAGCTGAAATCAAAAGTCAGATGCTCAACCTGCTGAGCTACCCAGGCGCCCAGGATCACATGTTAATTTTTTATTTATATTTGAGAGCATGCAAAGGGGGGGCAGCAAAAGGAGGATAGAGGATCCAAAGTGGGCTCTGTGCTGACACTAGTGAACACGATATGGGCTTAAACTCACAAACCGTGAGATCATGACCTGAGCTGAAGTTCGACGCTCCACCCACTAAGCCACTCAGGTGCCCCTGGAATCACAAGTTTAAATGGCACCCCTCCTTAGCAGGACTTGTCCAGAAAAAGCACAGACATGATGTGTAATAAAATCAGTTTCTTTTGTGACCTAGGAAAAATATAAGATACAACATAAAGAATACTTTATACTTTAAGAACTACAAGCTTCTGAGTTTCGGTAGATAATCAGATTAATGCTAACTGCTGCCTATTTTTCTTATCTATCTTCCAGAATCAAAGGGAAGGAACAGGGGCCAAACAACAGATTGACAATTCATAAAATAGCATTTATTGAATACATATTAGCTGCTGTTGACTCAAAGATGAATGAAATGAGATCCCTGGTCTAGGAGTTCACAGACTAGTGAAGGGGACAGTTGTGTTTAGACTGAGTGTCTGTCATGGATCAGGCTTGGTGTTAGGCTCCATATGTCATCCCATGATGACAATGAGTGGCACATATGGTCATCTTCATTCTCAGCTGTGAGAACTAAAGTTTCTGGAAGCTGAGTTATTTGCCTGAGGTCTCACAGCTGGAGTGACACTCATATCTCTGCAGGGAACAGATGGCTCACTGGATGGGATAAGAGAGAATAGTTTAGTAAAGCGACCGCTTACAATGGCATCGCCAGGTTAGGGAGACCAATGAGGGATGGTGGGGGCACTGTGGGGGTGGCAGTGGAGAGGACTGTTCCTACTGCAAGGCCCCCCAGGGGCAAATGGAGGGAGCAGTTACGAGAACCTGGAGGAAGGAGCCATGGTTGTAGCCGAGGGCCACCAAATAGGAGCTGTGGCCTTTGGTAAAGGATATAGCCAAGTCCCAGTGACTTGGGAGAAAGGCACCAAGGGCAATAAATACCCTGACTGCACTCTCTTCCTTTCCTTCAGTTTCCCACCTGTCCCTCCCATTGAGAAACACAACCACAACTGGAAGCTGGAGGGCAAGAATGCCCACTGATGTAGCCTGCTGGGATCAGAGACAGCCAGCACAACTGGTAAGAGGAGGTTTAACTCCCCACTTTTTCTGACTTCATGACTTCTACTCGCCACATTCAAGCAGTAGCTCTCTCACATTTACATGGCCCAGCTTCACAATTACCTGGAGGATGACCATTGCCAGGGGTAAACGGTGCAGAAAGGTGGAATGGATTTCTATTGTTTCTGACATCGTCGTCTCCCTTCTTTTACGACAGCACCCTTCCTTGATGCCTAACCCATGTGCACATACAGGTGACAGGGTGGCTGTATGGCCCTAGTGAAGCGGTTCTCCACAGCACAGGGTTGGACTTGGAGAAACTGACCCTGAATGTTAAGAATGTTACAATTTCCTGTGATGAGCATGGAAGGTACACTCTCAGCAAAGGGAACCAGGAGGGTTTGGGCTGGAGTTTGCCTAGAGAACCACGTCTGTAGGCACCCCATTTCCTCTTAGGAGAAACATTTGGGACTGAGGTGATGAGATTCTGCCTGTCCAGGGCGAGGTCCTATCTGAAACCCCCACAGTGTCCTTTTATATGTACGCAAAGCCTCAAAAAATGTCATGTAGATCTGACATGTAGAATCTGAGACCAATATCTTACAGGGCCACCAACACCATCTTGTTACACAGTTATATCTCTCAATCATCTTACAAAAATATAACTTGTTATATGGTTCCAGACATCACACATGGGCATCAAATTACAGCCATGAGATGATGACCAGCCTGTGGACTTCTGTAGCCATTTCTCTAGAAGGTCTCAGAGGGGCTTAGCACAATCAACTCTTGGATGTACTGGGGTGTTCAGGGCATGTGATCCAAAGAGAGTGAATTGCAGGATTTGTGCTGGTGATATTGAAAAAAAGTCCCTTTTCTGCCTGAGTTGCGGAGAGGGAGGGACAAGAGAGAAGCTGGAGAGAATGGAGTTAACACAGAGGATAGCCTGGCTGAAGATACAGACTAGACTGATCAACTCATCCCAGACTGTCCTGATTTTAAAAGTCAAAGTCCCACATCCTAGGAATGCCCTCAGTCCTGGGCAGACTGGGACAGTCCTTACCTTAGGGACAGAATGAGAGCATGTCCTGATCATATCACCTGAGCCCCAAGTCCCAACCCTGCCTGTGAACCTTCACTGCCTTCTGTCTTTTGTAGCCAAATGGGTCCTGACTGAGCCAGTAATGGGCAGCTTAGGGAAACAGGGGCAATGGTGTGGGTTTGACCAAGTCACTGAAGTCTTCCAGTACTCCTTGGTTCCTCCATCTTTCAGATGAGTGGCTGGATGACTTTTATGTTTTCTTCCAGCCCCATAACATTTATGCATGTGTGTCAGCCCAGTCTTGCAACCCCCCCCCAACCACCTTTTAACATCCAAACAAAACAAACCTTCTGTGCAGAGTGTTCCAAGTTGCAAGCAATGTGCTTGAGCCGATGTTATCGTCCCTTGGCACAGTTTTACCTAGATGAAAGTGAGGACTATTAAAATATCTCCTTGCAACTTTTATGTGGGAAGAGGGCTGGAACACCAGGCATGAAATGGTATTTATTTTGCTTGTGATAGGAAACAGCCGGAGAGTCTTCATGGATCAGGTATGCGGCTCATCCCCAGTGATGGGTCTCAGGGTGGGACTTGGGCAGACAGCCTGGCGCAGAGCGTGTCCTAAGCCACAGCTCTTCAGAACACACAGAGACCTAGTCTGGGGGCAGGATTCCGGGGTCCAGAGTAATAACTTCATTACTTATTGGTTTAGAGTTGATACATTTTAACATATGTTAACATATCATATGTATTCCCTCCATCTTTAGCATTCTTCTTCAGGTACTGGGTTTTCTTTTACTAATTTCCCCTTATTCTCTAGGTCTTTTAGGAAATGTTCTTAGGGAGATTTGACCTGCATGCCTCTAGAACAGCTTGGTTTCCATAGTGATCATGGTGAAACAGGGTAGATATCGGTTGTCAAGCTCACCATCTCATCCCTCCTCCCTTTTAGTAACACTTCCTCCCTTCTTTTGGAGGAAAATGCCCCCCTTTCTATGTGGTTCCAGTGGGGCTGTTAGTCACTGTGCTCATTACCTCCTTACGTGGGTTACCAAGTAACCAAGCTGGGCCGGTCATAGTCCCTAGCCCTCACTCCTTGTCCCTCGCAGTGATTGGTCCAGTGGGCATGTAACCTAAGTGGGGCCAGTCAGGGTCTTCTCTGGAATTGATTTCAGACCTCTGAAGAGAGGGAGGGTCCTGGTGATGCATCTGCTAAGTCAGAAGTGTGTGCATCAGAAGTGTGTGCATGTGGGGATACCAGACACTCTCTTTCTTAGCAGCACTGAGAAAAAGATAGCGTTAAGGCAGAAAGAAGATAGGGCACAAAGAGCACAGCGATGAGGAATGGAATAAGAATGAGAGCCCTCTTTAGAGATATACTCCACACATATCCACACACGGACCCTTTCCAAGTGTACAGGTCAGTGGTTCTTAGTGTGGCCACAGGCTAGTGCAGCCATCGCTGCTATCTAATTCCAGAACATCTCCATCGTCCCAGAAGGAAACTCTGTCACCATGGGCAGTCACTCCTAAATACCCCCTCCTCTTAGCCCCTGAACACCACTAATCTACTTTCTATCTCTATGGATTTGCCTCTTCTGGACATTTCATCCAAACAGAATCATACGGCATGTGGTCTTTTGTGCCTGCTGTCTTTCACTTCCTATGATGTTTTCAAGGTCCATCCATACTATAGCATGTATCTGTACTTCCTTTCTCTTTATAGCCGAATAATATTCCATTGTATGCACATACCACATTATGTTTCTTTAATCATCAGTTAGTATACATTTGGCTTGTTTGGAGCTATTATGAATTATGCTGAATTATTTCACAGCATCTTACATAATCATAGTAAATTATTTCCACGATAATTTGTTAGTATCTGCCTTTCCCATCAGACTAGGAATCTATGAGTGCAGGAAATGCTTAACAGCCAGTAGCTGTTCAATGATTACATATTTGCTGAGTGAATAAATGGATGACATAGGAGTATGATCCCCATTTTACAGTCAGGGAAGCTGAGGGTCAGGGAAATTAACTTGTTCAAGACATACAACTAGTGTGTCCATCAGAAGTCTTAATTATAAACAACAGAAACCAACTCTGGCTGGTTTAAGAAGAAAAAGAACTTACTGAAAGCCTGCTGGGGAGCTCAGAGAATCACCAGGAAGACCCAGGCTTATAAAATGAGCTGGAACAAGGGGGACAAGATGGCAGCAGGGACCAAGGGCAAAATGGTGCCTGAGAAGCAGCCTCGTGAGGACATGGCTGACATCCCCACCTTCCCCCCAAACAGAGGACAGTGCCAGCATCGCACTGCTAGCATCTCTGTCCCTGGTTAGCAGACGTTGCTGCTATTGCTGTTGGTCTCACCAGAAGGCCTTTTCCATTGGCCCCTACTTCTTTGCATTACCAGCATCTGACTAAAAGCCCATCTGACTGAATGTGGTGTAGCTGCAAGGGAAGCTGGGAAAATGAATGCCTGGCTTTTTAGGCTTTTATAGTGCAGGTGGGGTCTGCTTTCCTCTTGGCGGGGAACTCTCTAGAACAGGAAGATTTAGTGTTGGGTAGAAAAAAAATAACTTTATTTTAGTAATAGGTAGAAAGCCAGGTCTCTCCAAACTGAATACGTTATAGTTCTTTGATAGCTTCTGACAAGACGCCCAGTTCACTGAACCTTCTGAGTCAGTGAAAGCCTTACCATGCTATTTGTCATCTCCTCCCCACTCTCCACATGTCAAGTGTCAAAACTATGACAGGTCATCATGTGCTGAGGGTGGCCTATTCATTTCTTATCTATTCCCCCACCTTTTATTTTAAAAGCAAATCCTCCCAGACTGCAGTGCCTTTTTAAAACGTAAGAATTGAGTGCCTAAAAAAAAAAAAAAAAGAAAGAAAGAAAAAGCAAAAAACAAAACCAAAAATACCTAGAAGAACATGAGGACCTCAGCCTCTGACCTTGCCATGCCCTTGTGATTGGAGAGTTTCCCAGAGCGGTCTGATGGCTATACCCATCTGCCACCCTCTGTACCAAAGGGGACTATATTGAGAAGCACATGGCTTTTTCTTTGGTTGATACCCCCAGGACTTTTTGGGAGCGAAATACCTGTGCCATTTTCTCAATGTTACCTCAAGGGAAGCTGGCCCCAGACCATCCATCTGGTGCTCGTGGAAATAGGTGCCACATCTGAGAGGCATCCTCCTGAATCAAGCAGCCTTTGATTAGTTCTGTGTAAAAATGCACCCCCTCTCCTTTGCCCCTGGGCGCATGGATAATTAAGCCACCTAATTATTCACAACCGCTAAGGAGATGTCAACCTCCCTGTGTTTAAGCCAAGAGACCTCAGGTTTGCCGGAACACAGGGGAAGGACCTTCCAGAAAACAAGGCTGTCTCTCATTATTTTGGCTATTCCAGCAGGGGAGATCTGAGAGAGAGATTCCAGTTCCGCCCTGACTGTTTTACAGAAACGGGCTTGTATAGCTCCGAGGTGACAGGGCCCAGGCAAAGCTTTGGTTCTCCATCTCCAAAATGGAGGTAGTAAAAATAATAAAATATTCGTTTGTGAATCACAAGCTTGTTATAGCAACAAAGAAGAAAATATATATGGAGGCAGTATTATACAAATATTAGGTAAATTTAGCAGACCCAGAGCAAGTGCTTAATCTCTCTGTGCCTCAATCTTATCGCCTGTGCAATGGGAATAATCTTATCAGTCCTGCGTCATCCAGATGTGTGAGGATGAACTAAGTTCAAACGTGTAAGTTGTTCAGGATAAGACTTGGCACATTGTGTGTGCTAAATGAATGCTAGTTATTATGCTGGTTTATTGAATCTGTCACCCAAAGGAGCCTTCAATTAGGTCCTGCTACTTGACTGATCAATTAAAAAGTTAATTAAGTGGCCAGTTACTCCCCTCCAAATTTTTTTGTAGAGTTCTATCCAAAAGCTAAGGTTTCACTGTCCTATTTTAATGAGCTCCAGGAGCAGTAGAAAGGGCTGACATGGAAACTGAGGAAGTTGGCTGTGTCATTTTTCTGATCATACAGCCTTTGGGTTCCTGAGTGGCGAACTTGTTTCAAATCCTGGCTCTCTCGATTGTTAGCTAGATGCCTGTAGACTGATCCTTTCCTTCCTTTGGGCATCCATTTCCTCACCTGTAAAAAGAAGTGAATAGGCTCTCCTCAATTCTAGATGTCTCTGTCAAAGGTACAGACGTTCCATCTGATTTTATTGATTTCCTAGAACAGAATAATAGAAGTTAAGCTTATGGATCTTAGAGTCAGAGTCCTGAGTGCAAGGGCAGTCTGCCTGACTGGGCAACTGAGACTCCAATCCTCAGTTTTCTGATCTGCAAAATGGGGATGATAACAGTACTTCCTTCAAGTGTTGTGAGGATTAAGTCAGATAGTCGCATGTACGCCCCTTCGCATGGCGTCTGGTGCCCGTGAGCTCCTAGTAAGGATTGGCCATAACAGCCATGGAAGGTGTTTGTTTCTAAAGCTAAACCAATCTTCGCTTCTTTCCTCTGTGGTCTCAGTCTTTTCCTTTGAACTCAAGTACAAAGTTTTTGGTAACAGAGTTCTGGTTGGCTGGAGGCTGGTTGATCAAGACTTGGCTCTTCTCTCCTTGTTGTGGTTCATGTATATTTATGGATAGAATTTGAAAGGAGGCTGCTGGGCATCAGATGGCTCTTGTCTTGAGTACATTCATTTTGAGGGAAGGAAATCGATGTAGGTTTCCACGCAATGGCCACCCCTCTGAAACCATCAAGACAAGTTGGAGACTAAGGTTGGATAATCTTACCAGAAGTGGAAGCAACTTCTTCAGAAAAAGAAAAGTATATCTAATATCACATTTTGTCTGAGTGCATCAGAGAATGTATTTTTCCTGGAGGTAAATCAAAAAGAAGCAACTGCGCCATCCATCAAAAGTTATAAGTAGTTTTGAAATCTCCCGTCAACAACCACTTCTTAGTAACCTGGACCCAGAAGATGTGGGTTCAAAGTCAAGGGTAGAATGATATTAGATGCATCACATAAAAACACAAAGAACATGGAGAACTGGTTATGGATTTATGACATCTTTATGAGGCAGAATATTTGCTTTTTAAAGAGCTTCCTTCCCTTGGCTTTGCAAGGGAGGCAGCTCCTTGGCCGCCTGCAGGGTGATGGGGGGAAAGAGCAGGGAGGAGGCAGGAGGGGCGTTATCTGCTGATGGAAAAGCAGGTGAACAAGTGACCTTGCTTGAGTCCCAGCTCCTTTGTATCGAAAGTCAACTCAAGGGTCTTAGGTCAGCATCTGGGCAAGCAGTCCTTCTGGAAGAGAGGTCTTACAGTGGGTCCTGCATCCAGGTGGCTCTTGGATTCCAGGTCGTGGAGTCCATGGCATATTGGTGATGGACCCATTTGTCTTCCATGGTTCTCAGTTCTTCCCTGCCCACCTCACTGGCCATCCAGTCTCCTAAGAGCACCTTCTCCTAGGCCTTCTTTCTGTGCATTCTCTGCCCTCACCTTTTCCTCTCGTGGAGCTCATCTCTCTGTCTCAGATCAATCCATTTTAGTGCCTAACTACTACTAATACCACACATTGAGCACTTACTGTGTGCTCATTGTTAGGTACTTTACAAATTATTACCTGAAATCATTACAAACCCCAGGGTATTCCTAGCTCCATTTTTTCAGATGAGAAAACTAAAGTTTACTTGGTTGCTTGACTTGTCCAAAGTCTCACAACTAGTCAGTAAGAGAGCTAGAATTTAATCTCAGACCTCCCTCTCTCTAAGATCTGGGCCCTTTTTACAACCCCGTGATCTTCAAACTCTGGGGCACCACATGACTTTTCTGAGAGCAAGTATATCATGCAGAAGGCAGATGGCTGGAGGTAGAGCTGTTCCATGGAGCTCAGGGAGGGCACCCTTCATGTGCTGATGGCTTTTTGTTTTGGGTTCACTTCCAAGGTAACTTTTATTTATTAATTGATTCAGTGGGATTGAATTTTTGAGCATATACCTTCTTATCTAAGTAAGTCCCTCGTTGTAAGTGACTAACCTACCCTCTCTGTGTTTGTAAAATGGGAATAATAAGGCCTCCATATATTGCAGTTAGGTTTAGAGTAGGTAACGGCATAAGGTGATGGTGTGGGAGACACTCTGTGAATGACAGTTATTACTATGATTTCATAGCTGATTTTAGTCAAAATTCCAAGTCTATACAGACTCTGATTTCTCATTTGCTGAATGACCTAAGAGGGTGTTGCTTTCTTTAAAGACATCAGAATCCAGGTGGATCTTAGAGGCTCTCCAGCCCTGCATAGCAGGGAAGGTTCCACCACCTGGGAAAACATAAAGCATGCTGGCGAATGTTAAGTCTGGGAAGAGATGCTCACAGCTGCTCTCATGAGCCAGCCAGGCATAGTACCAGTGGGGGGTTTTGAAATGGGACATTTATATTCCACCTTCCCAGGTGCTTTGTAAAATTACTTAGTTCCATTGCTCTTTATGGTAAGTCAGAAGTCTCTGATTCTGATATCATCCTAGACAGTGGATGGCTAGGGAATGGTTATTTCTACTAAATTTCTTTCTCACTGGCTGGATGCCCTGGAGGTAGTATTCCTGCTTCAGGTTACACTGTAGGGAGAGTGTTTCCTCTGGAACAGAGCCATGAGTTGGACTGCAGAGAGGGACTCAGGCCAGGAAAGCTGTGCTAGGGACGGAGCTGCAGGAGAGAGGAAATAACCACAGGCTCTTGGAGCTGTCACTCAAAGAAAGAAAGCTGTTCTTTCTCTCCTACATTCTCTCCCTCCACATGGATGTCCTTACAAGAGCCATGGATGTGGCTCCAGTTACCCTGGAGCATTTGTTAGTGTTCCCAGGAGATACATAAGAAGCAGAGTTGCCAGGAAAGGCCTTTGGTTACACAGACATTTCCGATGCAGAATAAGTGACTTGGGGAAATTGTATATGCCTTTGGGCTGAGCTAGGTCAAATGAGGCTAGGATGTACGGGTACCTGCTAGGGCCTATAGAAGCTGGAAGGATCTCATGCATCCCAACCACTGACTTAGAGTCAGAGCATTTGAGAGCTGGGATTCAGGAGATGCTTTAGGGCTCTGGGAAGCTGTGACTTGCCCTGACAGGTGTCTCCTGGGTCTATTAGTCAAGGCACTTGGTTGCGAGTGAAAGAAACTTGAAATTGTTTAACAAAGAATAAAAAAGCAGAGAGAATTTATTGGTCCATGTCCATGAAAAGCCCAGGGATGGCTCATGGGCTTGGGCATGGCTAGAGGTCCTCTGTGCCTTTGTCTGTCTCTCCATTTCACACGCGTGCTCACCTCTGTGCTGGCTTCAACACCAGACAGGCTTTTCTCCATGGTGACAGAGGTAGTCAGTGGCACCTCTCAGTTTTAGTTATCCTCAGAGCTGGGGATCCTAGAAATAAGGGAGGGCATCATTTCCAAAATTCTAGTCCACATACCAGGAATGACATGACTGACCTGGCTTGGCTCACGTGCCCATTTCCTGAAGCAATTGCACTCCCCGGGAGAATTCTGATTGGTACCGTCAGAAGCTCTAGAGGATGGGGCTACCCCGCCTGAACCATGTATGGGGGAGGGGAATCCCTCAGAGGTGCTGTGTAGTCAAGAAGCCTCCTCCACAGTGAGTACCTCTGTGCCATCAGCATGGCAGAGCTGTGGGCCTGTGACACCCGCTCTCTGAGATCATTGCTTCGTCTTGTATAGAGATAGAATTGGTTGTCTCTGGTAAGCAGACTAATGCGCCCCCAAAGATGTCTATACCCTACTCCCCAGAAACTACGAATATGTTATGTTACGTAGAAGGGGGGAAATTCAGGTTACCGATTGAATTAAGGATTCGAGTCAGATGGCCCTAAAATAAGGACATTATTCTGGATGATGGAGGTGGGACTAATGGAATCATAGGAGTCCTAAAATGGGGGGTGGGGAGGTGCAGAAGAAGGTGGCAAACGAGTCAGAACCTGAGAGACGGCTTTGGGAGAAAGACTTTCCTGGCCAGCACTGGCTTTGAAGGTGGAAGGGATCATGACCTACGGAATGTGGGCGACTTTTGAAGCTGGAAAAGACTAGACATGGATTCTCTCTTGGAGCCTCCAGAAGGGAAGCCAGTCCTGCTGATACCTTGGTTTTAGTTCAATGAGACCCATTTCAGACTTCTGACCACTAGAACAGTAAGATAATGAATTTGTGTTGTTTTCAACCATTACATTTGTGGTAATTTGTTATAGCAGCCATAGGAAATGAATGTACTGGCCAGAATTAAAAGGATATTGCTTAGGCTTCTTGCATCCAGGGGTGGCCAGGATTGAGTCCTGGGCGCAGGTGGAGTGGCTGTGTGGCAGCGCCTGGGAATCTCGGGCCGTAGGCAGTGCCCTCTCTCCTCCTTCTTCATCTCTTCCATCCTGCTCCCTAGATCTGGATGCCAATTGGACCACCAGGATGAAGCCATACCCTAGAGAAGGGGGAGGTATGAGCTGGAAGCAGCAGTCACAGGGCAGCTTTGAAATTTCTACCTTTATACTTCAACCTGAATGATACATAAATTTTTATGTTGTTCAAGTCAACTGTTATGATGAGTGTGTTCAAATCTCACAGCTGGAGCCAAACTTAATTGTTTAGAGAAAAAAGGACATTAACCCTGACCTCTAAGGAGGTCCAACAGATCCAGTCTCTATAAGGTGAGAGCACCTCAAGGGTGTTCCAGTGATGATTAAGGAGCTCCTCTCTGATGGCTGACTCTTTCCCCAATGTCCCCCACGCACCCCACCCCACCCCCACCCAGGGTCTTTTCCATCAGGTGCTGCCATCTTGGCTTTGCAGCCCTCAAATCCATCCTGTCTCCTGCCTTTGCTGTTGGTGTCCGTTCTTCAGCAACAGCCCTAACCAGTTCTGATTCAGCTTGACCCTTCGGCACTCTGAACCCTCGGCTGATTTGGTGAGCGTCTATGACCCAGTTCAGGCCCCTGGGGCTGACACTCTCCCCAGATAAATTTAAATAAGAATGCAAAATTTAATTAGCATTGAAGACCATGTCCCTAGGTCTCTGTGTATGACCTCAGAGGAGATTATAGTGATAACAATTAACATTTATTGAACACTTACCATGAGACAGAAAATTGATTAAGTGCTTTATATTTCATCTGCATTTAATTTTCAGAACAACACTAGGGGTGGGTACTAGTGTTATCTCACTTTACAGGTAAAGAAACTGAAGCTGTATTAACAGAAAAGTTAAATAATTTGTCTGAGGTCATTAATTCAGGAAGTCTGATTTTGGAGCCAATATTGTGATACATTAGGTGTACTGCCTTCCAAGCCCTGAGTAGCAGCAAAATGTTTAGAGGATCATGATAATGGTTCAGGAAACCGGGTAGGGTTGCCTCATATGGTTGTGTGGACTGTGCAGTGCACAACTCAGGAGGTGTCCCCTGGAGTTGTGCAGTGGACAACCTATACAACTGTATGTGGCCACTCTGAGGCCTTGGAGCTTACATAAGCCGACAGCAGAAGGTCACATGGAAATGCCAGGAACTCAGCTGGGGAGCTATAAAAAACTGTGCTTGGGTGTTAGTATTGAAGATTAGGAACCAGGGAAACAAGCCAAGGTAATGGGAGACAGGAAGGCAGAGGACTCTTGCTGGGGCAGGCTGACAAAACCCACTGGATGGTTTCTTTCACTCCCAGACCTACACCATATAACTCTTTAAAAAGCGGGGAGGCGTTAGTTTTGTTGTTATCATAAAATTAACACATGTTTGTTGATGGACATTAGGAAAATACAGGGAAGTTTAAATAACAAAATAGTAGTCATCCGCTGTCCACGACCCAGAGAAAACACTGCTAATATTTTGTTATATTTTCTCCAGACTGTCCTCTCTGTTTCTTAATAGATGATATATATATAGTCGAGAGAGACGGGGAGAGAGAGAATGACGTATTTGTACATGGTTGATCATGTTAAAATGTTACCTCGCACTATTTGTATAATTTCACCCAGTCTTCTAGAATGGCTCGGATAGGAGCGGGCTGACTCTTGCTTGTCCTGGAGCATCTTGAAGGCTCCACCTTGCTGCTAACACAAGCTACTGAGTGATCCTTTTTCAAAACTAATAGGATTGAAGGGGAGGAGCGGGGGTGGTTCTTGGGACAGAGAATGCATCACAGTCAAATCCAAGGGGCTGCAGTGTTGAGGGCCTGCACGCCGAGCCTCGAGCCTGCTTGTCCGCCTGGGAGCTCAGGGACCTTGTAGGTGACGGACTTGTCCTCCTGAAACAGGCCTTTGAGATGATGTGGCCCAGCCTCCTGCTTTGTCGCCATCACTCTCCTGCCCCACCTTGACAGCACAAACACATTTTCTAATAGAGGAAACTGAGACCTAGGGAGGTAGCTTGACCTTCTTGAGGTCCTGGAGCAAGTCAGTAGTATACCAGGATCAGAACTTGGGGCTCCAGACTTCTTTCTATGAATCCAGCATGTCCCGAAATGCATGCTGGGGAAGGCCAGACTTACCATATATTCTGGAATAAAGACATGTTCCATGCTTAACGCAACATTTTGGTCAAAGCTGCACAGTGTCACCCACTCAGGTTCACAAGTATCTTATCTTCATTAAGGCTCTGAGAAGGCCTGCAGCAAAGAAACCTATTGGAATTGGCTCAGTACAGTGTTTCCTGAGCTAGTCACACCCTAAGGAATATCCTTGGGGAGAGAGAGGCTGTGGTACGCTCTACCGCCTGCTCTCTTAGGGCAGAAAGGATACCTGAGGACATAAGCAGTGTCACACTGGGTCAGAGCCATAGTTCTAGGGCAGGAATGTGCTCTGTGATAGGGCCACCAAGGAAAGTGTTCCAAGAACACGTGGCTGCCCTCGGTTGAGGCCAAGCTTGGAGGCTGGAGACTGGGTTCTCCTCAATGGCCTAATAGCTTCATGTGACACTGTTGTCCCCCAACTGGCTTTAAACTTTTGAAAGTTTCAAATGTCTTATACTAAATAAGTTCCACTGAAGCCAAGTTCTTGTGTGTCTTGTTCATGTCTGTATCCTTAGTGCCTAGAATAGTGCCTGGTACACAGTAGGCACTCAATACAGACTTGCAGAATAAATGGGATTAAATTTCCAATTACTTTTGAGAGCTGCGGCCTTCCTCTGGGTGACATAAAAATCTTTAACTTTCCTCCTCCTCCCAGGCTCTGACTTACAACTTATGATTCAGATGAAAAAAAGTTTTTAATTTATGCTGTTGAGTGCTGAATGTATGTGAACCCTGTCCCAGACATGTTCGCGTATAAAGAAACTCTTATTTAGGGGCACCTGGGTGGCTCAGTTGGTTAAGCATCTGACTTCAGCTCAGGTTATGATCTCATGGTTCGTGGGTTTGAGCCCCGCGTCGGGCTCTGTGTTGACAGTTAGCTCAGAACCTGGAGCCTGTCTTCAGATTCTGTGTCTCCCTCTCTCTCTGATCCTCCCCTACTCATGCTGTCTCTCTCTCTCTCTCTCTCTCAAATAAAACATTTAAAAAATTAAAAAAAGAAACTCTTACTTAAAACTTTCAATGATCCTGGAAAGTATGATCATCTCCATTTTCCAGGTGAGGAGGCTGTGAGGCTAAGGTCTTATTCTAAATTAAGTGGCAAAGCCAAGATTTACGACCCCGTGGCCAGAGCCAGGCAGTGCTCCTTAATGACGCCGGCCTCAGGTGACCAAGTACACACGAGATGAATCGAGAAGAGGCAGACCCAGATGAGGCTTCCTCCCAGTCAGAAAGGAGGCACGCCCTCTTCTGAGAAGTTGTCTACAGCAAGGACTGCTCATTAAGGCTGTCCTGGGTGCTAAGGAGGGACCCTGGGCCACCTGTCATATCTGTGTGTGGAAAATAATTCTGCCAGAGGCGGAGTAAGTCTCAGAACTGAGAAACACGAACAGGTCTCAGCTGATGGAACAGCTGAGACACTAAAGCCTGCCCGAGCCTTGGTTACGGCAACACAGGGTCATGACAGTGCAGCGTGCTGTGCCCTGTCCACTAGGCAGGCCATATTCCTCCTTCCAGCCAGCCCTTTGAACACTCAGGCAGCGATCCTGCTAGCCGGAGCTTTTTTCAGCTTAGTTTAAGAATCAGGGGCGCCTGGGTGGCTCAGTCGGTTGAGCATCTGGCTTCGGCTCAGGTCATGATCTCACAGTTTGTGGGTTCGAGCCCCACGTCGGGCTCTGTGCTGACAGCTAGCTCAGAGCCTGGAGCCCGCTTCAGATTCTGTGTCTCCCTCTCTCTCTGACCCTCCCCTGCTCGCACTGTCTCTCTCTGTCTCTCAAAAATAAATAAAAGACAAAAAAAAAGAATCAAAGAAAATCATTATGACACACGGTCACCCTCTGTAAACCGTGTCTCTTCCTCTGGGCTAGAGCACAGAGTGGCTCATTAAACTGGATCCCAGGAAAAGTGTCTCGTTGGATGGGAAAACTGGTGGATGGAAGATTAGGTCTCAGCAGATTGATAGGACGTCAGAGCTTGGGGCAGATCATCTGGTTCTTTGTCTTACAGAGGAGGAAACTGAGGCTTTGAGGTCACACGAGCTCACATAGTTACTGACTGGTGAAGCCGGACTTCAGACTCAAATCTCTTGAGTTTTGGTGAAGTTTTCTTTCATCTACATCCTGCTGCCTTGAATACCAGCTTGGCTCCATCATTCATGCTCTGTGATCTAACACAAGTATTTTACCTCTCTGTTCTTTGCTCATTTGTAAAATACAGGCAATCCTAGTTGCCTACCTCATGGAGTTATGGGAAGGAAAAAATGAGGCTTTACCTGAAAAGTACTTTCCCAAGCGCCTGGCACGCATAATAAGAGATTTATTCATCAGAAAATTCAAGATTTAAAAAATTCCTAACGGGATTGTTAGTATCCATCTGTATTTTAGAACAGCATAATGTCCCTAGAGAACAGTCTCATGGGAAGGAAGGGGCACCTGTGTCTGCCGGATCCTCACAGCTTGGACCTACAGCAAGGGTGCATCAGTGATGTTTGTTTTTGGGTTTGTCCTGCAGGACAGTTTTCATGCTTTGCCAGACAAACACGGTATATTTCTTGCGAAGCCCTGGGCGTTTCCTGTCACTCAGAAAATCTCACTCACATAAAGGTGATGGTGATGTGCCTCTCAGAGTGCCTGGAAGATGACTGAATGCAACATAACTCATTTCCAAGGGGGGAGAATCACAGATGACAGTGCCCAGTGGGTGGGAGAAAGAGTTTGGACCTTGAGGCTTGGTCTTCCTGGAGCCCCTTCCGTCAAACCACAGGAGGTGGTCATCACTTGGTCCATATCGGTGTCTCACTTCACTCCTCTCTCCCCGCGCTCCTGACACGTGATGGGCTCCACATTGAGGACTTTCAGTCTGGGGAGCTGGTTCTTGGTGGTAGGAGGGAAGGACTGACCTCTCTCTCACCTGAGACAAAGCCCCTGGGATGTGGGCTGCACTGCTGAGGCTTGAGGGGCAGCTCGAATACAACAAGATGTCCTGTCTCCGAGAGCCCTGCCTCAGTCTGTCTGTGCATAGCCTGGGCTCATGGTTCAAAACTGGAAGCGTCACACGGTGAGATGAGCTAAGTGAAAGCCTGGTGCACTTTCTCTAAGTGAAGCTATTAGGAGATCACCATAAGCACTGATAGTATGGATGACCCACTTAAATAGCGCACATAGATTTCAACTTTATGCCAGTGTGCTAATTTTATTCAAATTTGAATAAATAGATGTCCTTTGTATAAGGCACAACCCTGCACAAGCAGACACCCAGGGGTGGTCTTGTGTCCTCCACCCCTGTGTCCAGTCCAGTGCCGAGTCCATGATGCGTTTCTGAGGATCTTGAATCCATCTACTTCCCTCCATCATTACTGTTGTTACCCCACCATCGCTCCGGTCCATACCACAGGGGCCTCCCGTGTATCTTTGCCGGGTCTCTCCTAGCCAGTCGTTTCTGAACTGTCTCTAAAACTTTGCACACAATATGATCCATTGAGGTATCCGTGGAAAGCATTAGAATTTTGATTATTTGTTTTTTGTGTTTTTTATATTTATTTATTTTTGAGAGACAGAGACAGAGCATACGTGGGGAGGGGCAGAGAGAGAGAGGGAGGCACAGAATCCCTAGCAGGCTCTAGGCTCTGAGCTGCCAGCACAGAGCCTGACACGGGGTTCGAACCCACGAGCTGTGAGATCATGACCTGAGCTGAAGTCAGACGCTCAACCGACTGAGCCACCCAGGTGCCCCAAATTTTTAATAAAAGAAGGAATAAAGCTGTGAGAATAAGGCTTTATATCAATAAATGGATTGGCCTTGACCTCTCACCCAGTCCTGGTGTCAGACAGTTGCATGTCATGTTTGGTTCAAGAGGTATCCTGGAGGCTCTCGCTCATGGTGGGGGTCAGGGGGTGTCCTTTTGGCGTCTGCTCTTTGATTTCTTTGTTTTTTCCCCAGTTTCACTGTGGTATAGGTGATGATTAACAATTATGTATATTTAAGATATGCAGCTTGATGATTTTATATACATATACATTATGAAATATTCAGAACAATCAAGGTAATTAAGGTATCCATCTCCTCAGATAGTTACTTTTTTCCTGTGGTGAGAATACTGAAGATTTGCCCTTTTAGCAAATTCTAAGTACACAATACAATATTGTGTACTATAGCATAATATATACACATTGTTGTACATGAGATCTTGCATAACCAAAACATTATACACCTTGACCAACATCTCCTCATTTCCCCCAGCCCCTGGCAATCACCATTCTTCCCTGTTTCTATGAGATTAACTATTTTAGATTCCACTTGTGAGATGATGCAGTATTTGCCTTTCTGCATCTGGCTCATTTCAGCTAGGGTAATGTCTTCTAGGTACATCCATGTTGTTGCAAATGGCAGTATTTCCTTCTTTTATAAGGCTGAATCATATTGTGTAATTTATGTATTACCTTTCTTAAATTTTTGAAATGTTATTTATTTATTTTTTTTGAGAGAGAGAGACAGCATGAGCAGGGGAAGGTCAGAGAGAGAGGGAGACACAGAATCCGAAGACAGGTTCCAGGTCCTGAGCTAGCTGTCAGCACAGAGCCCGATGCGGGCTCAAACCCACGAACCATGAGGTCATGACCTGAGCCAAAGCCGGACGCTTAACCGACTGAGCCACCCAGGCACCCCTATATTCCAGTTTCTTTATCCATCCATCCATTCATTCACCAATGGACTTTTGGGTTGTTTCCATATCACGGCTACTGTGAATAATGGGGCAATGAACATGGGAGTGCAGATACGTCTTCAATCTCTTCTGTATCCTGTTTTCATTTCCTTTGGATGTATACCCCAAAGCAGGACTGCTGCACCATGTGGAACCATTTCTTGAGGAACCTCTATACTGTTTTCCATGGTGGCCGTACTACCAATTTACACCGCCACAAATAGTATACAAGAGTGTTTGTTGTTGTTTTCCTCTTTTTGTTTTTTTTTTTTTTTGGTTTTTTTTTTGCCACATCCTTGCCAATTCTTGTTATCTTTGGTCTTTGTAATTAGAGCCAGCCTAATAGATGTGAAGCAGTATCTTATTGTGGTTTTGACTTGCATTTTCCTGATAATTCGTGAAATTGAGTACCTTTTTATACCTGTTGGCCATTTGTAGGTCTTCTTTGGAGAAACTTCTGTTCAGATCCTTTGCCCGTTTGCTCTCAATGTGTTGCAGTGTACTGTGGCTTATATCTTCTCCAGGGGAAATCCGCTTCTGGATTACATTAAGTAGTTTTAATTAAATGAACTTTCAAAAAATGGAAAAGCAACTTGAAAGGATTCCTGCATCACATTTGTAGATTGAAGATAATACTAAAAGTGAGCAAGAAGGAACAAAAAGCTAGAGGCTGAGGTGTTGCACATCCTACAATCAGTATGCACAGTGATGAACTAATTAAGTCTGACACTAAGTTGGCCCCTCAAATTCAGAGTGATCAGAACTATCAAATGAAGTATAGTTGATCACAAAGTCTATTATTGTTGATCACAAACCTCACCCTAAGTGAGGTTATGCTTTGAGATATTAACTAATGAAAGGAGGTAGTCATCATAATAATTTTTGAGACATAAAGAAAATCGTGGATGTCTTCAAACATATGCAATCTTTGTGGACGTCTTCAAACATATGCAAAAAAGAAAATATATTGAAACTACACGTGTCCATTGCTCACCCTCAATGAGTATTAGCATTTTGTCAAGACAAAACTTTAAAAACCATTTTCAGGGGCATCTGGGTGGCTCAGTCAGTTAAGCATCTGACTTCAGCACAGGTCATGATCTCACAGTTTGTGGGTTCGAGCCCCATGTCAGGCTCAGTGCTGACAGCTCAGGGCCTGGAGCCTGCTAGGGATTCTGTGTCTCCCTCTTTCTGTGCCTCTCCCCCACTTGAGCGTGTGTGTGTGTATGTGTGTGCGTGCGTGTGTGTGCACTCTCTCTCTCTCCCTCTCTCTCTCTCCTTCTCTCTCTCCCCCCTCTCAAAATTAAATAAACATCAAACACATTTTTTAAAAACCACTTTCATCATTAACTCCCTTTAAAAATTTCTGCATTTGTATGTTTTTTAACATACATGATCGCTACAGTGTATACAAATATATAATACATAAATTTATATAAATCAAAAGTGTGTACTCAAAACGTTTTCACTCACAAGGACTTGTGTGATCAAATGTCTAGAGAAGGCTGCTTCCCGAAGCAGTCAGACTTTTTCAATGAGCAAATCTGACCATGCTGCTCTGTGCCGCACACCCCTTAATGGCTTCTCATTGCTTTTAAGGAAAGCTCTACAAGGATCCACTTTGCGTCTCTTGCCTCACTCCCCTTCCATCCTCCTTTGCTCTCTCTACTGTGGCGCCAGGACCAGTTTACAGTGCAGACTCTGCACAGTACACATATCGACCCAAGTATTCTTTAGCCCAGGGCCTTTACACATGTCCCCCACTTCCCTTCTCAGCTTTAGTTCTGCTTTTCTTTGAGAATCCTTTCCTTCCTTCCAGCCCAGGTTGAGTTTCCTGAATGTGATCCATTTTCAGGGAATTAAATTATTTTCCTGCACTTGTTTCTGTCTGTAATATATAACTATAAGCTCTTTATATAACCATATAGACTCTCTATAATGATAGATTCCTTTGAATTATGGCTAATGTCTGGCTTTCTCCCTCGTATTTAATGCAGTGCCCAGTGTGTAGTAGGTATTCAATAAGTTGTGGATTAACTGAAGCCTGTCTATGCAAGATTAAAAGAGGACAAGCGTGAGAGGTGATTCCTATAGACCAGTTGGTAGATGAATCATTTACCAGTTCAACATTGCAAGAGAAAAGGAACAACGCAAGACAACACTGTGAGTTCACAGGCAGTGTGTGGTTAACTGCCCCGCAAGCGTCGTGGATGTCAAATGCGTCAAGTTCAAAGAGAGAGCACTCTCCGTGGGGTGGGCTGGTCTGGCTTCAGACAGTATTATTCTTTGAAATATGAAATCCACATGTGAACAAACATACTGGCATCCTGGAAGCTGCAATTCTTGCTTGTGATACTGCAAGTGTAATTTAATTTCAATTTACAAGAGTCTCCAGTTCGACCCTGAAGTCATAATGATAATGTCATCCTCCCAGATCATTTCAACATGAATGAATCTGCCCTTTTCTCAGGCTCTGCATTCATTATGGCCTTGAAGATGGAGCTGTGATTTATTAGCAGGAACATCTTTCCTTAGGTCTTGCAACAGTTTCTTCCAGTTTGACTTTTGACTGGGCTCTCACATGGTATTTTTTGTGGTTTTGAAATAAAAGGACTTGTTTTCATAAATCTGGTAAATAGAGAACCAACTTTTGGTATTAATTTAGAAGACTGTAGGGTGATTTGTGAAGCCGAGTCTGACATTCATATGATCTGATTTTCTTTTTGCCCAAGAGAAGGTCTGTTTGCATCTGTTTTAGTTTCACACACACTTGTTTATTTTTCTAGTTTCTTACTTGTCTCTCATCGTTAGAATATAAGCTTCATGAGGGCAAGTCCCTTAACTGTTTGGTCTCCATTATAACCTCAGCACCTAGGACAGAGCCTGACACAGCAGACACGCAATAAACGTTGAATGTTTTCAAAATCTCTAAAGCTTGTAAGTAACTTGAGGAGAGAGGACTTTTTTCTATCCCTTTATTTCTTATGACATTGCCTCGTACCACATACTTGTTTATAGTAGGTGCTCAGAGAACATTGGCTAAGTGGAATCAGAGAGATTCTGCTTATTTAACCATGGTAGAGGAGAGAAGGAAGAGCAGGACTGACTTTAAAATGGATGGACCTACCATGGAGTTAAGTTCCCTTCTCATTCACTGAGTGACCTTGGGCAGATCATGGGGTGTTTCAGCCTCAGTTTACTCATCTGTATAACAGGGTTGTTAACACCAGTAGCCCTCATCCCAGGGCTCTTGTGAGACATTCTGTCTGGGGAGGGTTCTGTAAACAGTGAAATGCCTGGAGATATGAGTTGTGTGGACTCTGGCCAAGGCGATTAAGAAATATTGGACATTCCCATAGGGTTCTTGGCAGTGCCATTGGCTTTCAGATAGACAGTGAGCTCAGTAGTTGAACCTGCTGGGTCCAGATTTCCAGGTCCCTACCTCCATAAGCTTCTCTGGTCATCACCTTCCCTTCTACTCTGCTCTCCCTGTGGATTTTTCCTCCTTCCCCCACCTCCAGTCTCCCTTTATGCTGGCTCATCCAGCCCATCTGCATTGCCAGATGAAATGTAACTTGATAGCCTGAGTTATCTAGAATTACATTCCAAAAACATCTTTGCACTTCCTCAGGGGAAAAAGGAAAACAGGGACCAGAGCACAAGAGCGCATAGAGGATACTCTAACCATGTTCTACTGTTTCCCTTATGAAATTTGGCCTGTGGTCTCCTAAAGAAATTTCCCCAATCAATGCCAGCCCTGCAGGTGGAATGAGTCTCCTGCTGGGTGTGACTTGAGGGGAACTGGAAGATCCAGCCCCAATCTCTTTTACTGGCATGAAATTCTTCCATTACCTGCACTTTTTGTTTTGAAGCCAATATATTTTCATTGAAGTTCATAATTAACTGTTATCACTTGAGCTCTAGGTAGGGTTATGTCAGCCTCTAAAGGCCTGGGACACAGAAGACAGAAAAGACACAATCAGAAAAGGAAGCCTTGAAAGGACAACATGGACAAGAGCCCAGAGTAGCTGAGGGCATATGGAGCCTCACAAACGAAGCTAGAGAAGGATGGATAAACGGAGATCGGCTATTGGGAGAAAGGGGTGGAGATCTGGTTGTGCATAGATCTGTAGATCTATAGAGTAACTCTACTCTGCCTTTAAAATTTTAAGCCTCAGTGAGATGGCTCATTATTGTTCAATTTTTATTATTAATTAAGGTTAGTGGAAGTGTGGGGTTTTTGTTTTTTGGTTTTTCCGTGTTTTTTTTTTGTTTGTTTTTTGTTTTTTGTTTTGTTTTTTGGGTTTTTTTTTTTTTTTTTGCTTAAATTTCAAGGTGCACTTTGTTTTGTCATAATGAAAACAATCCTATTGACTTTTTGGATTTTCACAAAATTTCATTATCATTAAGTCATAGGTTCATTATTATGAAACAACACAGTGAAGAGTGTGGACTCCCTGAGAATCACGTCTGGCTTCTGTGCCTTTTACTCCATCTTTGTGCTCATGGTCCTGCTCCCTGTCCTGGTCTAGCTTGCCTCTACACCTTCTCCTGGGCTTTTCTTTCTCCCCAGAGCGCCCTCATTCTCTCTCCACCAATACCTGTTGGAATTTCCCAAAGCCAAGCCCAGGCTTTCTCAGCTGATGAAGTTTCTCAAGATTTCTGTGCCAGACCCCGAGCTGTGCCTATGAATTCACCTCTCATGCACCCACTTCAGTCTCCCCGACAGACACCAGAGTGTCCTTCCTTTCCCACTGGACTCCCAGCCCCATTAGCCTGGTGGGATGAGGTGCATAAGAGACTGTCATCCTCATGTAGGATCTCAAAGAGTGCTTCATAATGTCTGTGGAGTTGATTGTGGGCAGCTGGTACACAATGAGTTCGAGAGTGGGCTCAGAGGATCCCACTTCCCCTCCAATGACTGAAATCCCTCTTACAACTCATGTAAGGCTTTTATTTCAGTTCCAGGCAATGTTTACTTATGAACAGGGCTATCAATTTTCAGCTCTCCTGGAAGATCTGAATTACAGATCAAGCATCCTAATCACAGAGGTCTGAGGTGTTCTACATTGAAACACATACTGTTCATTGGGGCACCTGGGTGGCTCAGTGGTTAAGCATCTGACTTTGACTTGGATCATAAACCCATGACCCATGGGTTTGAGCCCAGTGTCGGGCTCTGTGCTGACAGCTCAGAGCCTGGAGCCTGCTTCAGATTCTGTGTCTCCCTCTCTCTCTGCGCCTCCCCGACTCATGCTCGGTCTCTGTCCCTCTCTCCTCAAAATAAATAAACATTAAAAAAAACATATACTGTTTATCTAAAAACATACACTGTATTCCACATGCTAGACTGAGAGGTTGTATAGTGTATCAATCAGTCAAGTTCAGTTCTGAGACCAGTCCCTCTGGGTTCAAGTAAATTGCTAAGCTGTATAGTTCTTACCGCGTAGGGATGTTGTCATATTAAAAGAGTTAATGGTTGAATTCATAAAGTTGAGTAGAGCTGTGCTGATAGAAGGTTGGTGCTCAGCTGGTGAGGTTGTTATTGTCGTGGTGGTATTATTATTTCCCCTGTGATCTGAATGTGACTGTGCTCCTTTGGGCCAGCCCCTTTTCTCACTCTTTACCCACCTTAAAACCAAACGCTGCACCTTACTGGATTCCCTCCTTCAAATCAAATAGAACTACAGAAGTTTTGATGAGAAACACAGACTTTACTGAAGATTCCTTGGGGAAATCTGGATGATAATACTGTATACAACCAGCAAAACTTAAAAAATTTTCTCTTTAAACGTTCCTGTTCTTTCCTGAAAGTTCCTCTCTCAACACTAGCAACCTCATTTCTCCCCTCCCCATCCAAAAAAAATATTTTCCCACCTCTTGGTAGCTTAACCTGCTACCTGGACACATCCTCTTTAGGACTCATCCTCCTTGGAAGGCAAATAATCATTTCCCTTCTTGTGTCTAGAATGCTACTTAACAGAAAGTGCTGTTTATTACATATGTCCGACTAAGTGTGAATGCTAGATGCCCAGAGTTCCTGACCTACAGAACTCATTCAGGTTACCTGCTAAGACCAGTGGTGTGCGGGAGCCAGTTCACACCATGCCAACTGTGAGCATCTCTTCCCAGTTCTCCTTGCAGCGATGCCACATAGGTAACTTAAAATTGGCCAT
This sequence comes from Suricata suricatta, assembly GCF_006229205.1. NCBI lineage: Eukaryota > Metazoa > Chordata > Mammalia > Carnivora > Herpestidae > Suricata > Suricata suricatta. Next base: position 62,511,087 of record NC_043714.1, read on the forward strand.
GGTGGGAGTATTTACACTATGAAAATGGATGAATGCTATAAACCAGGGCTTTCTGCTGAGAATGGGCTGTTAAACATTTACCAGGACACCACCACTACTGCAGCCACTGACACTACACCTTTCTCTGGCTCTCACGCAAGACCTCAGGGGAACCCTGGCTTGGCTTTCTGTGCCGGAGTCCAGCTCCGGCTGGTCCAGGGTTCCCTGAAGGAGGTGGTGGCATCGGTGAAAATGGCAGAAAATTGGAGGCAAGAGAGCCCGGTTGATCACCAGTCTGACATCTCTCTTTCTTTCCTGGTTTTTTTTTTTTTTTTTTTTTTGCCAGGTTTTGTGCCTTTATTTATAGATTTAAGTGTTGACATGACATCAAAAAGTGGAATTTTTACAAATAATTCTCAGTGATAAGATGCTTTGAAAAGGGTGCAGAAACAGGTTTTAAGAGGCATTTTTTGCAGAACTACTCTAATTACAATGAGGTAATTTACACATCATAGGATAACAGGATATTCTCAGTGAAAAGCAGATAACACACATTTGTTTGAACCTGTAGTAAATCTTACAACTAAGAAGCTAGCAGGATGTTTTCAGTGAAAAGCAGATAGCAAACACATTGGTTTATAACAATAACGCTAAGATTCAGGCATAAACAAGGCTAGGAGGCATTCTATCTGGCTTAGAAGAGGAAGAATGTATTCTCGATGGTTAGTAAATAAACCTTTGGTCAACCTTCTTCTTTGATGTTGAAAGTGTAAGCCCATAGGTGCCCTAGATGAGCCGGCCTTTGCATATGAGTTTAAATTGTAACTACTCTTACCTATCCTCACAATGGGCACCAAATTAGCATATGTATGTGCAGTAATTTATGCCTGGCTCTTGTTTGTTTCTTATTCCTAAATTAGGCTCTATCTCTGGGCCAGAGTTAATATTATTCTTGTGTTCTTTAACCCCCTTTATTATCCATGTCTTAAGTTTGTGAAGCTCAATAGAAGAGTCTTTCGACAAACATCTGCAGTGCTTTGTTTAAATTCCTCTTCATAGAGGTGGGAATATGCTTCCTCCCATGAGGTTTCTGTGTGGGGAACATCAGTCTGACTTGGAACATTGTGAGGCCTAATCAAGAGCAACAGGCTTAATTTCACATGAGCAGTAGTAGCAGAAGGAGATGCCAGTTTCCGCCTCTTATGGCAGGAGCCGTGCAACGTCTGCCATTTCCTTACTGTGACCGCGTCATCCAGCAAGGCCGGTGCAGCTCCCAGCATTTCTACCTCCGAGTTCCTGGTGTACTGCAACAGGCAGTGAATCTAGGGGGCTGAGGAGACATGTTTTCAGTTCTGTATGCTCTACCTCTTCGGGTCATCTTCCCTCCTTCTCTTTCTTGGCTTTACCTCTGCTTGTTTTCCCTGGAATCTGAGCTCTTCTTTCCTGGTAAATGAGTCTAGATCACACCTCAGTCTTTTTCAGGGTCTCCCCCCCCCTCTCTCTCTCTCTCTTTTTTTTTTTTTTGTCTAAGTTGCTGGCATGCTACATGTCAGGAGTTTTATCAGATATGGCACAGATGGTACAAGATTTGATCACAGGAATGAGTGGGTTGGTGAGCCCAGAGAACAGGCCTGAGTGCAAAGATTGGGGCTTCTAGGAAGTTGTGATTTCAGTGTCCACTGGGCTCTCACTGTGGGCCATGAGTCAGTGGTTCTCTGCTGTAGCTGCACATCGGAACCACCCGAGGAGTTAAAAATTCGCAGTGCTCAAGTATAGCCCCAACCAATTAAATCAGATGGACCCAAGTGTCACTGTGCCTCTTCAGATCTAGATGAGATTGAAGGCCCAGGCTCCTCCCCATTATTATTGATTTTATATTCTCATGGCCACTTCTGTTCATGAAGTCCTTCCTCATATATATATATGTAAATAGATATACCTGTGATACATATGTATCTATCTATATATCACTCTGCACTTCTTACTCTTCTGCACTATATATATCACTCTGTACTTTTCTTTCATAGCAGTTAAATCAGTTTGTGATTGCATGTTTAGTTTTGCATTATTTGATTTATTAGACTGTATGCTCTATGAGGGCAGAGATCATGTTTCTCTTTTCCCAACACTTAGGCCAAGTGCTTAGACCCTCATGCTTGGCACACAGTAGTACTCAGTGGATAATTGTTGAATGTTGAAGAGATATGGGGGAGAAAAAGACTGGGCCTTAGGAAGGGGCTGCAATAAGGAACAGAAAGGCCAAACTAGATGTCTAAACGCAATGTCTCTGATTCCCCCTCCTTTCTCCAAAGACCAGGCTTCTATGCTTCCCAGTCTACTTAGTAGGTAAGATGAGGCCACCAGACAGCTGTTTAATTTACATCACTTCTATTTAAGAGACCGACTGAGACTGAGCTAGACTCTCTTAGTCCCAGTTCCCAGGTGAAAGAATGTGTTGACTTCTTTGGGTTCAGGGGTCCTATCCTGGTCCAGTCAGCACTGGTGAGGGAGTAGGGTATGAGGTATGCTGGTAAGTGGTATGTCTAAGGAGTCACATAAACTGGGAAGCTACCTCAAAATACGTCCCCCACAGCCTACACATAGAGTCACTATCAAAAATAAAAATTAAGCTGCAAAATATGCTAAAGAGAAAGAAGAGACAGATGGGGCCAGGTAGCTTAGCAAAAGCAAAGAATCTCCACCAAAAAATAGGGGAATGGGTTGTTAGTTTGTCTCCCTGGATCAGATTTTTAGACTCTAATCCCAAGGGCCTGAAAAGGCCAAACATTCCCAAGACTGATTTCCTGGCTGGCTTTGGATATCTCATGCCAGTGGAGGGGAGAAAATCAGATGGACCAGTGCCCAGTCTGCAGAGAGGAGCTGGCTGGTTCTGGTATGGGTTGGCATTATCCAGATCTCCTCTGACTAACATGGAGTTGTTGACAATGAAGGAGGGTAGAAATTCCTAAAAGAGAGAGCGAGCCTTAAGAGGCTTGGAGCTCTCAGGATGAGAGTCTGCTGCAAAATGAACCTCCTGGGCCGTAGGCTTCCCTACTACTCTATGAGCCCTGAGACAGCAGGGCTATGTCCCTTTTCCTGATTCTGTAAGTGACAACTTACTGAGGGCAGGGGATATAACTGCACATACAACACAAACTCTGCCATCATGGGACATAGTCTAATGGGGGAGACAGAGACAAAATCAAGTAGTTATAGGACAGTGTGGTTGGTGACTGCTCTGAGAGGCATCAGGTGCTGAAGAGGCACAGGGGTGAGGGAGAAGGCTCCCTGGAGGAGGTGATATTTAAGTTGGAACAAAATGGATTGGATTTATACAGGTGAATGTGGGTCATGGTGGGGAGAGGGGGTGAGGAATGGGATTTCAGGCCAAGGAAATAGTATTTAGAAAAGCCTACAGATGAAAGGAGCATGATGTCATGCAGAAGTTACAAGTTGTTCAGAAGTTCAGAGCACTGACAAATGGGCTTTCCTGCTGTGGTGCTATGTGTGTTGTGCTATTCTCTCATGGTCTCACAGATGGGAACCTATATATGGAAGGCATCCCAAATATCATGGGCTTTGATTTCTATGAGCACAGAGCACAAGGAAGTCACAACATCTCAGTTACTCCTCTGTAAACTGCCCCAACAAGGAACGTGAAATCCATTTTCAAATGGAAGGGAATATCACTGCTTCTCTTGGGCTCTTTGGAGTGCTGTGCTGGAGGCTGTTCTGTCAACATGCTTTGGATGGTTGAGTTGTTTATTTGACTGATCTGTTTTCTAGAGCTGTTCTCACATCCTGCCCTCCTGTGTACACGGCCTGCTCATCAGTGCCCCTGGTGGTGGAAAGGCCATGCATGGCCTTCTCTCTGTCCCCAAAACAACTTCTGGTGGTTCTGAAAATCGAGGTGCACACTTCTCTGGGTGTGAGGGGTAGTCCATTCTCTTGTTGGGGACTATGGATCAGGAGGGTTGGTTGGCAGGGTGGGCGTCCCCTCTCTCCTGCTGCTCTGTGCCTGCCACCTCTGGAGCTGCAGGACAGACATAGAGAGGGCCTGGGAAGAAGACAACCTTCTCCACTCTGGGAAGCACTGTCCTTGTCAAGGCTGAGGAAGCCGTTGTGTTCCATGCTGGAATCTCATCATCTCTCCGGGCTCCAGTTTCCTTGTCTGTAAAACAGGGAGATTAGATAGATGCCCTTTGACTTGTTTCTTGACCTCTTGCTCAAGAGCCCGGACAAGCCGAGCAGAGGCAGCCTGGACCCAGGGAGGGAGGCACATGGGTAGCGTGAGCTGAGAGGAAGGCTCTATGTAGGCCAGGGTCGTCCTCCAGTCACAGGACTCAGAGTGACTGAGGGAAGCAGAGTGAGCCCCAGCTGCTTCTTCTAGGTGGAGCACGAGCTCTCTAGCTCTCCATGGTCTCCTCCACAGGCCCCCTGCCTCCCCCATGCTTCCTTTGTTTCATCTGGCCTCCATGGTTGAGGCTATCCTGTCGCTCTCTGGCTACGATTTCCTCCCTGATGTCCTAGCCATTCCCTCTCCCAGCTTCCTCGTGGTCTGACTCCGGGAAATTTTCCAGGCCTTCTGAATCATAATGGCTACCTACACTTGTTGATCAAATCACATTTGTTTTGTCTGGTACTGCGCTAAGATTTTCCATACTTTATTTCACTGGGTCCTTATGAAATACCCTCCCCTCATCTTTATGTGGCTGGTTTGTTTCTATCATTTGCTATCAGCTCATTTGTTTCTTCTTCTAATGTTTCACCACCCCCTTTCCCACATCACTTTCCCTTACACTATCCTGTTTTATTTTCTTGGTAGCATTTCTTATGGAATTTATCCTACACATTTCTTTATTGCTTATCACTCTTCCCTAGGATGTAAACTCCCCAAGAGCAGTGACCATGAATGTTTTCTCACCCCACTCCCAGCATCTAGAAGAGCACCTGGCACATACTAGGCATTAGTTGACATTTGTTGAATGACTCAATGCCATCGTCACCATTGCAAATTTGAGAAAATTGAAGCAGAGAGAGGCTGAATAACTTGCAGTTAATACAATAGCAGAGCTGGGGTTCAAACCCAAGTTGCCTATCTCCAAAACAGACACCCTTAATCCTGATTCATTTCTGGCCTCATGGTGTTGTAACCTTTCCCTATCAGATTTCTTCTTCTGGACTAAAATGAGCCAGATTACTTTTCTGCCCGGCATGCTACCTAATTGGTACTGGGCCTTATTTTCCTTAACATGGAACACAATCCCCCTGAGCTGTGCCTCTCATCTCTCCCTGCCTCCCTCTGTGTAAATAGTCCCTGGCAAGGCCAAGCAGTTTTGCCATGGGCCTGGAAAATGCAGGAACCAACACCACGTCTATCTCCAGAAACCTAACTTTCAAGAGGACTTCAAGTTTGCCATCACGTTGGATCTTCCCTCCTTAGATATGATGGTGCTAAGGATGAACATAAAGGGATGGGCATTTGAGTCCTTGAAAAATGAAGAAAAGAGTGAAAATTCAGAGCTCATTTCTCTTGGTCGTTTTTAGAGGAAAATGTAAAAATAGAAAATCTTGTTCTACTGAAGAGCTATTTAAGGACAAAGTACAACAGGATCACGTATAGAATTGGGTAAGGGAGGGAACCACAGGACATGGAAGCCCATCCCAGTTCTGGGAAGAATCAGAGGAAAGGGCTGTGTGTAGTTCTGTCCTTTCTCACGTTTGGTATTTCTGGCATATAAATAAAGAGGGGGTTAGAAGAGGAGAGATGGGAACAAGGAAAGAATGCAGGCTCCCAAAAGATACTGAAATGAGATTTATGAAATCCTGACTGCAACCCCAGAAGTGTTTGTGTCTCAGAAAATCCTAGACCTATCCCAGGACAGCGAGATCCAATGCCTTGACCTCAGAACCAACGTGGGAAGGAAGCACTGTGTTTCTTGGGCACTTCCCACCATGCCTTCTACTTATGAGTCGTCGGTCCCTAGCACATAAGCCACGATTGAAACAGGCTTCTGTATTTAAAAATCCTATCCCCATCGAAACATGAAATCCCTTAAATAAGAGCAAATAAAATCCCAAGGAGGTCTGATTTAGAAATAGAGCTTCCCATGCATTTTTTGCCCTGATTTCTCTTTTGCTAAGGAGAATTTCTTTAAAAAAGATCTCAAGAGGCTATATGGTTTGAAACCAAAACAAGCCACTGGATTATCTTAACTGAAAGTCTGCCAGAGACATCCGAAGCCTAGCCCGTCACTCGCTCAGCAGTATTGCTGCCGGAACTCACCTTGGGCACAGGCCGTGAGTTCCTCAGTGCCCGTGGCTGGCAAAGGGTGGTCTTTAGATCCTGAAGGTGTAAACCGGGCCCTGGAGGACATTGTATAGATACAGGAGGCACCCTAGAGCAAGATGACTCCCCTTCTAACTTCCTTGAACGTTTTTCAAGCTCAAGGAAGTACTGTCCACAGACAAGATGAAGGACTGGCAGAAAGTTGTTCTTTGCCTCTTGGAACATGCCCGGGAGAGCACAGAGCTGAAGGATACACTGGCCGAACCTCCCAAGGTTCACTGTTGAGGATTTGGGAAATTTATTTGATTTTTGTTAAAATAAATATATACATAATAATAGAGAGCAGAAGGCAAAATCACAGGGACTTTTAAGGTAAAAGTGGCCTTCAAAAACAGGCACTGGGGAGCTGCCTCTGCCAGGGGTCACCTGTTTCCATGGCGTTTCGCTCTTCTACAGCTCGAGGCCACTGGCGTGTTTGAGAAGAATTAACACAATTGATGACATTAGTGTCTCTGGGAAAAGAATAAAAGGTCTATCAGAAGGTGAGCTATTAATCGGCGTGGGCCAGAGGGGAAGGCGCTGGCAGCGTCCGACCGAAGTCCTGTCCGTGTGCAGGGATTTTCCTGGCGTGAGGGAGGCGCCTCCGTCTTTCCCAGGCTACAGCCATCAAATATTTAAAGTATATATTTCTTTCTTTCTTCAAAAAACTGCCTTTGTTCTGACTTCTTCCTCTTCCAGCAACCTTCTGTTGTAATTTGGTTGTCCGTGTCATTCTCCTGCAGGGACAGCAATGACAGCATGGGGCTTTCTTGGGGGTTACATTTCTCACTGTAAATCATGGGTTTCGACTGGGGACATTTCTGGCAACATTTGGCAATAACTGGAGACGTTTTTGGTTGTCAGGACGGGAGAGGGATGTGATACTGGCATCTGGTGAGTTGAGGCCGGGCAGGCTGGGAAACACGTCACAGTGCCCCATCACAGGCCACAGAGAATTATCCAGCCCAAATGTCAATAGGTCGATAGTGCGGAGGTTGAGAACCCCCGCTGTAAATGATAAATGGATATCTCTCCCTCCATCTCTTGCAAGGTTAGTTAGCTTGACTTTGCTGCTGAGATACTAAACAACTCTTGGTGTGATGTAAGGCTGTCTCTTAGCCTGTCAGGCTGGAGAGCAACACCTGAACTCTGCCAGGACGCACAGTCAGAGTTCTGTGCCTCCTCCTTCTCTCCCTTGACTTAAAAGTTCTTTCAACTGCCTATTTAAATTTTTTTAAATGTTTTTTATTTATTTTTGAGAGACTGAGAGAGACAGTACGAGTAGGGGAGGGTCAGAGAGAGAGGGAGACACAGAATCTGAAGCAGGCTCCAGGCTCTGCGCTAGCTGTCAGCACAGAGCCTGACGCGGGGCTCGAACCCACAAACCGTGAGATCATGAACTGAGCCGAAGCCAGACGTTCAACTGACTGAGCCACCCAGGCACTCCTCATGCCTATTTTAAAATACTCTTATTTTTCTTTCACTTTCAAGAAATTTAGTAAGTGAAATAGGAACACATGTTGCAAACTTTTAGACAACAGATAGGCAACCACTGCCTCTTATACCTTTGCATTCCCACAAAGCAGAAACATTTTAAAACATTCACAAGATCACACTCTGTACTATTATGATACTTGCATCCTTCATTTATCCTTGTGTCCATGACAAGACGAAGAGATTTGCTTCCTTCTTTCTAACTTAGCACATGGTGGTGTCCTCTAGTATGGATGCATTCAACTGATCTCACCATTTCTTGATGCATGGGCATTTGGGTTGTTTACAGTTTTCCGCTACTGTACACATCTCTGTGAGCATTTTGTCCATACGTTTTTGTGCAAGGATGTGCTTGCGCACATATCCTTGTGGAGTTGCACACTGAAGGATTTGAATTCCTCCCAGCTGCCCTACTAGAGTTTAAGCTGGCACATACTCCAACCGGTGGTGAATGAGTGTGTCTCTTTCCTTACATCCTCAACAGCACTGGATTTTCTCCGCCTTTAGAAATTTTGCCAATCTGACAAGTGAAAACTGGAAGCATGAGGTTGCTATTTCATTGGTAACCAGGGAGCTTTCCTATGCATCGGGCCATTTGCATGCCTCTTGTGTTCAGAAGCTCTCAGTTCATGAGAAAGAATAGGACTCACTTGTCCGGTTGGGCTGCCAGGGATCTAGGTGTTGGGAAGACTAAAAATGTCCGTTAGTTGTCTGACTCCTAAAATAGCCTGACTCTAGGGAAGCAGGGGCAGGGAAAGGATTTCTATGTCTGGACCCTGGGCTCTGCCTCAGCCTTGACCTGGCTGGATCAGGATGACAGTTGGGAAGAACTGAGGGGGGTCTTTAGGGTCCCAAACCTCCGGACAAGCGGAAGTAGCTTCAAATTCCTTGACTTCCAGAACTTCCCTCCCCATTGAGGAAGAGCTCACACCTGTGATTGGTTGTCCTTTCTGCAGGCTTGGCTGATTGCCCTTTACCTAAGTTTCTCCACTTACTGCGTTTGTGCTGTGACGTAGTCTGCCATGGCCACTTTTGTCCCTCCTCTTGATCAGAAGCGCTTGGAGTGACTCAACTCTCCATCTCCAGGCCTCGCACTGTGTCTTCTGGTGCTTGTAGCTGCTCCATAACGGTAGCGGGACAGGTGTTTTTCTCTCTCCACGTACAGCACATGGGCCTTTAACTAGAGGTTCGCAGCCCACTGGCTTTGTTTTGGTTTTTTTGAAAGCATACAGATCTTGATTAAAAGGACAGCAAGCATTGGTCGTCTGAAAACAGACACCTATAGGGGTTTTTACAAACACTCTCAGAGAAGAAATTTATCAGAAAGAATGGTCGTATACATATGTGTGTGCCTATTCATGCATATTGCATGTGTCTACATACACATGTGCATAGATGTTTGCACACGTGGATAGATAGATATTTATATGTATAGACACATTTTTATAAGTTTTGGCCTTTAAATTTTTCTATTATAGTAATAGTACATATTCCGGATTTAAGATTTCAAGTAGTATACGAGGGTGTACGGAAAATCAAAAAGCCTCCTGCTTTCCCCCCAACCCACCACTCCAGTTCCTAGAGGGGCACACTACCCCACCGCCTGATACTAATTTTTACAAATTAACCTTATGGCTACAACCATAAACCTAAATGTTACTTTACTCCTATTTTTTTTAAGTTTTATATATTTATTTTGAGAGAGACAGAGACAGTGTGAGTGGGGAAGGGGCAGAGAGAGAGGGACAGAGGGAGAGAATCTGAAGCAGGCTCTGCACTGTCTGTGTAGAGCCTGATGTGGGGCTCAATCTCACAAAGTGTGAGATCATGACCTGAGCTGAAACCAAGAGTCAGATGTTTAACCAACTGGGTCACCCAAGTGCCTCTATATCTTTATTCTTTGATTTGTCAGTATCTTAACCACTGTAGGAAATTTAGCACAGTCATATGACCTACTTTTCTTTCTTTCTTTCTTTGTTTCTTTCTTTTCTTTGTTTCTTTCTTTCTTTCTTCCTCTCTCCCTTTCTTTCTCTCTCTCTTTCTCTCTTCCTTCTTTCTTTCCTTCCTTCCTTCCTAGACAGAGAGAGTGTGATCAGAGGAGGGGCAGAGAGAGAGGGAAACAGAGAATCCCAAATAGGTTCTGTGCCATCAGTGTGCAGAGCCCACTGTGGGGCTTGAACACACGAATTGTGAGATCATTACCTGAGCCAAAGATCAAGAGGCAGATGCTTAACTGACTGAGCCACCCAGACACCCCCTACTTCCTACTGCTTCAATTTTCTTCTCCTTTCCCTGCCACATTTTTTTTTTTCAGAGTTACTTCTTGATGGCTGCCATCCTCTCCACAGCCAGACTCAGGAAGACAACTCTCTGAAAACAGGCAAATTCCTGGCCCCCCACATTCTTATGTAGAAATTTCATGGGGTTCCCATTTTTTCCTGTCCTTGGAAAGGTAACAAGAAGAGTAGTTTTTGCTTGATTTATTGTACTTCTGATGGAAGATGATCTAACCCAAAATGTCATCTTCATCAGACTGTTGACAACAAACCAAATTCCACCCTTAGGTGTGAAGGCTCTCAGCTTCATTGAAATAATTTTCCTTTATTAATATATTATCATTCACTTCCCCATGTAACCAGCTCCTACTAATGATTACGCTCTGCTTCCCCTCTATAGGTTTTCTAAAATCTAAAAATATTTTGAGAGATGGAGGTTTGGCACTTTAAAAAGTTTCTGAAAAAACAACAACCTAAAAGTTGTTGTGATCAAGAATCACATTATAGGGGTTCCTGGGTGGCTCAGTCAGTTAAGGGTCTGCCTTTGGCACAGGACATGATCTCACCATTCATGAGTTTGAGCCCCACATTGAGCTCTGTGCTGACAGCTTGGAGCCTGGAGTCTGCTTAGGATTCTGTGTCTCCCTCTCTCTCTGCCTCTCCCCTGTGCGCTCTCTCTCTCTCTCTCTCTCTCTCTCTCTCTCTCTCTCTCAAAGATAAAGTAAACATTAAAAAATTTAAAAAAGCAAATTCTACAGATATTGAAGTTGAAAAGATAAAAGTGCCATGGTCAGAGACATGAATGCATAAAGTTTTAGAGCAGTTAATTTTGGATCACAAGACAGAATTTAAAGATGCTGATAGATGTTTTAGAGTGGTTATTTGTTGGGAGTTATTAAGAACCATTTCTCCTTTGATGACACAGCTGGAGGTATGAGACAGAGCCATAGGTATAGCAAAGGGTGTATGGAGGGTGCTCTGAGCAAGACTACCAAGGTTTGAGTCCAGCTCTACCATTATTAGCTGTGTGATTTGGGGCAGGTTATTCAGCCTTTCTGTGCCTTGGTTTCTGTGTGGGTCCTTGTAAATATAAAGGAAATAATGAGTTTAACAACGATGCTTGGCACAAAATAAGCTGTTATATTTATAAATATTGTTATTTTTCTTATTACTTTTGAGGCAATTAACATCAACAGTCTATTTTATGTAAGATTCAGAACAGGGTGGAGCAGACCCGAGGATTAGTTGAACTTGGCTGTATAACAGTGTAGTGACAAGGGTATTTAAGTTACTTCTCTGAGCTTTGTTCTATAATTTATTATGTTGTTGCAAGAAGAAGCTGAGATTAACCAAAAAAAGCATTATTCAATGAGTGGACAGCAGCTCTATATTTGGTTAGAAAATGTATCAATTCAGTGATAGGGTGCACATCCCTATTTCTCAGTGTTAGAGGTGTCAAGGTGCTGGACCTATTAACAAATGCACCTGTAGTGACCATTCAGAATTCAGAGTCTAAATGGAATTAATGAGTCTTGGAAAGTCATGGGTTGTCACCCCAAACTTTTCAAATGGAACGTGACCCAAACACATTCTACATATCCTATTCATTGAATATGAATTACTTTGCCACATTCCCTCAGAGACATACCCCACTGAGAGAGTAGGTCTCTAGAAGAATCACCCGTGGGTCAGGTGTGATGGATCCAGGCTAGGGCTCTGTGGGGACATGAAGTGGGGGGGGGGTTGGAGTAAGAGAAAGGAACTGGAACTGGGAGAAGAAGGAGATAGCAGGTCTGAGGCCTTCATTTCTGATCTCACCTGAGGAGGAAGGAGGTGGAATGTAAAGTGATTGGGGCAGAAAGTAGGGTTTTTTTAGATTCAGAATCAACCAGAAGCCCTGTGAATTAAAAACTAAGATATGGCAGTTCCTATACAAGTTGGCACCAGATAATTTAATTTTTTGCCCTTGCGTTTTACTGTTCCTTTTTCATTATTGATCATCAAATTAATGTTGACTCATTATAGAAAACTATAGAAAAGTTACTAAAAGGAAAAAAATTGATAACCCTCCCATGTAGACAACCCTTGTCAACTCTCTGATAGTTTCTTTCCAGCCTCTGTTCTAATATAAATATTTTTTATCTGTTTGTGATCACCTTTTATGCATAACATTATGTCACCCCATTTCCCTATAGCTTTATGACCTCTTTGTGAACATTATTTTTAGTGGCTACCTAATATTCCATCATATCAATGAGACGTGTTTTACTCAGTTATTTCTTTTTTTTTTATGTTTTATTTATTTTTGATACAGAGAGAGACAGAGCATGAGAGGGGGAGGGGCAGAGAGAGAAGGAGACACAGAACTGGAAGCAGGCTCCAGGCTCTGAACTAGCTGTCAGCACAGAGCCTGACGCGGGGCTCGAACCCACGAGCGTGAGATCTGACCTGAGCCGAAGTTGGAGGCTTAACCGACTGAGCCACCCAGGCACCCCATACTCAGTTATTTCTTAAGTGTTGAACCTTGAGTTGCTTTCAGTTTTTTTCATGGTTATAAATAACATCAATGTGGATATTTTTATACATAAATTGTTGTCTGTATTTCCCATTGCTTGCTTAAAAGATGCTTGGAGTGGTCAAAGGGAATCCAGAGTAATTTTCAGAAAACTTACACCAATTTGTGCTCTCAGCTGGTTTTGATAAAGCATGGGACTCTTATGGGCTCTATTTATGTGCCTTCTCAGATTTTAAGCTCCCAATTGCATCTCTCCTTCCATAATCAGTCAAATCCTGCTCCTTTCTTCCCTTGCTTTCCCTGCTCAGACTGGGAGACATATTGGAGTCATTGTCCTCTTATAACATGAAGCTACTACTGATTTCTTAAAGCTTGGGATCATGGCATATTTTCTCACATTCCCTAAGGACCTCCAGATGCATCCAGTGAAGAAGGAGGGAGGATTCTCATGCTAAAACAACAACAACAAAAAGCTCACAAAACTCTTATGCTTGTATACATACAGTTGTCCTAATTTTGCAACCTTTGTCTTCTTACTTTCAAGTTCATCTGAAAAGTAGTTGAAGGTCACAAAAGAATGAGAATGGCTGTCTTTCCTCCCTTCCTCACTTCTTTCTTTTCCACCTTCCTTCTTTTCCTTCCTTTTTTCATTTATTCATTCACACACTTCATATCTAGTAGATGATGGGTACCTTGCTAGAGAACGGGTATGTCACTCAGAGTTCCTAGTTATAGCCCATAAACTGACTTGAGCTAAACTTATTTATAAAAGGGATGTGTCAGAGGATACTGGTAACTTCTCAGAGTTGAGGGGGAGCTGGAGAGCAGGGCATGGGCAACAGGCAGGGACCAAGGAAGCCAGGCTGCTAAGAACGTAGCCAAGGGCTCACCCCAGGGGCAGTCTGCTGGTTAGGGCTCCCTGCTGGCACCACTCTGCTGGGCAGCTGACACCAATGTCTAGAGCATGAATAAGCTCTGAGTAAACCTGTCCCTTTGCTTTCCTCCCTCTGATTGGGTAAGGCTAGGTTATATGGCTATAACTTCAAGGGAGGATCTGTCTGACTCCCTTGGCTTCTGCAGTCAAAGGCCCTGCCTTTCACCAATTCTCACCCAATGGAGGATCTTCCCAAAATAACAAGGGAATATTCAGATTCTGGAAATTACCTCCTTCTCCCTACACACACACACACACACACACACACACACACACACACAAGTATCACACAAGTAAGCATCAATACCTCAGGTCTTTGCCATCACATGACTTGTTTATTTGGAGAAGCAGAAAAGTAAATCCATGAGTATAATACAACAGGAATGATGGGTGCCACATTCCTCAGTCCAGGTGGGGAAAAAGAAAACTAAACAAGTAAGAGATGGTAAGGAGACAGGACTTGGAGATTCATTGAAAGTGGGAAGCAACAGAGAGTGAAGGAGAATAGATATGACACCCAGATTTTGGGACTAGGCAAAGCAATGGATGGTGGAATGAATCAGCAAAATGGAGAATACAGGTTTTGAGGGGAAGATTGAGTGTTTGGTTTTATACTTTCTGAGTCCAGGAGAGCCCAAGTGAAAATGTCTAAAGGCTGCTAGAGACAGGTTTATTTATTAATTCAACAGATATATATTAATCACTGGTCATGTTCCAGGCACTGTTCCAGGTACTGGAGATGCAGCAGAGAACAAGAGGTGAACATCCTTGCTCCCATGGAGCTTACATTTTGGGGGGAGCTCAGGTCAGGAGCACAGAAGAACAGAAGGGGTGGATGTCTAGATTTGGGGTTCATCCACACAGGGGTGGTAATGGATGATTGTCCCATCCATGTATAATGTAGAAGGTAGGATATAAAATGGAAGAGAAGAGGACTTTGGATGGAACATGGGGCACGTAGGACTTAAGGAGAAAGAAGAGACAACAAAGGAGTATGAGAAGGAGCCACCATCTTCCATTTGTGGCCTCTCCAGTTCTCAAAGTTGTGGCTGAGATCTGCTTGGAATAAGTTAGAAGAGAGGCGTGCAAGGGTCCTTGTGCTTCTAGACAACAGTTGGTGAGGGGCAGGCTCTTTGTGAGTTGCTGTGTTCCTTGGATGAGTTTCAATATCAGCCTGTTCCCACTCTCCCTCCCTCCTCCTTCCCCCCAAACTGTGTTTTACAGAGACAGTCTCATCTCTTAAGCAGCAGATGCTCTGATCTTTAGCATCACCTCATCAATCATGAGCCAAAAACCCGCTTCTTGCCTCAAGGATCACAGTTTTATAATGTGGCAAGTAGCTGGGGAGGTCCCCACAGAAGATGGCAAAGCTTGTGGAATGTGAAGCTGTCTTTATAACCTCCCATTTTGGATTTCCTCTTGGCTGCATTCATATCAACTTATCTCTCTCCATACCCCAAGAGTACTCGGTGCACCAGTTCTGGAACTATTGGTATTTATTGCTGCGCTGAAGAGTCCCATTGCATAAGTTCTTCTCCTGAAAGAGGACATTGTCCTGATCACTTCGACATCCTTTCCCTGAGGAGCTGCAGACTGAGAAATGGACCTAAACTTCCCCTCTGCTACCATTCAGACTTCTGGCATCTTAAAACTGGAAAGGTGTTTGGGGGTTGTATTAGTCAAGGCTCTCCAGAGAAACAAAAGCAACAGGATGTACACACACACACACACACACTTTTTTTTAAATGCAATTGTCTCCTGCAATTGTGGAGGCCTGGTAAGTCCAAAATGAATCTGCAGAGGTGGCTCAGCTGCAGGCAGGAGACCCAGAGAAGAGGTGCAGTTCAAGTCCGAAGGTTGTCTGCTGGCAGAATTCCCTCTTGCCAGGGGTAGTCAATCTTTATCTACTCAGGCCTTCAACAGATTGGATGAGGCCCATCTGCAGGATGGAGGGCAATCTGCTTTATTTAAAGCCCACAGATTAAATGTCCAAATGCCCTCAGAAACATCCAGAATAATGTTTCACCACATACTTGAGCACTGTGGCCCAGCCAAGCTGACACATAAAATTAACTATCACAGGAGTCATAGAGTCCAGCCCCCTCACCTGACGGATGGAGAAACAGGGGTCAGGGAGGCTCAGGGATGTGCTTGGAGTCATGCAGTGATTCAGCGGAGGCGGGGAGATGGAGATGCAGGCCTCCCGGCTGCAGCCCTGCACTCTTGTACTGCACCACTCACCAGAGATCTCCCCACTGGGGCTGAGGGGAAATAACAAGGAGATTGCTTGTTGCTTCAGTACCAAATAGAGGAAGTCTCACCACAGCATTATTCGTATGTGTTGGACTGGCTTGTTTATAGAGTTGTAGAGTTGCAAGTGTTTTACAGGAGAGCTCTTTGGAAAGATCAGTATGTGTCTTTCGAGATCCTTCAGCTTGGTACCTCAGTCCAAATTCCAGGAAATTAAGTAAATGAAATCTGAGAGTGTTTTTCTGGAATGAATGCTTTTAATCAAGCCATAAATCCCGTCTGCAGTGTATATCCCACTGTCTCCCTTATTTTCAAGGGGAATTTTACAGTACAGTGTTGAGTTGTATACCTTGATACATACCTGTTGGGTAGTGAATAATGTAAAATCAGTCCTGACTTTCAACCCAAATTAGGAAGACAGAGTGTGGTTCTCTACCATGGCCCTGACTCATCTTCTGAATGGTGAATCTAAGTTCTTCCTCTTTCTCCATGTAACCTACCAGACACCTGCTTCTGTACCAGAACCTGCTATTCCCCTCCCATACTGGGAGCATAGCAAGCCAGAAGGAAGTGTAGTCCATAAGTCACAGAAAGTGAGTGGTCTGAGAAGTACAGGGTCTGTCTACACCCTTGTGGAAGAGCTGAAAGTAGAAGCAACAGCGACTGTGTCATATAATGATAATAATAGCCACTTTTCATGAGGAACCACTAGGTATCAGCCACTGTGGTAGTAAGCATTTTCTATGTATTTGTTCACAGGTTGAGATCTCTTCTTTGCCTTGATGGGCAATTGTGAAAATGGGTTCTCAGAATCGGAAGAAATGTTTTTCACCAAAGGAGAGCAGAATGCCCAAGACACAACCCAAAATGGTGTTAATATAGCATCTTAGAGGTATGAGTCATGGGTTGGCCAAGAGGGCTGTAAATATGGTGTTGAACTAGAGGAATCGCTGAGAAGCATTTTCTGAGCCATGCAGGGCTAAAGGCCCTTTGTGAATTGTGTTGGCATCCTTTCTATAAGAGACCCTCTGGAAAATAATAGAGGGACTCAACTTTCCTGTGTATGGCCTAATCCAAAGTAATGCATTCATAAAGCCCTTTTAGTACTCGGAGATGTGGCTTCCTGCTCCAAGTCATGAAAAGAACAATTATAGGAGCTTGGAATAAATGTAACAGTAACTAATGTCATTGACCCAATTAGGGATGATTTGGGTTCTGAGTGACATTTGGTCACCAGTGGCTTAAATACTCGAGCATTCATGATCTCATTTAAGGACTCTGGAGGAAGGCATTCTGAGGTTGGGTCATCAGCTCTAGGGTCTCATCAAGAATCTAGGGTCATTTAACATTCTGCTTCTCTATCTTTAGCTTTTGAACATTGCCTTCATGCTTGCCACTTTATGGTCATAGGGTGGCTACCACAGCTCCAGGCATGACATCTGAATTCAAGGAAGAAGGATGAGAGAAAGAGTATGCATTCACATGTGTGGGTGGGAGCACTCATGTGTATTTTCTCATGGCTGTCCCCTTTATAGGAGAGCAAAGAAGTTTCCAGAAGCTCCCAGATGACTTCTTTTAATTTTTTCTTGGCCAGAATTTGGCCATTTGTCAGATAAACATTCCCAGGCACAAGAGAGTCTGGAAGGTGAGGATCTGGCAGAGAAGATTAGGATCATCATGACCATATCAGATCAATTTTAATTCATAGCCTGGAGGTAGACACAGTGCTTTCTGGAACAAAACTGGAGTTTTGTTCCCCACAAGGAAGAGGGGTGTCTGTGTGGGGATATCTTTCATAATAATACCTAGAATCGTCCCACTAAATCCTCATAATAATCTTTGTATTGGGGATTATTGCTATCCCCATTTCAGCACAAGGAAGCTGAGAGTTTGAAGGTGATGATTTATCTGAAGTCACACAGGATATCAATGTGTCCTTATGGGGTGTCTTCATGCCCTTCAGGGCCAGTCTTTATCCTTCCTCACTACTCCTCTTAGTGCCTGTGTAGCTTGGCAAGCACTCACTCAAAGCTTGCTGGTTGAATAATGGAATGATGGCATATCCATTTAAGTTAGAGGGTCCTGTATTGGGATCATATACTGGGAATATGAGATGATCAGACTTTTGTTTCACTGGAGAGAGAAGTTGCTTCCCTTCAAGAAGATCCCCTGGGCTTCACAGAAATCACTAGATAAGGACCTTCGTTGGGAAGGGGTTTCTGACCATATGCAGAGGCTCTGAGAGAGGCTCCTAGATCCTGAGGCCACTCTGTATGTGCTACTGCTGACTACCCCAGTGGTCCCCATGGTCTGAGTGGTACAATCTCCTTGTGTAATTGACAACTCGGGAGAGTCTCTGTTTCATTTGAGGGAAACTGTCTTGTGTAGAGGAATTGACTTTTTCTGGGTTCTTCCTGAGAAGAGAATTAGAATAAATCATAATGAGACCCAACTTTTCAAGGAAAAGAGTGTTTTATTCAGCAAAAAGCATAAATGTTGGCAGCAGAAAGATCTGGTTTTGAATATTGTTGTTGTGAAGATTAAGTGAAATAATACATGTAAGGTGTTTAGATCAGTGTGAGAACATAAATATTCCCTGTCTTGAATCAAATTAAGGTTGTCCAAGTATAGAATAGAATGGCAATGAGATTGAGATCTTATCACCCAAACAAACATTTAACCCATCATTCAGCAACCACCAACACCAACCAAATCAGCCAACAGTTATTGAGTACGTACCCTAAGCAACTCTGTCTTTTACTGAATATTTATTTTGTGCCAGGCACCGTACTATATGTTTTAATGAACCTTCTTGCTTGATTCTTTCCAGGATTCCAGGAAGTAGATACTATTGTTATACCTATTTTATAGATGAGAAGACTGAGGTTAAAAGAGGTCAGGAGGTTAAAACTGGCCAAAGTCAGTTGGTGATGGAGATGGGTTTTGAGGCTAGATCTGTCTCTTGCTATGGCTGCATTGTTGATCAGCAGCACACATGGTTCTCTGAAACAGACCCTTACATGGATAAGGATTACATGAGTTAGTGGTTCCCAGACGTTCCTGTGTCTTATCAGTTATTCTGTCAAACACCAGGAGCCTATCATGACAGATCCAAAAAGTCCAGTTTCCCCAAGGACTATCATATCTTTATAGACACTAGAAAATATATTCAAAGGAAGATAAAATTCTATGCCCTATTGGAGCAAACTCTATTGCTATGGCTTTAAAACACAAATTAATAGAATTATTGCACTGATAGTTGAAGATGGTGATAACAGTGAATGAGAAGTTTGCTACTGTCTGTGCTCCCCTCCCTGTGCAGCTCAGAGCCCATGGTCTGCTGTGGTGGCCACCCCCCTGCACCTTCACCCCCTGTTAAATTTAGCTGATGAAACTCCAACTCTCCTCTGATTCTTTACCTGCATCAAATAGCAGAACAAGCTAAGGAAAGCACTCAATATGTTGGCCAACCTCACCTTAAATTGGGGACCCTAATTTGTAAGAGAGCCCTCAGACATCCATAGCCATTCTACCACATTTCTCTGGTCAGTTTCCATCCCATTCGCCCAGATGGCTATTTTGCCACTTTCTCCCTCCAATCTCAAACACCCCCTTTCTCACTCTCTGATTGAGATGATAGAAACAATTGCAAGAGAACTTCCTCTTCCTTCCATTACCAAACCTATTCCCTCCTGGTCATTGTCCCCACATGCTTTGCCTTTGTTCCCCATGGTCCTTGCTTCTTGGCCCAGGAGCAGCCTTACATGCATTGACACCTGCTCCATCACCTTCTCCAGAATGTAGCCTTTAAGTAGTTTTCCGTTCCTTCTGGGTCACCACGTTTCCCTCTCCCTTCCAGATGATTTCCCTCACCATACACGTACACCATAACATATCCCATCTTAAAAAAGAAAAGAAAGTATCTCCCTTGACTCATCATCTGTCTCCTGCTACATTTCTATTCCCTGAACAAAAGTCATGGGAATAGGTGTTTACCTTCACTGGCTCATGTATGCTCTTCCCATTCTCCTTTTTCCTCCATGGGGAAGATAGGCTTTTGCCAAGTAAAAGGTGAATGATTATGACACTTTTAGTATATATGCTGCTGAAGCGAGCACTATGGCACTTTATATAGTGAGGAGAACTACAGAGGAATAAAGTGATGAGCTTGGGCAAGTTAGCCTGACTGGTTCCAGAGGCCTCATGAGGCAGTGACTTCTGCCAGTGGCCCAGCCAGTGATGGCATAGGATGTGGCCAGTCATAACAATGCTTGAAAAAGGTTTTCATTTAATTGCTCTTCCTCGTTTCTTTTTTAAATGGTAAGATATAGCAGTCATGAGTCCTTAAAATCTATATGCAACACACACACACACACACACACACACACACACACACACACTTCAAATAATAATTATAAAGCCATTCTTCATGTAATCAAAGGCCAGGGCAAAAAAAATAAGATATTGCCAGCATCTCTGAGTCACCCCATATGCCTCAATATCCTCTGTCCTTTCTAGGGCTGATAGCTATCTGAGGTTTTTTCACATTAACTTCCTTGGTTTTCTTTCTGAGTTTTATCACTTAGGCATGAACCCTTTAAATGATACATTTTGGTTTTTCCTGTTTTAAAACTTTCTATGAGTTGAGTTGCATTATTTTGTATATTATTTATTTTTATCTTATTTTATTTTTAAATGTGTATTTTTGAAGGAGAGAGAGACAGAGCGTTAGCAGGGGAGGGGCAGGGAGAGAGGGAGACACAGAATCCCAAGCAGACTCCAGGCTCTGAGCTGCCAGCACAGAGCTCACTGTGGGGCTTGAACTCATGAGCCGTGAGATCATGACCTGAGCCGAAGTCTGATGCTTAACCGACTGAGTCACCCAGGTGCCCCGTGTCTTCTTTATTTTAAATGCTTAGTGTTATGTTCGTGGTACTTTCCCATGTTGTCTCTGATCATCTATTCATTTTCATTGCTGCCTATTATCCCATTGTATCAATATACTCCAGTCTGTTATTTACTCTACTATTGATGAACATTGGGTTGTTTTCAGTTCGGGGCCATTATGAACATTCTTATATATGTTTTATAGTATACGTGCACTACATTTCCTCTTTGGTAGATTTTAGAAATGGAATTGCTGGATTATGTGTTATGCAAATCCACAGCTTACCTAGTAATGCTAACTTTCCCCCATTTTTCCTGTCTTAAAACTGCCCTTTTAAGAATATTTTTGATCTTTTAAAAAATGTTTATTTATTTAGAGAGAGAGAGAGAGTGAGTGAGTAGGAGTTGGTGGGGGGGGGGTTTGGGGAGGGAGGAGAGAGAGAGAGAGAGAGAGAGAGGGAGAAAGAGAGAGCCCCATGGGAGCCCCATGCAGGGCTAGATCTCCTGACCATGAGATCATGACCTGAGCCAAAATCAAGAATTGGAAGCTGAACCAACTGTGCCACCCAAGTGCCCCTAGAGTATTTTCAATCTTAAAACACTCTCTTCAGGATTACCAGCTGCCTCCACATTGCCAAATTTAGTGGCCAATTCTGAGCCTTCATCTTGACCTATTAGCAGCTTTTGACACAAACACATCCTTCACCTGGATTCTGGCTGATTCTTTTGCCTATTTGCTGGACTGACATCCTGCTCTCAACCTGTAAAGTCCCACGTGGAAACGCCAGGCTAGTGTTGTCCAGTCCTCCAATTATTTCAGGAAGCTAGAAGCCTTATATTTGTGTGAAATTTCTCAATTTTTAATGTTGGAAATTAATTTACCAACTTTTGAAAACACTACCCAGGTCGAACAAAATGTATCTGTTGACCAAGGGCCTCTTTGAAATAATTAGAAGAAGGAGACAGAGAAGATGTAGTCAGACAGGTAGGAGGAGAACCAGGAGAATTTAGTATCATTAATATCAAGGGAATGGAGAGTTTCTAGGAGGAGGTTAAGAACACGAGTCAAATATGAGAGGGAAGTTGAGTCACCTAAGGTCTAAAGATTGACTAGTGGATCTCCTATTTAGGGGAACACTGGGGACTGAAGAAAGAATGAATTCAGTGGCATCTGGGGCATGCACAATCCAAACTGCAGTGTGTTTAGGGGTAAATGAGTATCAAAGTAAGGAAGACATCAAAATGTCTGTATCAGTTGGGATGTTTTCAGCTATAAACAATAGAGAAACTTATTTAAAGTGCCTTTAAAAATTAGGGGTACTTACTAACTCCTATAGCAAAAGTCCTAAAATGAGCCATTTCTGGATTGGTTAATTCTATGGCTCCATATTGTTATTGTTGACCCAGATTTTGTCTGTCTTTTGGCTTTGCTACCTGTAGTGCATGTCCCTCAATCCAACTGACATCCACATTACAAGATGGACACCAGTTTCAGAAAACACATCCATATACACCAGTAGTCGGAAGCAGAACCCAAGTATCTCTTCCTCGTGTGTCTTTTTAAGAGCTAAGAGATTTTTTTTCCATAAGCTACTTCTCCCTATATTTCATTGGTTAGAATTATGGCATGTGCCATGGCTAAATCAAGACTGGCAAGGGCAATGCAATAAGATCTCCCTGACATGCCTGGACCAGTCCTGACTTCTAGCTTGGGCCTCCTCCACATCCCCCTGCAATCTGGGGGCAGATACCTAGAAATCAGGGCACTGTGTTCAGGGGGAGGGGAACATGGCTACTGTGTAGATGGGTCCTTCAAGGTCTTTATAGGACCTTCAGGAGGCAGTGCCATATTCCAAGGGAATGATTTTCATAGCACTTGCTGAGCTTGAAGTAGAGTCAGGAATGCCTTTTGTCTCCGTCAGCTGACACCATTTGATATGGTAGGGTGGCCTCCCCCACCTTTTCATAGGCTAATTCTGGGAGACTTTAGCATAAGCAAATAGCTCATTTTATTTGATTTAAGAACTGGCTTTTAAAGTCCATATCCACATGTGTGTCATCCCCTTGAGTTGTCTGTGGATGGTGGTGATCTGATTAAAATGTTCTTCCTAGTGATTCAGTCTCGGTGGGGCGGGCAGGGGGGTCGGGGGATGGTATGTCTACCACAGGGAAGGTCAAATCCAGCCAAGTCAGATAGATTTGTTCCTTTCCAAACTCATAACGGGAAATGAAAAGCTAGGGACAATTATTTTGGGAGAACCAGTCTCTAAATCCTAGTTCACAAGGAAGAGAAATCTTTTTTTTTGTTTTTAAAGACTGAATTGGTCCCGGGCGTTTTCCACATTTTTGAAACTCACTGAACAATTTCTCTGCTACTGACAGAGCGGTCCTGTCATTTTAATTTAGAGGCTTCTTACCTTCCTTAGATTTGGAACTGGTCTCCAGTAGCAGGGGTTTTTTCTTTGCTCTCTGATTGGGGGTATTTGTTTCAAAATTTGCACATAGGAATCCCAGATCACTTGCACACTGAACCTCAAGTTACCTGCACCCCAAAACCAGGTTACCTGTACTCTTAATCCCAGGTCAACTGCACCCTGAACCCCAGATTACATGTATTTTGAATCCCAGGTCACGTACATTCTGGGACCACTTCCTGCCTCAACAGGAAGTTTAAAAGATTCTCTAGGCTTAAGCCTTAATGTAGCCCTTGGCCTTTGTCCATGTTGTTCCTCTGCCTAGAGTGCCTTTCCCCCTATTTGGAGGTGCTCTCCTATTCATCCTTTAAGGCCAAATGCATTTGCTTTTTGCACACTCTGCCAAGGCACCTGGCCCAGAGGGTGAGTGGCGTCCATGTTCTTCTCACCAAGAGTTGACTTTGTGTTAATCCCTAAGTAGGAGTCTCTTTTCTAATTTGTCTCCCTTTCCCAAATTTGTTTAGACCAGTTGAGGCCCTATAGATTGACTTCCAACATTGTCCCTCTGCACTGATCCTTCCCTGACTGTCAGGCAGAGGTCACTTCACTCCTGTGCTTTTGCATCATTTGCTCATTCCTGGATTGGAGTCTTAGGAAGTTGAATGATTTGGTCTGTACTCCTGTGTCTGTCTTATTCGTCATGATGTACCCACCTCCTAAAATGTGCCTGGACAGTAAGGGTTTGCTCCATATTTGAAACCTTTGTGTGCATATCCCTGATTGCTGATGCTGGGACTCAGATGCATGACTCCCTAAAATCCTGTCTTGTTATATCTTGGCCTGACTATGACCTCCCACCTCCTCCTCTACTCTGGTATGTATGCTTCACTTTCGTGGAGACTCTGTTCTTGAGCTGCCATTAACCTGAAGACTTGAGTTCATCTGGACCAGCTCTCTGGCCTGCAGATACTGAGGGTATAGGATGAACATGACCTGGGACATCATAATGCAGATGAATGATACAGGAGATCTTCCCTGACATCCTTCTCCTTTGTCTTTCCATGAAACCAGTCTGGATGAGATATTTTCCTTCTGGGCTCCATAGCACCTGGTGCTTATCTACTATAGTGTTTTACAACCATATGTGTAACAGGTACAGTCTGTTTCTTATTGAGATAGTAAGTGATACATAACATTGTATTAGTTTCAGGTGTACAACATAGTGATTTGATATTTGTATACATTGATCATTGTATACAGTGATCACAATAAATGTAGTTAACATCCATCACCTTACATAGTTACACAGTTTTTTTCCTTGTGCTGAGAACTTCTAAGTGTCACTCTGTTAGCAACTTTCAGATATGCAGTGCAGTATTATTAACTATAGTCGCCATACTTTAGTTACACCCTCATGATTGATTGATTTTTTAAATTTAGAATGACTGTCACCCTTTTTTGTTTCATGAAGAATCACAAGAATTGTCCTCTTACTTATGTGAATGCAAAGCTAGTAGATACCCTTGGTCCAAAGAGCAGAGTGTAAGAGGGTATGTTAGTAAAAACCATCTCTCTCCTAAGACACAAAGCTGTGGGGGAAGAGATGGGAGACCTACTTGAGTAATGAGTAGGACCCTCAGGGAGGGAAGGGGCTGATATCTCAACTTCTGAAGTCTTGAGACTGGAAGTTAGGGAGCTCTCACTGGATAGACTACAACTGCTCTGATCAAAGTTTGCAACAGGAAATGGAAGAGACAACGTGACTCTTGAAATAAAATTACCTCAAACAAGGGGGCATTCAGGCTGGGCCTCCAGCTTTATGCAGGATCTGAGAGTTGGTGTGGGAGGGATGGACCGGCACTGTCTTCCAGCTGATGCTGGAAGTTTCTCTAGACCAAGCAGCTGGACTGGCTCTGGGCTTAGGCTTTGGAGAACAGTGGCTTAGCAGAGATATGGAAAGGATAGAGAGGCACCTGCTCAGAGGGCAGCCCTGTGGTGTGGGCAGGATCCATGAGTGCAGTACTGTGACAGCAGACAAGCACCATCTGTTCAGCTGTGTGGGCCCTGTGGTTCACAGCAGCACCAGAAGGAGTGGGAAGTGGAGGAATGGCTTCAATTCTTCTCTGCTTGATATGGAAAAGGATGGATCCTGCCAGCAAGATTCTGCCCCTTCCCCCAACCTCTTTAGACTAAGTCATGTCCTGAAGAAGGAGATACCAGACATTCTGCCAATACTGGCATGTGGGGGCTGAGTTACTAACTGGGAAAACAAGAGTACATGTGAGCATTTGACAACCCTAAGTTGATGAAGCAAGTTATACTGAATAGCACTGTATATATTTATAATAACCTGCATCTGCATTTTTTTCCTCCGTAGGCCAAGACTTTGGGAAGGCAGGAATCAAGTCATTTACATCTCTGAATCCCAGCATCCAATGTGGTGCTTGCTCCCTAGTAAATAAATGTTCATAGGACTAAGATTAATTAATAAATGCTTAGCTTAATTTTTGCAGATTTAAAGCCAATGCATTTTAAGGCACAGAAGTGTTCCACCTGTGTGCCAGGTGCTTGTAGGTCCTACAGAGAATAGAGAGGGGAACCAGCTCTAGTTCTTGACACAGACTGTCCCTATTGAAGTATGATAAGATCTATAGTAATAAATCAAATTAAATACTATGGAATATATCAGGAGCAATTTATTTCAATCTGGGGATTATGGAAGCCTCTGGGGTTATTTTGAGTAGGACATTATAGGATGAACCTAATTTCAATATATGATGAGGAAAGGCATTTCAGGCAAGGAAATGGCCAAGCAAAGACATGAAGGTATTATTATCCAGAGGTATTTAAAATGTATCTAGGAAGAATGAAAGGCAGGTGGCAGAATGCTATACCCAGCTAACTAATAGACCAGTTGGGAGAAGGACTGGAATATCTGTTAGGAAAAGAAGGTGTATCAGTCAAGATAGGCTAAGCTGTGCTGCAGTAACAAATAACACCAAATCTTAGTGGCTTATAATAACAAAGGGTTATTTCTCAACCATATTATATATCCACTATGGGTCACCTGGAGGCTTGGCATCCTATCCACTCAGGATGGCAGAAAAGTCATCAATTTGAGTGTAGGTAATCAATGAGGCAGAAGGAAAGTGAACTTTGGAGGGTGTCATCTGGTAATGTCTCTTGGAATATGTCACTTCTGGTTGCAACTGCTTGTCTGGAACTGGTCGAATGACTCTACTGCCCACAAGGGGGCCAGGAAGTACATTCCTCATGAACCCAGAAGGTGGAGAGCCAGAAATATCTGGTAAGCAGCACTGGTGTTTACCCTGGATGACAAGAGGGTAGAATCATGGACCTGAAATTTGTTCTCTGTTGGTGGAGTGGTAACGGTGAAAGATTTGTGCATGTTGAGAAGATACAGTGTGCAAGTGTATGTGAGGGGAAAGGGAGGCTTCTCTCCTTTTTTAATTTTTAAAGATTTTTACAGTTTCTTATTATGTTGTATTTTTGTACCAATAGCTAACCAATATACCTGACTTCATTTTCCTCATCATGGCCATTCCTCATCTGAACTTACACAATATTTTCAGTTTTCCCTGCCTCCCTCTTTTCTTCCCTTCTTCCCTTCCTTCCTTCCTTCCTTCCATTATTTATTTCAAACAAACCTTTTAATTTGGAATAAGGTTAGATTTACAGGAAATTTGCAAAGGTCGTACAGAGAATTCCCATGTATCTCTCACCCAGTTTCAGTTTCCCTTAATGTTGTCATCTTACAATTCTGTGGCACTTCTTTAATAGGTTTTAAACCCATTGAGAATTACATCCTGCATGACTTATTATTTCCCTGATGTCTCTCAGAAAGCTGTGGCTGGTGGTGGTCCTAGCTTGAAAGTTAAGCATACCTTTTGTTAATTGCAGACATGTCTGGGCTTGTCTAGAGGCCAGTAAGGCCAGTCTTCCATGGATCTGTGAATAGGAGGGATTGAGGGGCCTTTTGGGAATGAGAGAGATGGAGGTGGGGAGGTGGAGGTGGCCAAACAATTGGTTCAAAGGCCATAGGTTGGTGTTGGAAGGAAGGATGCTTCTGAACTCAGCAGGAAGTATGTGGTTCAAGAGCTTTCTCTCTCTTGGCTCTTTGACGAGGGGGAGGCAGATGGTTACATGACAGAGTCAGAATCTGACCCTGTGAAGAGCAGTGAGCAGAAAGACTGTGAAACAGAACTCAGTGGGGCATGGAAGCCGTGTGGGTGAGAGGACACTATGCATCTGAGAAGCAGCAGGAGGGGGTAGCCTGAGCAGAGGGCCAGACCAGCCTGGATCTGGATGGAGAAGGAGTTCCAGGGCCATTGCTTTGTCAGGAGACAGACCCCATATGAGAGCCTAGAAGACAACATTCTCTAGCTCACATGAGCATGTTCTTGAGGACAGTCTGGGAAAGAGGTTGGTGGAGAAGACAGTTTCAGGGAGTCACAAATCTCTCCCCAGGTTCTGTGTTGTTGTTGCTGTCATTGGAACCCTGTTGTACTCTCAAGGCAGATTGGCTGGGCAAATCTGAGTGACATGTATGTTGGGTTCTGGATATTTGGTAACTATTGTTGACTCACCCTGTCAAGTAAGGGAAAGTCCCCAGAAGCCAGAGCCCAAAGAGATGAGTGTTTTCTTAGCCTGTGATCCTCAAAGATTTAAGTCACTCACTCGAGACAGTTGGGCGCCACCTGAAGGCCAGTAGGAGACACCAATGGTCTGACCCCAGCGCTCTCTGGCTGAGAAGAGGGGCTTTCATGTGGGGACGGAACGCCAGGCCCACCCAAAGGAGGAGCTCAGGAGGTGGGGAGGTTTGGTGAACACCACCCTCAGGAATGAAAACATAGATCCAGAGCTTCCAGGGACTTTCAGGGACTATCCCAGAGAGGAGTCAAAATTAGGTGAAATTCTGTATATTTTAGAAGATTATCTGTATTGTTGTCTGTTGCTTAGAGAAGCTGTGGGTTTGTCTTTGGGAGCAGCAAGGGGTTGGGAAATAAACCCATTCTCAGGAGAAGGTAAATGTGTAGGGTTAGAGCTGTGGTGCAGCAGTATGAAAGAAAGAAGTCCCTGGACCTGGGCAGCAAATGTTGGGTCAGGCAAAGAACTGACCTGGAGGCTCTTCCTTCTTTGCAGGAGAATGGCTGTGTTGATCTGGAGCAACTCAGTTGGACTTGGAACCCCTATCTCTGCTCCCAGCCTATTCATTCTAATTATTTACACCGTCTTGGTCAAGGGCATCACGGCCTCCTGGTTTCCTAGGCTAGAAAGCAGAGTTGCTTTTGTGATGTGCCCGTCAGTATATAATGAATAAACTTGCTCCGAGGGCCAAATATGCTATGCACTGTTCTAGGTGCTTTGCAGGTATTTTTGTATTACTTCTCATAATAATCTGGTGAGATGGGTATTATTACTCTGATTTTACAAAAGATGAAACTAATGGTAACAGGTTAGGTAACTGATTCAATCTTAAGCCTAGCATGTCTGACATCAGAACTCACATTCTTTCCACAATCCCCAGGCTGCTTCTTAGTGTTCTCTTTTTCAAACTATGAGATCAATGTTTCTCCAGAATGGTCCCCAGCTACCTGCCTCAGAATCACCTAAACTATTGTTAGGAAGAATCACTGATGGGGTCCAGATCTGTGGAGTAGGTCTCTGGGAGTGGAGCCTACTCTTTGCCAATGTAGCATGTTCTTCAGGTGATTCTGATATTATTCGTGTTTAAGTTCCCCTCCTGTGGCCAATGGGCATCTCTGAGCCTGGTCCGATTTCTATGATTGATTTCAAAATTTTTGCCACATGCTCTGTAGCCTATTGTAAGGAAAGAATGAAACAGATGAGCCATAGGTCAACACCCTGTGGGTGGTCCCAAGTGAGACCACACAGAACTGGAGCTGCAGGGTGACCCAGACAAGACGCTGGTCAACAGGGTGATAAGCACCATACATACCACCTGGAGACCCTCTTGCTAACCATCGTCACCATTTAGAGAAGATGTTACATAAACTCCAGTTAGGCTTTAGAGATTATTTCAGTGGAAACTTGTGTCCACAGATGTGGCTTTTGGAATAAGCAACTACCATTTATTGTTTAATGTATGT
Source organism: Suricata suricatta (assembly GCF_006229205.1). Lineage (NCBI taxonomy): Eukaryota > Metazoa > Chordata > Mammalia > Carnivora > Herpestidae > Suricata > Suricata suricatta. The sequence continues at coordinate 62,540,295 of NC_043714.1, forward strand.
CAGCCACTATGCAGTTGAAAAGTGCTTCACATGTATTACCTAACAAAACTAGGAGGTGGATACTGATATTTTCTCATTTGGTTGATGTAGAAACTGAAGTTTGGGGAAAAAATTGAGTCACTTGTTTAAGGCCACACAGCTCATAGATATTGCAGTCAGAATTTAAATTCAGCCCATGGCACATAATGTTTAGTAGCTGTTTGACTGCAAGATACCAAGTCTTGGGCTCAGTGAGGTCAAGTGCCTCCTGATAGTTATGGCTGAATGGGTCAACTGAACTTTCAGCCATTTGGCACTTGCATTTCATTGATCCTAAGGCTCTGCCGTATGCGGTGGGGCCCCCACAGGGTAAGGATTACTTTCTCTCAGATACAGTGTAGTTAAGGACACAACTTATTTGCAAGAAACTATAATAACTCACATGGGCTTGCTGGGAGTTTTGCTCTGTGGACCCATGTGTGTGAGGGTGTGTGTGTAACGGGAGAAAGGGTGCAGGAAGAGAAGGCAGCACTCTGGGGGAGGGAAAATGATGTGGTTCTAGACCCTGATTCAGAGGGCACAGGGGACTCGGTGTCCTGCCTGGCTGGTGAGATAAGAGGATTCTGTGTGTAGAGGTGATGTTCAAAGTCAGGTGGCAGCACATCAAAATATCCTGGGAGCTTTCAAAAATACCAATGTCCAGGTCTTGCCTCAAGAGACTGATTTAATTGGGCCAAGTGGGGGATTTAAGATAGACAAACAGTTTTCAGAAGTCTCCTTTGAGATTCTAATGAATATCTGGACCGAGAGGTGGGCAAATGCTTGCTCCTCCAGCATCTTCTGGGCTCTCCCCTGTTTTGAATCCAAGCCAGAGATCTTTCAACAGACTTCTGGGTGCTGGGCCTCCTTGTTCTCCCTTCCATGTGACTGAGAGGTCAGATGACCACGTGTGTGCCTGCAAGGAGAGGCCGCCACCTGTTGCTGTAAATCTGGTGCAATTTCATCATCTCTTTGCCTCATGTATTTTCAGTATCTCATAACTACATCTGGATGGATAATCTGTTGTTTTCTGCTTTGTAGCAGCTTGTGCAGTCACAAGGAGATGTGTACTGGGGCGTTTGCCCTGTAAATATAGACTGGGTGAGTTTATTTATAGGACGTTATGAAGATTACCTTTGATTGTTATTGACCAGAGCAGGTTTTCACATATCTCATCTGTCCTTAATTTTTTGTTGGAAAGGACTTTCAAATAAATAACTTTTGTAAAGGCCAAGTAAATTCTAACTACTTTAGAGAAATTATGTGGGAGCTGCAGTGAGCTCTGAGGGCATGGTCAGAAATCTCCCCAGGGCAATTCAAAAGATAGAAAAGCTGGGAGAGAAGACCTCTGTCAATGTCTTTGACAACTCACGAAGGCAGTGGTCCTCAATCTTGGCTGGATGTTAGAATCTTCCAGGGGACTTAAAAATCAAAAACAAAGACAACAAAAAGCTCACATCCCAGGCTGTACCCTGGAATAATTGAATAAGGGTCTCTGAGACATGGGAGCTGACATCAATATTTTTTAAAGCCTCAGATTATTTCAATGTGCAGCCAAGGTTAAGAGGTACTGTGTGGGGGCGCCTGGGTCGCTCAGTCAGTTAAGCGTCTGGCTTCGGCTCAGGTCAGATCTCACGTTCGTGGGTTCAAGCCCTGCGTCAGGCTCTGTGCTGACAGCCAGCTCGGAGCCTGGAGCCTGCTTCCAGTTCTGTGTCTCCTTCTCTCTCTGCCCCTCCCCCTCTCCTGCTCTGTCTCTCTCTGTATCAAAAATAAATAAAACATTAAAAAAATTTAAAAAAAGAGGCACTGTGTGGAGGGATGAGAGGCTAAGTGAATAAGAGGGTGCCCCCGTAAGTTGCAAAGAAGAAAGAAGAGTAAGAAGTCAAGGTTAGAGAAGAGTCACACACTGCAGTTTTGGAATGTAATAGTTAAGTCCAACCATCTCCAAGAACCCGACTTAGTCTTAAGAAACCAGTGGCCGATCTCCAGCCATCCTTGCAACCCCCAGTTCACGAGTCATTGGCACCACGAGGCCTGGGGCGCATGTGAGGGCTGATGATGAGAGCATCACCTCACTTATTCTGTGCCCCTTGGCCCCGGGGGGAAGGGTGAGGGGATTTCAGGATCACTCTGATTCTCTACGCAGCCAATCATCCAAATGGATAACTGCCAAAGAGAGTTAGGAAAGTGCTGGGCGTGGAGAGGGTGTGATTGCTCCTCAGGGGTATGGCTTAGAGAGCTCGGGCAGACAGATCAGGGAACACAGACAAGGCACAAACCCTTCCTCTGAGGCGGAGTGAACAGGTGTAGTCTGTTTGGTCAGGATGTAAGCAGTCACCCAGGGACACTTTTAAGACATGTTTCATTTTGAGATAATTTCAGAGGGACAAAAGAGTTGTAAGATTCTCCTCTAAAGAATTCCCCCACCATCAGCTCAGATTCACTGCTTGTTAACTTACAACCCATCTTCTTTATCACTCCCCCTCTCTGTCTAGATGTACGCGTATTTTTCTGAACCTTTGCCCCTAAACACTTCAGCACATGTTTCCTATGAACAAGGACATTTTCTCATCATAACCACAGAACTGTGGAAATAAAGGAAGATCCACCAAATGAGAAAAGCAAAGGCTCTCTAATCTGACTGTAGCAAGGGAGTTAGCCACCATCACTTGAATTTGACAGAGACTCAAAGGCAGGCAGAGGAATGGGAAAGCTTTATGGGGAGAAAACAGGTGACTTCAGGCATACACTGGCTGGAGGCTGTGGGCACGAGGAAGCTGGAGGTGGGCTAACTAGCCGCGAAGGATCCATGTGATTGGTCAGCAGTGCATGTTTATCTTTCCCCGGTTGGTCCTAAACTGGAAGCAGGGACAAAAATCAGGGAAGCTGTCAGGTATTAATCAAGGTTGCACCCTTTTGGGCCAGTTGTTACAGAAGTTCTTGTTGGGTTTTCTGGTTTGTCACTGGAGATAGCAATCAGGCTTCCTGCAAGTCTGACTTCTAGGGCTGTTCACTGAAGATAAGGGGTTGGTTTCCCAGGCAGGTGGCTGCAGGTTGTCATCCAGAGTTCTATATTTATATATGGTCTAGCCACCGTCCATTTGTATATTCAGTCTCACAATATAATGATCAGCTTCAGATTAACTGGATAAAACACTGTTGTCTAGAATATACTCCAATATGCCAATAATTTCCACAGAGAAAGAATGGTTCTAATTATGGGTCAGTTAGTTGTAAATCTGTGTTTAATCCATTAACAAATAATTGATACCTCATGTATTATAAAGTAAAGCAAAATCTGTAAGATACTTAGAATTCCTTGATTCTGAGAACTATAGTGTAATTATATAACAGAATGTAATTCCATAAGGGAATGCCCTGGTTTTTAGGATGTACTCAGTGAAGTCTTTACACATCATGGGCCTGACATCTCCACTTAGGTCACCAATGGGTTAGATAGGAGAGCAGAGAAAGCGGATACCTCAAAATGTAACCAGAAGTGAGTCTGGATAAAGAGTGTACAGGAGTTCTTTCTAGTTTTCTTATGACTTTTTGTAAGTTTAAAATTATACTAAAGGAAGAATTACATATGCACGTGTACACATATGTGTATAACCAGGCAAACTGAATCTAAAATTCAGTGTGAAAATTGAATGCTGAAATTCAAGGGGCTTGTTATCTTGGATGGCAAGAATGGAATTGGAAGTAAATAGGGACAAGAAGGAAGAATTACAGAGTCTTCCTGGGGAAATCTCCATGTTCTACTTCTCAATCAGCATGCCGATTACCAAAAGGATTGTGCACTTGAAATTTCATCAAGTTGTGCATTGATAATCAGGATGTATATACATTGTCATGTTTTCTATATATATGTTATCCTTTAATAAAGTTCAAGAAAAATACTACCAAAAGAGACCAAAAATAGAACACACTTCATATTCAAATTTTCTCAGTTGCCCTAGTCATATCCTTTGTTGGCAATTTCCCTTTTGTCCAAAATGCAACAGAAGATGAGGCATTGCATTTAGTGATCATGCCTCTTGAATCCTCTTTAATCTGGAACAGCTCCTCAGTTCTTTTTTTTTTTTTTAATCTTTCACAACACTGACTTTCAAGAAGTAAACAGGCAGTTGTGTGTGGTGGGTAGATCTTTGAAGACACGTGTATGTCCCTGCTGACCGTGAAAATGTGTCCACAACCAGAGGCTCTCCAAGTCTTGCTCCTTAGTCCTGTCCTAGGGACTCCAGGAATCGCTCGGGTTTCTGCAGCTCAGGTAACCAGCTAATCAGCCCTTTAGCGAGGACATGGAAAGTCACGTCTCCGTGCAGGCAGAGGAGAAGCTTGTAAACAGAGATTGGGACCTACGGTCATGTCCTTTAGCAGCTAATCCTTTGCAAGGCCAACAGCGTTTGTGAAATATGTTTTGGTTCCGCTTGGGGAAATATGTTCTTTCATTAGCTCAGCCTCCCTCTGCATTTTGCAAGCTTAGACACAGGGTTTTCTCCCTCTTCTTACCTCTCCCCTCCATCTCCTCCCCGCTCAGGTGTCCCATATCTGCAAAGATGCCAGAAACATTTTCCAGGCCCTGCAGAGAGAAGGTCGGGGTGCTGTTCCTGCAGGATGGGGTACAGTGGCAGCCCTTTGTCCCAGGACCGTTGAAACTGTGTGTATGTGTGTTTTAAAGAACATCAGGGACACAGAGAACGTTTTGTTTAGGCCTGAATAGCTTTGGGGGCAGACCTGCCACTCTGAAAACATTCACCCCTCAGTCACTCCAAGCTGCTGTCAAAGAGTGATTTCTGGATCTGTCAGCAGCCTGGATCGTAGTTAAAATTCCCTCTATCTTCATCCCTGCTAATACACTGAGCAATAACAAGCTTTTATTTATAGGGAATTGGACTAAAATAAGTATGCTCTGTGTAGCCGGAAGATTACTATTTGATTGTCTGGCTTAACTCTTTTCTTTGTCATCTCACCATGTGTCCGTGAGCGAATTGCTTAACTTCAGGCTCCTTAGAAGTGAAATTGGGTGATATTAGTTGTTTCGCAGTGTCACAGTAAGGATTAAATGTCATGATAAATGATGGCATTTAGCACAGTGGTTGGCAAATAATAGGCCCTCATCAAATGTTAATTGTGATAATTACTTTGCTTATCACTTAAGTGGAAAGTTAAAACCCACTTGCTACAACTTATTTTCCATGGCCATTGTGGAAAGAATGTTTTGCTCTCACTCAGGTATGGATTTAAATCCTGGCTATGCCCATCTCTGGCTAGATGACATTGGGCAAGTGACACTTCTCTGAGCCTCAGTGTCTCCCATATGGAACAGGAATAGTGCCTTCCTTGCAAATTGGTCATATCTAATAAGAGAACCCTGCACGGTGCCTAGTGCAGAGTGGATGCTTAATAAAGGCAACTGTTCATTATTTTATTCCTTCCTCTCCCCTCTGCCCCCATATCAGGGAGTCTCATTTCTCAAACAGGAAGGAGAACAGCTATTTTGACTTGGGTCAGGGTAGTGATTGGCCTAGAATTCCTTAGGTTCATCATTATTGGAGTTATTTGCCATTTAATAAGCATCTATGGGGGTCTAAAAAGCTCTCACCAGGACCGACTTGTTGCAGTTTTTCTTTAGGCCCAGCCAAGGAAAATAACGGGAAATGGGAAAAATTAGTTTGTGCCTTGTTCCTGACTCCCTTTCCTTGTGCCTCCAGCATGGGGGCCCGGAGTCTTATGCTTTCCCCTGGTCCAGCAGGGGCATCCACCAGATTCCTCTCCTTCCTTAAGAAACCCCCATCTTCTAGATTATTCCCTTCTTATCACCCTACTTAAATTACTGGTCTTTTGCAGCATCCTCTAGGACCTGTGAGAAAATGGGCAAGCTAAGCCATGAGGCTCATTTGAGCTAAAGGGTAGTAGGTAATAGTTGATTGATATGTTGAGTTTTTTCAGGGAATTTACTTGTATTTTAAACAAAGGCCTTTAATCTTGGGTTCCTACTTATTTTAGGATTAGAGACTTTTCCGGGTTTGTACTCCTCATTTTCCTGTGAAGGTCAGGATCCCACAGTTAACAGCAGAACGTGGGTCAGAAGTCAGGTCTTCTGATTTCTAGTCCAGATTTCTTCCTGAAAAACGGAGTCACTTTGGGAATCTTGTCACTATGGGAATCTTCGGTTCCAAGATAGGTGAGCTGGGAAAAGAGCTTTGGTCAGCTGGACTGATGCAGTGCCTCCTTCTCCATGATGAGCCATGGCCAAGGGCTCCAATGTGCCTTGAACTTGAGACGCCCACCAAAACTTTGCCAAGAATCAGCCAGTAACAGCTTGGAGGGATGAGTGTCAGACTTCCATTTTTTAATTTAATTTTTGAGGTGGTTTCATTTTCTGGATTAAAAAAAAAACTTTTGTTAATTTGCACAGGGAAAAATAAATAGACTCTAAGTTACCAGAAAAATCATTTTTATTCCAAAATGCAGACATATACAATTACACCCTTATTAAGAATGAAATCTCCTCTCCCCAGTAACCAAGTTTCTCTCAGGGGCTCCAGTGTGGTATCTGTGACTCGTCTGAGCCTCTACGTGAGCCCGACACTGAGAGGGGACCCTGCATTGCTTTTAACCCTCTCAACTCACTGCCAGTGAGCCTGAAGCTTCACCACTAGGCACCCTGAGGGATTCGTCTTTGCTGAAGGCTAAGAATAAAATCATCACCTGTTAGTGCAGTGGTGAGGCAGTGGAAAGGGTCCCTAGAGCATGAGAGGTAGGAAGGATAGGTTTTGATGGAAGGGATGGGTTGGTTAAAAAAGACTGAAAGAAAGAGGAAAAACACTTCTAGAGCTTAAGTTATTTCCTGAATGAGCCACTTCTGGGTGGGGAACCTTAGTTTGGGGAACAACTGAGGAATGGAAGGACAGTATGAAGAGCAAAGGCCAAGAAAGGAGAGTGGTCTTACTACAAACAAAGTTGAGAGAAGGCAGCCCAAGTGAATTTTGCCCAATTTCTGACTTTGCAGGGATTGCCTCCATAGTTGAAAGCTCCAGGCTCCTTCCCCTGAGACCCATCAAGTGCTCCCTTCCATAGTATTTGTTTTTTGGGGCCAGCTGTGAGAAGAGATACATAGTACACCAACTTAACTTGTAGAGATTTTTTCCCCTTCTCTTTTTCTTGTTCCCAAATAAACCTTCAAACAAGAAAGAACACACAGACCTTGACCTGATTCATGTCTCACCAAAGCAGGACTGTGGGAGTCCAGTGCCTATAAATCAACTTTCCTCTCTGAACTCCTCAAAGAAAATCTTCCCCAAGGCAATCTCCTCATGCCAGAGTTCACACACACTGACCAGCCCTTTGAATTTCTGTCTGAAGATAATGGCAGTCACAGCCGGCCTGTCTAACTGAGAGAATTGTGTTGGCTACGATATAATCCAGAAGAATCCCCAAGGTTGCTGATGAGATTTGCCTTTTGGAGGAAAAAATATAACAAGGACTGTATCAGATTTAACATTGTAGTTTAAAGATATCTTTAGTGTTACAACCCTACATATTTCAGGATTCTAAAATTAGGTAGATGATTGTCTTCAAGTTCAATTTAGAAGTGAACTGGGGGTTAGTGAAGATTCAAGCACCATCTCCTTTACTGAGTTCTTTATTGATGTGGGTTTTTCTTAAACTTGGGGTCCAACCAGACTTCAGGCTACAAATAGCTAACACCGGATTGTCAGGGGCTCAACTCAAGGCCAGTTTGGGGACACAGGGTGAGGGAAAGTCTAAGTACAGGCATGTATTGGCTCTCTAAATTGTGTATCCAAATCATCATTTTAGTCCATAATATCAGAATTACCTGAGATGCTTGCTTAAAATGTTTGCTTAAAATATTACCAGGCTCTATCCAATCTGACTAGCTCAGAAATTTGGAGGAAAGGTAGCAGCCTAGAACTTTACATTTTATACAATTTCTCCATGTGAATCTAATGCACATCAAGGGATGCTTTTTGTAAGATTTAGCTCCTAAAGTTTCTAATACCTATTTATGTCCAACCTAAATTTCAAATTCTTGGGAGAGAAAAACTATGATTGATTTCATGTTCCAATGGTTTTTTGCTAAACAACAAATTACTTCCAAACTTACCCCCGAATTACCCCCAAGTTGTTTAAAAAACAATTCTATCTCATGATTTATGGGTCAGGAATTTAGGCTGGGCTCAGGTGGTGGGGCTGATAGCAGGCTGAAGGATCCACTTCCAGACAGGGCATTCTCATGACTAGCAGGTTGCTCCTCGTTGTTAGCTGGGAGGAATTCAGCCAGATCATCAATGGAGAGAACTCCATCTCTCTCATATGAGCCTCTCCATGGGGCTGTTTGCCTTCCCCACGACACAGTCGTTGGGTTCCAAGAACAAATGCTTTGACGGACTAAGATGGATGCCAGCTTCTTCTGACATAGTCTTAGGTATCAGACAGCATCACTTTGCCATACTGTTAGTCATGAAATTCACACTACCAACCTAGAATCAAGCATAGAATGAAACACACTTTCCCCACCATGATGTGAAGAGTGGAATGTACATAGAGAGAGGAAATAAATCAAGGGTGCACATCTTTGAAGACTTTCTACTATACCTTGTTTGGGTTAGTTCTTGGCTCCTGCACCAATCAATCATGGACACAAGGATGGGGACATGATACATATTTAGTCACTGGAGGCTCAACCTGGCATATTGAAGAGGGCACCCATTGAAGCAGGCACCCTAAGGGATGTCTGATGATTATAGACTCTTATAGATCATCTAGCTTGAGCATTTACTCAAATTAGGAACTGCCCGTGGGCATTGGCTATCCTTTCCATAAGGCACCATGTTCCATTTTCAGACAGTTATAGCTATTTAAACCTGATTTTGGTTCTCTGTGATACCCATCTATTATCTATTAGAATAACATTCAACTATGGATTGTTTTTTTTTAGACTGCAAGTTTCTCCATCAGGTTTAAACTCTTTACAGTCTGGGCCTTTGTATTTTATGTATCCAGCCTCAGCCTCTGGCATACAGCAAGTGCTAAGTAAATGCATGTTGAATGTTCCTGAATGGATAAAGATATTTACTTTCCCCATCTACATGGGTAGCACAGTTGAGTTTGATGTGGATATTGAGTTCCTATTCAATAGTTCATTACTGCTCCCATATTTTTTCCAAGCAAAAATCATCTGAAGTAATTTATGGTTAATATGCAGATGATAAATCAAGTGAACACTGTCCTAAATATTGGCAAATGAAGCTAAATTCTTTAAAGTCATAGGAAAAATTTTGGAGCCAGGATTGAAATAGACACAAACAAAAGCATTACATGCTTTGTTGTTGTTTAATTTAAAGAAAAAGCCAGCAAACTATACCTCCCACCCTCCCTGGCCAAATCCTGCCTGCCACTTGGTTTCATAAGTAAAGTTTTATTGAAATACAGCCATGCCCATTTGTTTTCTTATTATTATGACTACTTTTGTGCTTCAACAGCAGAGTTGAGTAGTTGTGGCAAACTATGTTTTCTCTCAAAGCCTAAAATATTTACTATCTGGCCTTTCACAGAAAAAGTTTGCTAACCTCTGATAAAGGGGTTGTCTTACTCTATTTGGTGTCATGAGAAAAATGCCATAAACTGGGTGACTAATAAGCAACAAACATTTACTTCTCACTTTCTAGAGGCTGGAAGTCTGAGATTAGGGTGCCAACGTAGTTAGGTTAGGGCTGTCTTCCAGGTCCTAGATTCTCATTGTATCCACATAAGGTGGAAATTTGGCTAGGCAGTGATATGGGGTCTCTTTTTATAAGACAACCCCATTCATAAGGGCTCCACCCTTAGGGCCTAATTACCTCCCAAAGGCCTCACCTTCTAATATTATCACATTGGGCATTAGGATTTCAACATGTGAATTTTGGAGGTGGGGGTGGGGATGAACATTCAGACCATTCTAGGGATCTTCATGATCCTTTGATCTTGGTTATTTTATTTGGCAATGTTGAAGGAGTCTTATCTCCACATTTCTAGACATTTTTTCCCAGCCAAAAAGAACTCTTCTCCAGCTTGTCCATGGTGGGGTTTCTAGTAATGCTGAACTTTTAGGTAAAAACAAAGTAATGGGATTTTTAAAAATTGCTTTACTTGAGCAATTAGTAAGGATAGATCATGAACCAGCATAAAGAGCAGAAGACTTTTAACTTAAGAGAATGAGTTTGAGACCCATCCAATTAAACCCTGTAGTAGACTTCTTTGATTGTCTAGGTTGCATTTCTCCTTTCTTTGGGTAATAGCAACTTTTATTTTTAGAGTTTATTTATTTTTGAGAGAGAGAGAGAGAGAAGGAGAGAGCGAGCATGAGTGGGGGAGGGGTAGAGAGACAGAGGGAGACACAGAATTTGAAGCAGGCTCAAGGCTCTGAGCTCTCCTAGCCTAGGCTGAACTCAGATGCTTACCCAGCTGAGCCACCCAGGTGCCCCAAAAGCAACTTGTTGACTTCTGTGTAATTACCTCTCCCAACTAAGTGTGGTCTTGGTTGAATCAAGGTACCTTGCCCTGCCCTACCCAGTTAGATATATCACTCAAGTGAGGGCTCTTTGACCCATAGATGAACAGACTGTTGAAACTGACTCATCCTAGTAATGGTGGCCTACAAGACATCCTTCTCTTCCTATTGCCTAGGGTCCTGGGGATGCTCTGGTCCCTGCCAGACTTACCAAGCTTTCCTTTAATTCTGTGAGGCACCTGTATTCTTTAAATACTTCCCTCTCTAATTAAAATTAGTCAAATTCTACTTCTTACAACCAAAGACCCTAAGTGATACAAATATATACATAATAAAAATCATATGAAAAATCAAAATGCAAATCAAAATAATTATTTATCATCTCTAAAATTAACAGAGATTCAATCAGTTGTATCAAGGATGTAGTGAGATAGGTGTTTAGGCAAATATTCTCTGAAATTGTTAATTGGTGTTTCCTTTCTGGCAAGTATTTTTTTACAATATTTGTCAAGAGGATTAAAAAAGTTCCTATCTTTTGACCTAACAATTCTACCTCTAGGCATTTGTACCAATAAAAGAATAAGATATGAAGGTTAGATTTATGTAGAAAGTGTTCAGTGTCATTATAGTAACAAGAAATAGGAATTTACTGGGGCGCCTGGGTGGCTCAGTCAGTGAAGCATCTGACTTTGGCTCAAGTCATGATTTCACAGTTTGTAAGTATGAGCTCTGCATCGGGCTTTGTGCTGACAGCTCAGAGCCTGGAGCCTGCTTCAAATTCTGTGTCTCCATCTCTCTGTCTCTCAAAAAATGCTTGTGCTGTCTCTGTCTCTCAAAAAATGAATAAATCTTAAAAAAAAAGAAATAAGAATTTATGTAAATATTCAATACATTAGGAGGATTGTTAAGTAAATGAAGGAGGTGGTATTATGTATTTGTTTAAAAAGTATGGGGTTGGTCTCTGGAGTTGGTCAACCTGGATTTAAGTCCTATTCTGCCTCTGACCAGCTGTGCAATCTTGGACCAACTGCTTAGATTTTCATCTGTAAAATGTAAACAAAATGATTTTATCTGATTGTGGTTGCCAGCCTTCCAAGATGGTCCCCATTGATTACTGCTTCCTGGCATTCATGTTATTCAGTAGCTCCCTCTCACATTAGAGAGGCTGACCTGTGTTACCAGTAAGATATTGTAAGAATGTAAGAATATGGTTTCTGAGTCCATAAAAGATATGTGGCTTCCATCTTGCTCTCTTTTGGATTACTTGCTCTGAGGAAATCCAATTGCCATGTTGAGAGAGCACCTAAGCAGCCCTATGGAAAGGTCCATGTGACCAGGAACTGAGGCCTTCTGCCAAAAGCCATGCAAGGGGGCCACCTAGGAAGTTGATCCTTCAGTCTTAATGAAACCTTCAGATAAAACATGCTGGATAACTGGTGACATCTTGACTATAATTTCATGTGATACCTATAGCCAGAACCACTCAACTGAGCTACTTTCAAATGCCTGGCTGTGAAGTAACAAATGTTTATTGTTGTTCCAAGCCACTAAGTTTTGGAGCAATTTGTTATGCAGCAATAAATAACAGGTCATTTAACTTCTCTGAGCCTCAGTTAATTTGTTTGATAAATGGGAAGAATACTGCCCGCCCTAGCTTTTTGTGAAGAGCACGTATGATTAGTGAAGAATTACAGGTCTGACACTATTATCTGAAATCTTAGGAACAAGATATGTTTGGGTATTAAGAATTTTTCAGCTTTTATTAAACGAATAAGATGCATTATATACTATATTCTGAAACAGAATATAGTCTGTTTCAAACATTGGGGTCTGATTCAACACCTCATAATCCAACAGTAATATTCTGGCATGAAAATGTATGAGTATGCACCTGAAATGGAGAAATAAAGACTTTTTAAAAATAGTCTCATGTCAGTTTTTGCTGTCAGGATTTGCTGCCAAATGAGTTTGCTGCCAATGTACAAAAAGGAACAAAGAAGCAGAATTGGTTTTCAGAGCTTTTTGGAGTTCAGAAAAGTGGTAGGAGACTGTGGATTTGTATGGTTTTTATCATCTAGGTTGACTTCTTTCCAAACACTAGCTCTCTATCTTATATAGGTGATCTCTGGTTATCTTTCATGCATTTATTAAGATTAATGAGGAAGAGACCAATGTGGCTTCCATAACTCTTTGGAAATCTAAGCGGTGGTAGGTGGAAGCACTGGAAAAACCAGAGTTCTGATAAGAGCATCTCTCCCCTTATGAATTTCATTCTCATTTCTTGAACACCTGATAGTCATGACCCCAGAGGAGATGAGTGAATCATCCAGTCATGGGGTTTAGAGATGATTCAGCAAGATTGAAGTGGTATCAGGAGTGCTTTTGGCTGAAGATCTGGAAGGTACTGATTACACATCCAATTATGCAACTAGTCCTGAGGCTTGCATTGTGGTACAACCTGATGTCTCACTAAGCATGAGACAGGGCCCTCACCTGGTAGGGCATGATTTCCTGGTAGATCCCAGGCTCTGGGAGTCCAAGGAAATTGTTCCTGCCAAGTTGGTTCTCTTTTCTCTCTGTAGAGAATGGAAGATGCACTGAGAGCCAGCCCTGTGCATTTTAAACCTCTCAACATTGTCCTCTTCTTCTGAAGCAAGGCTAGGGGTGATTTGGGGGAACCAGAAACAATTCTGTTGTCATATCTTCTTGAAATGTTGTAGGGGTGGTATGTAGAGGTGGGGTGGGGGGGAGACATCTCTGTGCTGAATCAATTCCTAATGTTCAACATTCAATAATTAGAGACCATTCAAATTCAATTAAGACCTATTCCCTAGTTCTCATAGGCAGAATAATACACTAGAACCAGAGGTCATGAGCTTGAGTTCAAACCCCATTTCTGCTGCTGGTCATGAACTTGGCCAAGTCATTTTATCTTTCTGAACTTCATTTTTATCAATCAAGGAGGGGGAAAAGGGAAGGGGCTCTATTAACTTTAATATTCTACAATTATCTTTAAGAATCTATGTGTGAATCTCTTCTGTGAACTCTCCATTCATCCAACAAATACTTGTTGAATACTTATGGTGTATACTATTGAAAGCATTGAAGATACACTGTCTCTACTGTTAGTTTACATCCTAATACGATATGGCAGAAACATAAATTTTAAGAGAAAAAGTAAAGGTAGTGATAAGTGCTACAAGTAAAATAAAGCAAGATAAGAGATTAGAGAGTGAATGTGGGGTGGTGCGAGGGAGTATCGATGACTACACTAGGCAGTGGTCAAAGAAGGATTCTTAGAGGGAGCTGACATTTGAGAAGGAACTTGATAATCAATTGATAGTATTTGTTGAATGTATGAATGACCAAAAAAGAGATAGTCATGACTATCTGGAGGAAGAATATTCCAGGCAGAGGAAGCAGTCAATGTAAAGATCCTGAGTTGAGAATGACCTTGGCATATCCGAAGACTAGAAAGGAAGAGGTGGGGCTGAAACATAGTGAGTAGAGGGAGTAGTCAGCAAGAAAGCCAAGGTAACTAGGGCCTTGTAGGCTTTATTCTGAGTGCAAAGGGAACCATTGGCATAGCAACATAATCTGATTTACAGATTACCACTTCCCACCCACCAGAACGGCTAATATGAAAAAGAAAGACAATATTGAATATTGTTAAAGATGTACAGCAACTGGAATTCTCATACCCTGCTGGTGGAAGCAGAGATTGTTATGACAAGTTAGGAAACTGGCCATAGCTATAAAGCTGAACATACATACACCCCATGACCCAGCAATTTCATTCCTAGTTACATATTCAACAGATAGTTGTACATATATTCACCAAAAGGTATGCATAAGGAAGTTCATGATAGCTTCAAATAGGAAACTACATAAATGCCCATTAAGAGTAAAACAGATATGTGAATTGTAATATTGTTATATGGTTGAGTACTATAAGTAACAAGAATGAATGAACTATAACTAAACATAACCACATGGATGAATTTCACAAAGTTAATGTTGAGGAAAATAAGCTGTACTAAACAGTTCAAACTATCTAATCTCATTTATATAAACTTTATAAGCAGGCACAATTAATCTGAGGTTGGAAGTTCAAATAGTGGTTCTTTTTGGAGAGTCTAATGACCAGTAGAGTTTTGAAGGGGCCTTTTGGGGTGCTGTAATGTCCTGTTTCCTGACCTGGCAGATGGTTCTATGAGTGTGTTTGGTGGCTTTCTCTAGTTGTCCCTTTATTCTTGCTTCCCCAGAGTAAAAGGACATTGAGCCTAGAGAGGTGGAGTGAAGAATGTGGGAGGTTTTTTGTTTTTGTTTTTGTTTTTTTTGCTGGCCACCACAGAGCAATGTCTTCTTTCACCTTTACAGTTGCTATTTTCTTCTTATTCTTTTTTTTTAAATGTTTATGTATTTTTGAGAGACAGAGAGAGACAGAGCACAAGCAGGAGAGGGTCAGAGAGAGAGGGAGACACCGAATGTGAAGCAGGCTCCAGGCTCTGAACTGTTAGCACAGAGCCCAATGTGGGGCTCAAACTCATCAGCTTGAGATCATGACCAGAACTGAAGTTGGACACTCAACCAACTGAGCCACCCAGACACCCTGATGTGATTTTATTCTTAGTTTTTATTAAAAAAACTTTTTTAATGTTTATTTATTTTTGAGAGAGACAGAGACAGAGAGACAGAGTGTGAGTGGGATAGGGGCAGAGAGAGAGAGAGACACACACACACAGAATCCAAAGCAAGCTCCAGGCTCTGAGCTGTCATCATAGAGCCCAATGTGGGGCTTGAACCCACAAGCTGTGAAATCATGACCTGAGCTGAAGTCGGACACTCAACTGACTGAGCCACCCAGGCGTTCTGGTGCAATTTTCTTCTTTTGAAAAAATGTTCATTTATTTATTTTAAGAGAGAGAGAAAGAAAGAGAGAGTGCAAGTGTTTGAGCAATCAAGTTGGGGGAGAGGGAGAGAGAATCCCAAGCATGCTCTGGGCTGTCAGTGTGGAATGCAACATGAGGCTAAATCTCATCAACAGTGAGACCATGACTGAGCTGAAGTCAAAAACCAAATGCTTAACCAACTGAGCCACCCCAGCGCCCCAACAGTTGTGATTTTCTCAAGAATGTTGGGCAGATGAGATTCATTCATTTTACAGGTAAGGACATTGTAGCTTGGTGACCTGCCCAAGGAATCCGTTTCTCATCAGGAAGAGCTGAACCTCAGATCCAGATCTTCAGATGCTTTTTCATGAAGCCCACTGCTGTTTCTATTTCTCCGTGTTGTCTCTCTGGATTGGACCAACTGGTCACCCAGGCCTTCTTCCAAGTCTGTGACTCAGAAATGTTACATTTGCATTTGAGAATTTGAATCTTGAAACTAATCTAAGAAAGTACAGTGATTCGACTATTATGTTTATTTATGGAGTCTTATATCTAATTATTTTTCAAAGCAATGTTTTTAATTAAGGAGATAAAAATATTATGTTAAAAAAAGAGGTGGAGAGATCTGTTAAACTTTGGGGGAAGAAATGATGGTTTTCATCATTAGAATTTCTCAGCCCCACTGCACGGACATATGGAATTGTGTGTGACACATTTTTGCTTTAACCACAAAATTTCATGAATTTTCAGTCACTGAATAATGAAATGAATCATCATTCTAGATGAAAAGGAGGCAATTTTGAGGGCAAAAAATATTTCCCTGAAGACATTTTGAGAAACTAAATACTTGATCACATTCACCAGGACTGAGCCCTTCTGGGGTAAGTGTACTGTGCCTTTGGCATGGAAGAGCAGGTCGTGGTGTGCGCATTAGATGAGGAGTTGGTGGCCAGCTTACTGAGATCTATTTAGTCTCTTTTTCTATATATCTACAGCTATAACTAATAGCTAAAGATTCTTTGTTAAGAGGCAAGCAAGAGTCTTCTTTTTTGGCCAGTTGAACTGGGAATAGGGGGCAGCAAAGAGAATAGCACTTACTGAGAGCCTATTAAGTGGGTCCTCCACTACTGTTTTATTTGTTACCTATTCTGGTGAAGGCTGTTTATTCTTCCACATGTAAGGATGTCATAGGTATGGAAGCAAAGCTTTAATTTTTTGAGGTAGGGTTTGAAACCATTGAAAGGATTTAATCAAGGAAGATATTTGGCCAGGTTTATCTTTCAGAAAGATAAATGCATCTATTGATTTTTTCCCCAGGCCCACTAGGATTGCCCCTAGCAAGGGACAGGGAGCTAGAAGAGGAGACTTTGGAGCCAGGAAGAGTGGTCAGGGGGCCTCTTGTATAGTCTGGTTAGAGATCGCTGCATCCCCATGTAATACACCTATGACACTTTGCCACCTCCTCCCACCCCTCCATTCTGCTACCTTTGTTATTTACAATGTCATTGTAAATTTAAAGTGTCACTGACATCCAAAATGTCATGTACACTTTTCTCCTACATCTGTTATTACCAACAGTGTTCATAGTGGCTATTGTTGCTTTAGACATTTATATGGCCATCTCAGGTACCTCCCCCTCATCAAGCCCCGAGAAGGAGGAAAATATCATAATGCCTAATATATAAGTTGGCAACCATATCGTAGTGGAGTTGAGTGATTACCTGGGCTCTTCTTTCATGTGGGAGGATTGCTTTCATGTGGGGTGACTTTTTAGAATTCTGTGTCTCATCATTATATCCAGTGAGGAGATGGGTTATGGGCAAGTACCCACTGTCCTCTGTGATGGGCACAGAGATATGATGACTCATAAACTGTTATATTAGTGGCCATACCTCATCATCATTCCTGGGGATGGGAGTAGCCTCCCATCTAAACTCTCCAGACTTCTCCATGCTTCCACTGGGTGCCTGCAGAGTGATCTTCCTACAACACTCACCTGGATAAAGACCACTGTGCCCTCCCATGCCAGTCAACCTCTTTTCCATATTTCTCCCCTTTTCCCGTGCCATTCCCAAAACTTACCTTCTCTCTCTTTTATGTTCATCCTAACTGCCTGGGCTGCCATTCATTCAATTCAATGCATTCAAATTCATTCAAATTCATTCATTCATTCATTCATTTATTCATTCATTCAACAAATCTTTGCCTTCTCTATGTCAGGTACCAGGGAAACAGACATGAACAGGGCAGCCATGTTCTCCATTCTCAGGGACCCTCTATTTGGGTGGGGATGTCAACTAAATAAACTCAGGAAAGCAAATAAAACAATAAATAATTATGATAAAAGGTAAGAAGGAAAGATACAGAGCCCAAGAAGATAATGCAGTGGGTGGGATGGGGGCTAGGTGAGGGTGGTCAGGAAGGGTGGTGAGGAAGTGCCAGAAGGTTCTTGTGTTAACTGAGCTGGTTAATGCAGGTTCAGTGCTTAGTAAATGGGCAAACCCATTAGTTTGCTTCTCAGATAAGCAAACAGAATCAATCTATACTCCAAGTGGATTAATCCTTTTTTTCTTTTTTTCTCAAATACTTGACAAAAGATAAATGTCACAGAGACTCTGCTAATGAATTCTGCTATTTTTCTTCTTGGCCTTATCTTGAGCATAGATATCTCCACATTGCTTCCCTCCCAACCCCTTTTGGAAGGTTCTGATTTTTACAGTTGTTCTAAGGTGGCCCTCTTGTCTCTGAATGTGCACAGAGCTTATGGGACTGTTGGAGAAACTACAAAGAGAGCCTCTGATTCTGAATAGGACAGAATTTCATGTCTGCATCTTTCTAATTTAGAAACACGTCACACTCTTGAATCCCTATCTGTGTTCTCAAAGCACCATTTTCCTGGATGGCTGGCTTGTTATGGGAGCATTACTGGGAAATTCTGGATTACAGTCCCTGGAATTCTAATTAAATCAAATAAGTGAAATCAGGAGTAAGAGAGACTCATGGATATCTTTAGGGAAAGCAAAAATCCAAATTCCCCACATGAAGAAAATAACGTGGTATTTGAAGAGGAGCCTAGAATTCCTATAAGATTGCGTGAAAGCTGACATTTCAGAAACCAGACTTCCTTCTCCCTGGCACACTCAGCATCAGATTCACCCTCATGACATCACCCCAAAGGCTTACTTTGGCAAGATCAAAAATAGGACATTATGGGTGACATTGTGCTAACATTAGTTCTCTTAAATAATTTCTTATGCCCAACCCTAATTTCTTCTTTTTTATTTTAATGTTTATTTATTTTGAGAGGGAGAGCAGAAAGGGGTAGAAAAGGGTAGAAAGGCTGGAGAATACCAAGCAGGCTCTGTGCTGTCAGTGAAGAACCTGACATGGGACTTGATCTCACGAATCATGAGATCATGACCCGCACTGAAATCAAGAGTCAGATGCTTAACTGACTGAGGCCCCCCCCCCCGCCTGCCTTCCCTCTAACCAATTCCTTCTTGATTGGCATTTGGCAGATACTGTTCACCCTGGATTCTTGGGAAGCTGCTCAGAAGCTGTGTCTTGTGTACATTAGCCTTGGAGTCCAAATAATGTTTGCTAGTCCCTGTGAAATGGTTGAACTTAGCTTAGAGCACATTCACCAAGTATCTTTGTAGTGCCAGGCCCTGTGGGGCTGGAGTGGGGGATACAGAGATGAAAGATGCAATCCCTCCCCAGAAGGTTCTCCTGACAAGATGGGGGAGAGGAGGATGAGTCGATGCTATGTGGCTCCATCTGGAGCAGGGGAGGGAGGAGGGCCCATCAGGGATGCCTTCTTGTGGGAGATGGTATTTACAATGGGCCAAATAAGGTCTCCCCACAAGTGCATGGTCACCTGGAACCCGGAACATGACCTTATTTGGAAATAAGATCTTTCAAGATGTAATGAAGGAAGGGATCAAGATGAGATCATTACTAGTTTAGAGTAGACCCTAAATCCAATAAGAGACAGAGAAGGACTTAACACAGAAGGGAGCCATGTGATGCTAGAAGCAGAGAATGGGGTGAAATGCAGCTAAAAGCTAGGGAATGGCAGTTTGCCTGGTAATTAACCCCTTCTTTCCACCCAGAGCAGCCTGTATACTCGAGTGGTGTTTAGGGCCCTTTCACTTATGCACCTGCTCACTCATTCTGCAAGCGTGTCAGCACCGTTTGTATGCCAAGTACTGCCTGAACTTGGCCTAGAGGTCCATAGGGACCAAGACTCTGTCTGTCCCAATGAAGAGCTTTCCTTCCAGTTCCTTTAACAAGTCTCTACGGTGCTATGAGGCGGAAGGAGCTGGAATAAAGGGAGGGAGAGGAGAGGTGGGCAGAAAGGCTGGAGAAAGCTCCATGGAGGAGGTGAAGGCTGAGTAAGAGTTTACTACGCAGGGGAGGGAAAGGCGTCATGGCAGAGGGAATGGCGTGTGCGGGGGCATGGACATGCATGGCGTGCTGGAGGGGGACAGGATTGTGTCACGCCAAAACCTCTTTCTTTTTGGACTGAGATTTCCTCAGCAGATTGCAGAGGAGCCCTTATGACAGAAGGGCATTTCCTAACTTGGCTCAGACATAGGGTTCCACCAGGGGGATGCCCAGGGGGAAGAATAAAGTGAGTAAGGCCAGTCACAGTCCTTGTCCTCTGGAACATCACAGATTTTTGTTATAGGTGGAGAAAGTAAATTCAGCTACTTTCTTCTTGCTGACACTGTTTTCTCTGCTGGCTCCTCCTCTGCTCACTGGTGTATGTTGGGACAGGGTGTTTGATATTTTTGTGAGTGTTTTCTTGCATCGCCCTTGTTCTGTCTGCCTCGTGTCCACCCCCCTCCCTTGTTGCCTCTTGTGATTATTAGTCAGGCTATCTGACATTTTTTACTTACAATGTTTTAGTTTAACCACTGCTGGATAAATACATTTGGACCTCAGCTCTGGACCGTGACTTTCTCCTTGACCAGTGAGATGCAGGAAGCCTCACGCCAAAACCTCTTTCTTTTTGGACTGAGATTTCCTCAGCAGATTGCAGAGGAGCCCTTATGACAGAAGGGCATTTCCTAACTTGGCTCAGACATAGGGTTCCGCCAGGGGGATGCCCAGGGGTGTGAGTGCACCTGCCGCAGAGATCTCTTACCTGATGCACAAAGCTGGCCCACTGTGTGTGTTCCCATGTGTTTGGCCCTGGTGCCATCTTTCTTTATAAATTCCAGGGGACAATTAGTGCTGCTGTGCCCCAGTGAGATTCGTTCAAGCTCCAAGTAGCCACAGACGCCAGCAGCTTATTGAATTTTGGATTAAGACGAAGGGGAGAGAAAGCTGAGGCATTAGCAAGTCTCTGACAGGAGGAATGTTGGCGGCCACAGAGGGAGTTTACAGACGGCAAGACTCTCACTTCTAATTTCAGACCAATAGGACCCTCTAGGAGAAGTTCTCATCCTCCAGGCTTGATGTAGTTGGCCTGGCTACTTCTTCCCCAGGGTGGGAGGAGCGGGGTTGGGGTGAAGGAAGGACACAGCGATCCCTTAGCAGAGGCTTTGAGGTGCTTCAACTAGGGCCTGTGCCCCCTAACCTCTGAGTTTGAGATGGATTTTAGAGACAGTGTGGATTCAGCCTCATTCTTTTATCCTTTCATGCTATTTTTATTCGAGGACCTACAATACATATAGGCAATGCCAAGCCCAGCCCTAGGAATGCAGAAGAGATTGGACTGATATGAGCCTGGAGCGGAAGACAGGGATCAAGTAATTACAAGTAGGATGAGGGTCTCAAAGGGGATATATAGGGACAATGGGGACATTTAATAGGAGAGAGAGCTGATCCAGGCTAGGGTGGGAGTGCACAGAAGACTTCTGATGCAGTGACTTTTAATCTGGCCGGTAAGGTATAAATTGAAATTACGTCAGCTGAAGAGGTGAGAGAAGTGTGTATTAGACAAGAGCAAAGACCAGAGGCAAGAGAGAGGAGGGGAAGTAATAAAGGCAGAGGCGGCTGTGATGCTGTGGGAGCAGCAAAACGCGAGGCCAGAGCCAGGTACGGTGCTGGGCAGCAGGAAGCCCTAGAGGCTAGATGAGGGATGAAAGCTCTGTGCAAAGGTCTCTGGGCAGCTCTAAAGTCATTTACGCAGGAAAGGCTTTGGGTTTTCAAAAGCTTAGCCTGGCTGTTGTTTGGAGGGGACCCTGTAGGCATGGTATCTGGGCCAAGGGTGTTCAGGTGGAGAGCACAGCAAGTGTGAACTCAGACAGTGAAAATGACGTGTGAGCCTGGAGGCCAGTGTGGCCACTGCTGAGTTGGGGGACACAGTGGGGAGTGAGAGCAGGGGGGCAGCAGCAGGGGGCTGGGGAGCAATCTTGCAGGTGTCTGAAAGTTGTCTGAGAAAGCTGGGACAGCTTTGGGACAAAAAAGAAATTTTTTTGTTAAATTTTCCACCTTAATTCTAGTATAAGCTTTGCAGAGTTTTACACTAGAGAAGAATCTATTCTCACTTACATGTTTGTGAAAGATGCCCCACGTTACTGGGTGGAGGAAGATTTGGGGGCAAAGGAAGAAGCAGAGACCCCAGTGCTGAGTTTAGATGAGAGAAGATGGCAGCTTGGACCATGGTAGGAGCTATGGCTGCTGAGATGACTGCGCTCTGTCACACCTGAACCAGATGGGGACAGGCGTGAGAGAGAAGAGCCAAGAGTAGCATCCAAGGCTTTGGGCCTGAGAAACTGAGACACAGATGTTTCCCTCTCCCAGGATGGGGAAGCCTACGGGAGGAAAAAGCAATCTTGAACATGTTTACATTGAGGTATTTCACATCCAAGTGGAAACACAGAACAAGCCGTAGAGTCTGGAACTGGAGAACATGGGGAAATCAGCAGCACATGGCTCGAATGATAAGCCATCCACTGGGGGCCTCTCTTACCTCGGGAGTGAGGGTAGATGCACAAAAGGGCTGAGCACTGGAGTGTGCTTCCATTTATTAGTTGGGAAAGAAAAAGAGAAGAATGAACTGCATGCAGTAGGAAGAGGGAGTGGGTGGTGTCAGGAAGTGAGGAAGACATTCTGAGATGGAGAGAGGTTCATCTGTGTCATATGCTGCTGACTGGTCAAGTCAGATGAGAAATCAAAACGACCTCCATTAGGCACTGGAGGCATCACTGGTTACCTTTTTTTGCAGGGAGAGGTGGGATTGACAGCCTGAATAGAGAGGTTCAGAGAGAATAGGTTGTATAAGAGGCCAGCCAATTGCTAAGGTGACAGTGTCCATGATGAGGAGCAGGGGTGTCTGGACCACAGCCGAGTGCTCTGGGGAGCAGGACAGAGCTTCAGACCCCAGCAGGAGAAGATGAAAAATACAAATTAGGAAGAAAGGAAAAGTCCAGGACATGAACCTGAAGAGCAGGGCAGGAGGAAGGCTTCAGCTTGGGGTCACTCTGGTGCCGAGTTCAGGGCAGTGAGACCCATTCCAGATGCTTCCATTGCTGGAGAGAAGACTTTGCCTATGTTATTGGGTGGCGACAGGGCTGGCCAGATGTGCTGGGAAGGGGGTCAGCATCCAAGGCTTTCAGTACCTGCAGCTGAGCAGGACAGTGGTTCTTGTTTTGCTTTTTATATTTTTTAAAAAACTTGTGGGGCTCCTAGGTGGCTCAGTTGGTTGAGCGTCTGACTTTGGCTCAGGTCATGATCTCACAGTTCATGGGTTCGAGCCCCATGTCAGGCTCTGTACTAGCAGCTCAGAGCCTGGAGCCTGCTTCTGATTCTGTGTGTCCTTCTCTCTCTGCCCCTCCCCTGCTCATGATCTGTCTTTCTCTGTCTCTCAAAAATAAATAAATGTTTAAAAAAAATTTTAAAGCTTGTTTTTTGTTTATTTTTGAGAGAGAGAGAGAGAGAGAGAGAGAGAGAGAGAGAGAGAGAGCAGGGGAGGGGCAGAGAGAGAAGGAGACAGAGAGAATTCCAGGCAGGCTCCACACTGTCAGTACAGAGCCTGACGAGAGGCTCAATCCCATGAACTGAGAGATCATAACCTGGCCAAAATCAAGAGTCAGTTGCTTCAGGGACTAAGCCACCCAAGTGCCCAAGGACAGCAGTTCTTAATCCTGACTGCACATGACAATGACTGAGGCTTCACCTCTGAGAATCCCTGTCTGTCCCTCTGGAATGGGGCTCAGCCCCATTTTCAAATACCTTCCCAGGTGATCTTCAGTTTATTCTTGAGCTTGGGGTTGAGTCAGCTTGGGAAGAACTTTGAGATAAAGAGGGCTAGGGGATATTCAGGGCTGGCATGGAGAGGGCAATAATTGCTGGAATCTGTGAAGGAATTTGTTGGCTTGCCTCAGAAGAGCAATTCTCATAACATTTACCAAAATGAAAATCCTGATTAATTCTGCAGGTTTATAGCTCCCCAGAGGCTGGAGAAAAACATCCTTTGGCACTAGAAACAAACTTTATTCTGGCAGCATTGATGAGTTTGCAAACCCTAGAAATTGAGTTGCGCATATTTTCCTGGAATTCCAATGTACTACATCCATAGAATTCAAAGAAACAGGGCCATATCCAATGTCTCACACTGCCACCTGGACCACGTGCTTCTAGGGACTCTCCTAGTCTCTTGGGCCTTTTGTTCTGGATTTCCATGATGACCTGGGCAGATGTGGCTTTGGTCAGCCCAGCAGTTCTTCCTTTGGGGAAGAACTCTATCTCATCATGTGCAGTGGATGAACTGTCTGTCAGTGATAACAGTTAACATGACCTCAGCCTGTAGGGACATGATCTGGGATTACACAGTGGCACAAGCCCTGGAAACAGTGATTGGCTCAAGAGGAGGGCATGGAATTAAAAAACGGCCAAGTAGGATTATTTTCAGGGGTAATATATGGCTAGTGGTAAAGTTCTCTCTTGAAGATGCAAAGTTAGAAAATGTGAATCTGAGTTTATCAGTGGCCATTGTCTTCATACTTTGTGGATCAAGAAGCTTGTTTGTAGAATGAAGTCTAGTTATAGATGAGGTAGAGACAGAGGGAAAGTGAGGAGAAGGAGAAAGGGAGAGAGAGAAAGAGAGGGAGACAAGGTCAGGATGTGGAGAGACAGAGAGAGACAGAGAGTTCTGGCAACAAAATGCCTGGTTTCAGGCCTCCAGGCTCTGGAACTTTCGGTCCTGTTGGCACTCTCTGCCTGCTTTTGGATTAAGCTCCTTGAAGTTGGGTTTCTGTCCCTTGCAACAGAAAGCATCTTGACTAAGACCAATGGTTTTATTGCCGACTTCATGAGAAGGTGGGAGTGTGGGGTATGCACTGGAGCGTGAGGCAGGCGTGGTCAAAGAGTTTGTGAGGAAGCTGTCCCTGGGATGTCCAGGTATCCGTCTCAGGGTCATAGCAGTCAAAGGAAGCTAAGTCCTCGATGTTGCAATCTGTGGTCAGTCTCCGCCCACCCGTTACATAGAGCTTGTTCCCAATCACCGTGGCCCCATGGTGCATCCTCCGGTCTTTCATGTCTGCACACTTGACAAATTTGTTGGATTGAGGGTCATAAGCAAGGATCCTCCTTGTGTAACCTGAAAACCAAATGGCATATTGGTGAGCTCAGCGTTGCTCATTTGGAACTGAAGGGCTGCAGTCGGGAAACATGTCTGATCTCTGCCGTTGCCCAGCATCAAGGCTGGACTCTCAACTAAGGCGTAGTAACCTGCCCAAGGTTTAGTGTGTGGCACAGCTGGGTTCGGACTCAGATCTGTGTGATTCTGGCCCGTGAATCTTTAGCCCCAAGTTAAGGCACCATTACAGTGGGGGCAGCCTCCTGATTCCAGTGGCCTTCTCAGCCTCAATGGCATTTTCATTTTTCTTACACACTCCCCTCCATCCCCAAGAGCCTTAACAATCCAGAAAAGGAGCCTTTGAGAATTCAGGAATGGTTTCCTTGACAGCCCTACCTGGTCCCCACAAGTCCCCACTTTTAGGATCCTCATTATACAGATGTGCAAATGGAGATACAGAAAAAGAAAAAAAAAAGATTAATAACTGGCCAGAGAGTATACAGCCAGTAACAGAGTCAGGACTTGAACCCAGGTCTGACCCTAAAACCAGTCCTCTTAGTCACGACACTATACTGCAATTGCAGAAAAATGATGTATTAATGGCTAATATTATTAACAGTAGCAAACATCTTTAGAGCGTTTGCCATGCACCCGGGATAGTGCTAAGTGCTTTAGATATATGAACACATTTTATTATCACAGCAATTCTGTGAAATAGGTATTATTTCATTCTCTGTTTATAGATAAAGACAGGGAAAAACTTCTGGATGAGAAAAGAACTTTGTCAAGTCGTCTACACTCCCCTAGTTGGATGGATGTGCTTTTAACAGCACTGTTTTGTAGAACAACATCTGTCTATTAGTGACCCGTTTTCCATGGGAGATGCCAAGTTTGTGTCCAGACTAGTGGTCCTCTGTTCAAACTCACCTCCCACGATGACAATCCGCTCCCCCAGCACCACTGCAGGGGCGCACACATTCTTGATCATTCTTGTCTCCATTTTGAACCATGTGTTTCTGGAAACGTGATAAACCTGAGGGAGAAATATAACCATGATGCTGCATTGTAAAGGGATATATATTTTTAAAAAGATAGAAGTAGTAATTAAGAGAGTGAAATAAGAGTGATTTTTTTCTTTTCACTTTTTCCTAGTTTTTAAAATGTAGGTAGATATAATATCTATTTTATCAAGCAATATCAATATATGGGTATATACTAAGCAATATTGATATATTGCTATCAATAAAATGTAATGTTTAAATAACAAATGGAATATATTACTAGAAATTGTGAGCCCATGAGATCCTTGGCTATGTTTTTATAGAATGGAACAAGAGTTATGCATTGTATTATGTATTTTCTTACCTTGCTTGGGACATTTTTTTATGGGAAATGAAGCAATATGGGTATTCATAAAACCAATGATTTTTTTTCAATCATTTCTTTTTCCGGATCATGTTTAAGTTTCTAAATGTTCCAGTGTATCAGAAAGGGCCTTAGAACCAAGAATACATTTGAGCCTAAGTGAGGAAGGCTTCTGAACAGTTTGTGCCTGAAAGTCATTAGAATCAGAAAGGAGGCATGAAAAAAGAAAGAAAGAGCATGAAGATGGAGCCGGGCTCTTTGGTCATGCTCTGAAATAGAGTCACAAATCACGATATCCAGAACATGTTCCCCTCAGTTTAAATACAGCTCAAATACCAAATATAAATTAGTTCACTGTTAGCAAAATTTAACACAAGAGATTAAGGATGGATTTCATAAAAGAAAGGAAGGGGCAAAACATTTACTTACAGAAGAAAATGGCAATTCTTTCTATATGAAGTATAACTCTTTGCTGGCAATTCTTTCTATATAAAGTATAATTGCCTCCATATGAAAGACTCTATGTTTTGTCATTTTACCAAATTTGGTCTTCACAATCATCCTGTGAAGTAGGTACCATTACTTGCCTCCATTTTTTTCAGGTTAGATCACTGGGGCTCAGAGAGGTTAAGTGACATGCCCAAAGTCACACAGCTGGAGTGAGTGGAACAGTTTGTCTGGGTGACCCCAGAGTCCATGTTCTTAACCACCACACTCATGGCTCTGCCGGGGGCCACAGAAGTGTTGCCTTTCTTGATGGAGCCTTTTGAGACTGGAGGAGACCTCTTGAGGTCTCTGTTGCTTCTTGAAGTTGGTGATGCATAGAAGAGGCCATGTGCTAGAGACAGTCAGTCTCAATGGCTGTTAAGCTCCATGGTTTCATCTGAAAATACATAGGTGATACTTTGGAAAGTGGGATCCTGGGAGCAAAATCAAACATTGAATGAGTAATTGCCTCCTGACTTTCTGTTCTCAGTCGCCTTGGGGGTATGGTTTCAAAAATAGATTAAACAGTTGCTCATAAACCTCATAATAACCCAGAGAGGCTGGGGCAAGGATAACAAAAGATAGTCTTTGACCAGTGGAGGAAGTGATGTTATTATGCTTACGGATTTGCTTAATGCTTTCCAGAAACAGAGGTAGAAGAAGGCCAGGGAGAAAGGTGCGCGCACACACACACAAAGTGCACCGTAGCCCCACTGCGGTAGAGTTCCTAAAAGAATGCATCCCCGCAGAAGAACCGTCCATTAAGGAAAACTCTGAATCTGTGCCAGAAAATCCAAAATCCATCAAGCAACCCCCAGCATTGATTTTATACTATATTGGATGAATCAAATTTTCATATCAAAGCTAATGCTAGGTCGACAAGAAAGGCTTCCATGAATACTCTCCTCCTTCCCCTTCTCCCACTGCGGTACAAAAGGATCCCTCACATGTTACTGCGTTTTTTTTCTGCCTTTGCAAGAGTCTTGTTTGATGGTCCTATGCATTTTTTTGATATGCCAGCTTAAAAGCTTTTCTGAGCCTTGTATTTATTCTTAGGAAATCAATAACAATTTTGCAATGTGAAATACTTAGCATAGTTGTTGACTTTATTTTGAAAAATATTTTTTTAAAAGAGGGAGGGGCTCTAGCTTTACATAGAAGCACTTTGTTACATCTGTATTGTGTGGCCAGAGCTTGGCGGAGAGCAAAACATGTCTCTCTTGGCTCAAATAAATCAGCAGGATTTGGAACAGACTCAGAATCTGCCTAGATGGTCAGGGAAGAGCTGAAAATATGGGCTGGAGAAGTGAAGGCAAGAAAAAACAGGAATAAAATTGGAGCTTTTCACTTTTCTCCATCTACACTGGCACCAACTTAGCCCAAGCCACCAGTCACCCTGGCCTGGACCTCTAGAACAGTCCCCAACTCTCCTCCCATTGTCCACTCAGACCAGTCCTGTCTCTCCAAGCCATCCAAAGGGAACTTCTAATAATGTGAATTTGATTACTTCAGCCACCCTGTTACTCTCAGGCTACAACCCCAGTTCCTTGGCAAGGTTCAGAAAGCTGACCAGATCAGCCTCATCTGCACAAACACCCATCCCCTAAGAATGTTCCAGAATGTCTATAGTAGGGGCTCAGGGGCAGATCACATGGGGACTAACCTCCCAGCTCCACTTGGCATGCCACCTTTCTCCTCCTGCTCCATGTTGCAGCTACAGTCTCAGGCTTTCAGTGGCTCCAGGCCTTGGGCTGTGCCCCTTTCTGCTTCAGGGGCTTTGAGCAGCTGCTTCCTTACCCAGAACACCGCCCTGCCTTCAACAGGACTCTGCCTCTGCTCAGAGAAGCTTCCGGCCCTCATCTCTATTCACGTCAGATCGATCTTTCTATCCACCCAATGGTTCTTCCTCCTCATTTACTCCCCTTCTCTCTTCTCTTGCCTCTCTTTTCAAGTCAGCTCAGACCAACCTCAAAAGTCACATCATCCCAGATTCCCTCTAGACTTGTTTAGAGCATGCCCGGTGCTCTTAAAGCATCCCTCCATTTTGCGCCTGAATTCCAATTCAGTAAGCTCCTGGAGGGTAAGTGCATTTTCCTGCTTATGCCTACATCCCCAGGACTCTTACCATGCCTGGGGCTCAATATAGCTCTTATCAATGAACAAAACAAAGGTCAGGGACCTTCTTATCTTTCAAGATAGACTCATTATTCAAGTTTTTCATATCCTTAGGTGAACTGCAGAGATTAGAACATGCATAAAACACTTCATTTTTGGCTTCTGTTAATAATACTTCTAAGTGAGCTTGCTCACGATATTGGCATCTTGGCATCTACTTCTCCAACTTATCCATCTACCCCAACCTGGCTGCTGCTGAGAATCTCCTGGAAATGTCTCTAATGTGTAAATATCAGCAACCCACACAAAGAGATTTTGATTCAGCTAATCTGAGTTGGGTTCCCAGGGATTTGGTGATAGACTGTGGACCAATGCTTGGGAATCTTCTTACAGGGCCTTGCTGAGTTGTTAGAAGCATCTGCAAAATTCCTATAGAATTTCTGACATTCAGTGTGTTCTAGCTTGGACTTTTAGATAAACAAATTTTTTCCTGAAATAAAGATAAACTCTTTGTGTACAGGGGTTGTATCTGATGTTCCTTTGTATGTATTAATCTTATACAAGAATTCATAAATGGATAAAGTCTTGCTGAATTTAAACCTTCTTCTTTCCTCTTTCATTTACACTTCTCCAGCAAATGATAGTGTGTATGTGTGTATTATACATGTGCATGCACATACTCATGCATGCATGTATACATATGTGTATATGCATGCACGTATATACATGTGTGTATGTGTGTGTGTATATGCATGTGTGTATAAGTATGTGTGTGTGTGCACATTTGTGTGTATGTGTGGGTGTACACTCATGCATTTACATGATGGGAAGGACCAGCCATTTACCTGGATAAGGCGTACAGGATTCTGCATGATGTCCTCTCCCCCAAAAAGGTAGAGCCTTTGGTCTTTCACAGCGACTGCAGGGTGGAGAACCCCCACTGGCATGCTGGCCATACTCTCCCAGATGTTCAAGATGCTGTTGTATCTCTCCATGGAGCCCATGACCTCCTGCCCTTCTCCAATCCCCCCAATGGAGAAGATGAAGTTCCTATGGGTAGTGCTTCTGTGCGAGTAGCGGGAGACTAGCATGGGCTGCCCCAGCCTCCACTGATTGAGCTTCAGGGAGTAGATGTAGACGTCATGGCTGGGTGCGTTCTTCCCCGCGCCGATGGCCATGCCTCCCAGCACATAGATGCTGTGGTGCAAGGTGATGGCAGAGGCCTTGTACAGCCGGGTTGGGAGTTTGGCAAGGCTGTGCCACTGGCCAGTCTGTCTGTTGTAGAGCAGAACGTCCCTGGTGGTCTGCTGGCTATCCTTCCTTCCGCCCAAGAGGATGAGGAAATCTTGGTAAGAGGTTCTTGGGGGAACATGCCACGGAGGCTGGAGGTCCGGAGCACCAGTGGTGCTGTGCAAAGCAAATATCTGCCTCTTGGCTATCTCCAGGATGGTCTGGCAAGAGGGCGAGGACTGAAGGAGGGCATCGTTGGCAATGAAATGGTGGAAGAAGGCCGGGTGTATGTACTGAAGCCTGACCTGCTTGAACAGCTCCTGCATGTGTCGCTTCCGGGCCTGGAGGTCATGCTTGATCCAAACCATGAGGGCCTCGAACACCTTTTCCTCCTCCGCACAGAGCCCGTCTTCCCCCAGATAGTCTCTCAATTCCAAGACGCAGAGCTCCTTCAGGTCAGCCGAGGCAGCCACCTCTGGAAAACACGTCAGGGCCACCTCCCTGGCTTTCTTCTTGAGGCTCTCACAACTTAAGATTTCAGAGAGTCTGATCATGCCCAGGCAGTTGCCGGGGGTCAGCTGGCTCTGGAGGTAGGAGGAGCAGGCCTCTAGAAGCTTGGGATACTGTAGCATGGAGGCTGCCTCCATCAAGGGCAGGACGTTCTCAGCCGTGATGTGCACCTCCCCAGTGTACACATATGAGATGATTTGGTCCAGAGTCGGGGGGTCGATGCCCCTCAGCTGGACTTTGGCCTCGCTTCTCTCCCGGAAATTGCTGCAGAACATGGCCCTAAAGTAAGGGCTGCTGGAGGCCAGCACGCTTCGGTGGCAGGGGACCTCCCAGGTCCCGGTACAGATGCTCACATCAGTCAGCATTCTGTTTTGCCTTAAGCCATTGAGCTGCCTCAGTAAGTCAGAGGAGAAGTCATGGTCTTTGAAGAGCAGCTCATCTGGCAACTCCTCGTTCATCCTACAAGGAGGGGAAGAAGTCCCGAGGGGAAGCATGTCCTGAAGGCTTTAGCTGTATTGGCTCCAAGAATTACAGCATCTACGTGTGTTCACCAAGATGCGTGTGGATATTGCCAAGAGTGTTGCTTAGGGAAGATTGGAAAGAGCGGCCACCTACACCTGAGACCTCACAGCCAACACTTCTCTTTTTGTTTGTGATTATTCTCAATAGGCAAATAGCATCTTCAGATAATCTGAGAAAAATGAAAAAGAACCAATGTTGTTGGAAGTTATACTTGATTGTTAGGGGCCTAACAGGAACCTGAAGCAAGGTGACAGTTCATGCATTTGACCAGCCAAAGTCTGTGAGCTTCTCAGCATATGTGTTGTTTAGTAAACTCATCTAAGCATCTTTCTGAGTGTTAGTCATTCCCCAAGGATGTCATCCTGGGGGCGTGGCCCTCGGGTAACTAGACAGGACTGAAGGATGAAAATGGGCCTTTGCAACTTATTTTTTAAAACATGATTTCACAGAGTCTTTGGAGTTTTGTTTTAAAGATGTGATAAACAGAAAGCAGAGACCAAACAGTACCCTGGGCAGGGTTTACTGGATGACATCTGGCAGTCTACCCGCAGAAGAATTAAACATTAGAGATATTTACCTTCCTTTGCTGCAGTGACATTCACCGATGATGCCTGATCCGGCTGGTCCCTCCGGAGAGCTTTCACCTCTGGATCCGAGTGAGACCATAAACCCAGGCCTTTCCTTCAGTTGGCAGATGATTTGTCCTGGGAGAGTTCTGGATTTGTTTATGCTAACGGCACTTTCACAGTTTTCTAGAACTTCGGGAAAGAAGCACTGGGCAGGGAGACAGTGTATACATTCCAGGGCTAAGAATAGTTGCATATGTACTTTCCACTGTTATGACATGTGACTTTCCAGTTGCCTTTTGCAGCAACCCGAGGGACTGTGGGGCCGGCGCATGCCCACATGCCTTGTTTCCTTGGCAAGTGTTTACGTTGGCATAAATAGATCTGGAGGAACAGCTTCTCTTAGAGAAGATTTGCTGCCCACTTGGACACATCTCGAGTCCCTTGTCCTAAAAGTGCCTGGGAATTCTAGATCTTTATAAACAGGTTGCTATGACCTGGGGAGAGTCACTGGAGATGGTTTTTGGCAAACTGAAGGTGATGGATGGCCTTAGGAGAGCCGGAGCATGGACCCAAGAATACTGGTCGGTGGGCCTCTTATTTCCCATTGTCTGTTGGCAGGATCATTGGAGAGGGCTGTGATTTCCTCCTGCAGGCTCCCAGGTGATGGAATCTGTGACAAAAATAGTTTTTAATATTTGTGGATCACCCCAGAGTCTGGAAAAATCCAAACTGAGATGGTTTTCCATTTTCTTCCATCAAGGAGGCTTGAGCTGAAGGCAGGAGGCAAGGCACATCTCTCCAGGGTGTGCCAGAGGGGGAAGGGAGGAAGAGGAATAAGCAAGAAGAGGAGGAAGGAGGCAGAAAAGGGAGAGAGAGGGAGGGAGGGAGAAGAAAAAGGAAAGAGAGGAGGAGGCAGCCCCAAAATGTAAGAATCAGAGCCACGATGGACAGCTAAGGAACCACAAGGCTGATGCCAGCTTGTCCTGCCTCTGCCCCCAGGGAGATGCCGATTTGACTGTACCAGCAGTGAGTGGCAGGGGAGACTGGTTTTCTCAGTCTTGCTCAGACTATGGCAACAATTTCTCCATATTGATTTTTTTCCCTTGCTCCCAGTCTCTCTTTCTCTAATACACCCACACTGAATGACCAACAGAGTAACTCCGAAAAAGGCAAACCGGAATCTGCCTGTCCCCTGCATCATGCCTTTCTTTCAGTGGCTCCCCATGTCGTCAGCAGGATGAAGTCCAGACTTTAGCAGGAATCAGACTGGTCTGCTGCCTCCCCGGAGAAGCATCTCCTGCTGCATCTCTCTTTCACTTTTATTTTTTATTCTAGCTCTAGTAGATGAAGTGCAGATCCTTCTATGTGCCTGGTCTCTGTTGGGGAGGCTGGCCTTGAGGGTACCACAGAGCATGGTGGAAGGAGGGGTATCTCTCCTTCCTAGTTGCAGATCACAAAGTGGGTCATACCCCAAAGAGTCTAGAAGATTAAGGTCAGGCAAGTGTAACCCTAACATGTCATTAGGGCCAGGCACCCAGAAGCCAGAACTAGGAGCAGAACACCTGGGCCAAGAGGGTCAGAGACCCATCAGGGTACGTGCAGGGAGCTGGACTGAAGAGCTGTTTCATAGCTGTCAGAGCTCGTGATTATTTCTGCGCTTCTGAGCCAAGCTGGTGACATGACAGGCGAGTAGCCAAATTCCTTAAAAGGCCCGAGGCCCCTCTGTTTCTTGCTTCAGTGCCTTTGCCTGCCCTTCCCTTTGCTGTCTCTTCTGCTTTCACCTCCGAACTCCTATTCATCCTTCAAAACTTGATCTGTAGATCAGCCTCTCTGAAAGTCTTCCTTGACCCTCTCAGGTCATTAATTCCTCAGCCCTCTGTGTTATTTCCATTCCTACTGCATACTTCTAATGTTGCATGCCTCATTCCCTAGGTGGAATTATGTTTATCCATCTGCATCCCCCCCTTTTTTTTTAGAATGGAAGTGTCTGGACAGCGAGAACCTTTTTTCAGTCATCTCTCTATCCCTAGTGCCTAAGCACAGTGGCTGACGCATAGTGGGTAACTTATGTATAGTTCTTGAATTGAGCACAGCAGAATGGAGACTAAGGAAAGAGGGGGAGCCCAGTTAGGTGGATTTCATACACACTCCCCCCACCCCGCACCAATAGACAGGTTTAGCAGGACCCTCCACGTGCAGCTTGGCACATGTCCATTAGACTTCAATGTGAACAACCCTCTGGAACCATCTGGATGTCCCTTATTTCAATCAAGTCCAATAGCATGATAAAGAGAAGTAAAATAACTGCTTTATAGCACAGAGCAAGAATTATGAACTTCGAGGTGGGGAGCCTGATCTTCCCAACCCCAATGCTAGTGCTTTAGTCCTTGACCTCAGAGTCAGCACAAGGGGAAAATAACTTCTTTACTACTCTGAAATGCCTGTATTCTTTCTCCTCCAGCTAGTGATCAAACCAAGGGCTTGTTGTGAGGACAGTAGGTAGGGATTTCTGGGAATGAATAAATATGGTGCCATCCATGGCCAGCATCTTGGAGCTTCCCCTATGTTCCCTGACTTATTAGACCTGGAATCCAGCCTTCTCATGGGTTCAGATGAGCCCTGGTATGCAATATCAAGGTCTGACTTAAATTTATTTAATAAATTTAATAAATAATTTATTTGTTTAATAAATTCTTTGGATTCTAAGGTTTAGAAAAAATAGACCCCTTCCTTTGGCCTGGCATACTAGGGGAATTCTGGCTCCGCATTAAATGTCAGGAAAAGACAACTTGAGTCTTGGTGTTTATCTCATAGCAAACACACACAAATAACCCAAGCCCAATCCAAAAAGCGTATCTACCACGCACATGTAACCCCAACCAACCTACTTTCAATTCCTGAAGCTATTTGTCTCTGAGTGTTCTATACTTTTTCTCTTAACTTTGTGTCCTGACTTTCTCTGGAACATGTCTTAGTTTAGGGTCTGAACATATGGGAACCTAAAATAAATGAGGACATTCAGCTCCTTGCCCCTCCTTTTGATGGAAGTCAGTAGCATAACGAGTCAAGACGCAGGCTTTGAGGGCAGAAAGACCCGGGAGAATTTGACATTTCTTCTTAGCATCCATATAGTCTTGGGTAAGTGATTTATATTCTTCCAGCCTTAGGTTATCCATCTGTTAAATGGGAATAACCAACCTTGTCACAAAGAAATAATGTATGGGAAGCAGCCAGTAAAGTGGTTGGCATAGAGTAGATTCACAGTAAATTATACTTAGTATGATATTGTTACTCTGAAAATAATCTCATTAGATGCCTATAGGTCTTGGTGCCCAGTTTTCAGCACCTAATTTGATCTCCTGCTCACTCTAGCTGTCTCCTTTGCCTTGAACAGTTTGCCATGCTCCTCATTATCCACTCAGCCTCCAGGAATCCTGGATTTGTTCCAGTCCAGGTTCTGGCATAGACTGGCTCTGTGTCTTTGGACAAATCACTTAACCTCTCTGTACTTAACTTTCCCACCTGGCTATGATGGTATGGGCCAGGTGACCTCTGAACCCTACCTTTTCCAGCTCAGCCTGTGGTTTGTGCCCTGAAGTGTCCAGAGAAGAAATGGTTAGAGGCTGTGCCTCAGCAAATGGACCTCCACCGAGCTTCCGCATATCTCTGGCCTGAAGCCAGAAGCTCTGGCCTCAATGCCAGTCAGGCTGCCAGCTGCTTTTCTTTATTATTTTGCCCTTTTAAGTAAATTCATAAAGCCTTCAGCTTCCTCATAGAGTTTTGCATTGACAAGACAGGGCACTTCACCTCAGGAGGCCTCTCTCCTGTCTGGGTGCTCTGGGCCTGGATTCCTGTGGAGAGGCAGCTGGTTCCAGGCAGCCGCAGATCTGACAACTACCGTCTAGGAGGCCACAGGGGCCTCTAACACGCTTCGGGGGCAGGCATTACTGTCCCCAGCAAACCCTGGCTGTGGCAGCGCCCAGGAGCTGGGTTGCAAGAATGCACAAACGTGCACTGAAAGGCATTGTGACGGCTTCTTGGTGGCTGGAAGGCTGTCTCTGCTGGCACCAGAATAGTTCCTGTAGCCACAGTCTGCAGGTGAAGAGCAAAATGAGGTTTTGGTGAACTGGATCATGAAAAGCTATAGGAAGGAACTTGACTGTTGCTATATGATTAAAAAGTTTTCTGTGATTGCGGGTGCCCCTCTATTAGTGTCTGTATCTATCAGGCTGGATGGGTTTTTTTAAACCAGCGTGTGGAAGGCTGAACAGGGACTTTGTACTCCACACAAGGGCCAGAAGAGGATCTGCTCCTTGATCCTAAGGTTGCCATGACAACTGTCCTTTGAGAGCTAAAAGTGCAGAGCTCCTCTTACTAAGCCAGGAGTGCAAGCAACTGCCCCCCCCCCCCCGCCCCAGCTCTTCCTCCACCCTGTGCCACCGGCAGAAAACATCTTTTTTCCCCTTGGAAGGGCAAGGGGGGCAAAAGGACTGGCAGAGATGACGTCAGGACTGTTGGTGGGTTATTGGTATATAACCCAGCTGTCTGCCCTACCTTTTCCCCACAAACTAAAGTCTGACCTCACACATCATTTATGCCACAGATCAGCTTTCTGGGCTCTAAGTCAAATTGGGAAGAAAGAAATGTGATCAAAGATGCGTTCTTACTCTCCGGTTTTAGCACTGTGAGTCACAATGAATAATACGCTGCCTTGGCCTCTCTGATCCCCAGGGCAGGTGCTCCCTGATGGTGAGACAGGCATTTGGGCAGGAACGTTACTCCCTCCAGGCTCCTAAGCCATGGTTTTGATTTGCTGCTCTAGTATAGAAGGCGGATATCATGCAGAAGGAGGGTGAACTTTATTCCTTTAGAGATAGGATTCATTAGGATCCCTAGGGAAATGTAAATGAACAAAGTAAGGGTCTAATTAACTAAAGGTCCATTCATCTATCTGTCTGTTCATTTATCCATCCATCCATCATCTGTCCATCCAGCCAGCCAGCCATCCAACAGTCTATCTAGTAAGACACTAGGGAGACAAACAAGTCCCTGCCTTTGTGGAGCTTAGAGTCTGTAGGGAAGACAGATGAATAAGTAATTTAAATGTTCTAAGTGTTCTAAAGGAAAGCCTTCCTACTTCACACACCACCTACCATGAATTCTAGGACCCCATAAATGGAGAAATTAAACATAGATCTTTGAGAAGCTCTCCATCAGGCAGAATGTGTTTCCATCTCTCTCCTGTACCTCCTCGGGGCAGGGATACGTCTTTCTCCTTGCCTGCTTGTTAGGAAAGGTAGAGAAGTATGATGGAATTGGTTGACAGAGACTGACACTGGAGACTTTTTGCTTACTCTTGCCTTTTTCAGACTATTTATATTTTTACTAGTGACTTTCTTTTCACTTTTTCCAAAAACATTTTTTAACATATGTTTTTCTAATGATCATAAGTAAAAACAGAATAATACTTGTTGACTCCCCACTAGGTAAGAAAAAGAATCTGACACCCATTTACTTCTTTATTCCTGTCTTTTGTAAAGATGACCTGGAATTTAAGGCCCTGATTATTATCCCCAAATTACTTTATATTCTATATCTTATCTTTTACAAATGGCTTTGCTATTTGCTTTTGAATCCTATTTATAACAATTATTTAGACTTATCTCAGGGCACCTGGGTGGCCCAGTCGGGTAAGTCTCCGACTTCGGCTCAGGTCATGATCTCACATTCGTGGGTTTGAGCCCTGCGTCGGGCTCCGTGCTGACAGCTC
Organism: Suricata suricatta; assembly: GCF_006229205.1. Lineage (NCBI taxonomy): Eukaryota > Metazoa > Chordata > Mammalia > Carnivora > Herpestidae > Suricata > Suricata suricatta. Next base: position 62,577,820 of record NC_043714.1, read on the forward strand.
AGAGCCTGGAGCCTGCTTCAGATTCTGTGTCTCCCTCTCTCTCTGCCCCTCCGCGTTCATGCTCTGAATCTCTCTGTCTCAAAAATAAATAAAACATTTTAAAAAATTAAAAAAATAGACTTATCTCTGTGTTCGGCTGATTTACATTTTCACTACTAGTTTCTTTATGCCAGTTTCCCCATTTTTAAATACTTAATTCTGACTCATATTTTGATCAACTCGAGTTCATTGACTTGCAGTAGTTTTTTAGGGAGAATATGAGAAAAGTACATTTTTCCAAATCCTTCCTTATCAAAGATTCTCTTTTCATTGCCTATCTTCTACAAACAATAACTTGGCTAGGTATATCATAGTTTAGGATCAAACATTGTTTTTCTTTAAAAATATCTGAAAACCACCCATTTTATTCTGGGAAGGCTACAGAGCTAGGAAGTAGAAAACTTGATAATTGAATAATTTTTATCCATTTTTGTTTTTTAAACTTTTTTCTTCATCCTTTAATTAAAAAACATTGCCAGGATGTGCCCACATATATGTACTTTTTAAAACATATAAAAAATAGCTGTTGGGGTGCCTGGGTGGCTCAGTCAGTTAAGTGTCCAGCTTCGGCTCAGGTCAGGATCTCATGGTTAGTGGGTTTGAGCCCCATGTCAGGTTTTGTGCTGACAGCTAGCTTAGAGCCTGGATCCTGCTTCAGATTCTGTATCTCTCTTTCTCTCTCTGACCCTCCCCTGCTAGCACTATCTCTCTCCATCTCTCAAAAATAAATAAAAAACATAAAAAAATTTTTTTAAACATAGCTGTTGATTTGCCTATAAAACATGGCCATTGGTTTGTATACTTTCGCCTTCACTCAGCATAGGAAAATTTTCTTTAATTATATCTTTGATTATTACTTCAATAGCAATTTGATTTCATCACGCACAACACCTATGTATATTTTAAATGCTTTCTCATGTAAATCTGTATCTCTCTTTAATATTTACTTGCTTTTTCTTTTCCTCTACATTCTAGAACACATCCCAAATTTACCCTTTGCACTGTTGGTGTGCTTTTCATAGGGTTACTTTTTCTCCTTACTCGTCCTAATGCAGACTTGAAATATGTTATTGCATTTTTATTGTTCTGAAATAATCCCATAGCTCTTCTAGCTTTCTTTGTGGTTAACTTTGGTCTCAATGGATTTCTGCCTATTTTATAGAAGGAATGTCATTTTTCTTTCTATTGATGCTGAAGTTTTTGAAAAGATTTCTTCTGGACATATGCTTGAATCTTCAGAATGATGTTGAGTTCCTTTGTCCTGCAATGTTTTCCCATAGTTTGCCTCTTTTCTTATTTATTCAATTTTTAGTTAAAAATACATAATTATTTTATTTTATATTTTTATATTTTATTTTATATTTTATGTATTTATTTTACATAAATATTTTATTTTATATTATTAAAAGAAATTAGCATTACATAAATTGAAGACTAGAAAGGGGAAATGAGGAATGCCGCTTGAAGAAATATTGAAGAAAAATTTCCTGGGCTGAGCAAAGGCCAAAGTATATGAACAAGGGCCAAGTTTTATAAGTAAATCAACATACTGTCTAGTCAGCCATTTTATCAAGGCACATGATCAGTGCTGTAATACCATGGAAGGGATGGCTATTATGACTTGTTTTCTTAATCATACATTAAACAGACCTGGAAATGAATGGAACCATTACTCTTAAATCCTATTTACATTCTATATTCCCAAACATTAAGTTTTACTTCAAAAACTAAGTGTTAATATTGCTTTCATGTACTATGGGAAAACATAAATAGGTGTCAATTACTGGATGTTCAGAAGTAAGTAGTTTTACCTACTTCTTCATCTTTGAATGAGAAGATTTATCCAGACTCAGTGGTGGCCAACCAGCAGACTATAAACAGCTTGCTCCTAAACCACTCTCCATCCCTTTGGGTACTACTCGAATATACTTCTTATACCAGCAGTCAGAGGGATGGCTGATGGTTCTTTTCATTCCCAGGGATCTTGTGGCATCCATGTAGTTTGGCATTGTTGGACTGAGGTGTGATTTTATATCTCTAATGTATGAGAAACTGTAGCCCTCAACTGTCTAACACATGTCTGCAGTGGGCTCTTCTGTCATCCCCACAGCTCTTAAAGCGTTATTTATGCTGACTCCATTCCACCTTCGTGATCCAAAGGGGCTCCTGAAAGGGACACTCCCTACCATTTTCCACCTCTTACCTTGTTGCTTGCTTGAGAATTGCCACCTCTACAGAGATATGGAAAGATTGTGTGTGTGTGTGTGTGTGTGTGTGTACACAAATGCACATGTGTATAAAATTGTACCCTGGCTGTTGTAAAAAAATATATATCACCCCAATAATACAGTATAACCAGCTAGTTTTTGTTTTTATTTTTATGTATTTATTATTAAAATTTTTTATAAATGTTTATTTTATTCTTGAGAGATAGAGAGAGGGAGAGAGAGAGAGGGAGTGTGTGTGAGCAGGGCAGGGGTAGAGAGAGAGGGAGACACAGAGTTGGAGGCAGGCTCCAGGCCCTGAGCTGTCAGCACAGAGCCAGATGTGAGGCTCAAACTCATGAACTGCGGGATCATAACCTGAGTCAAAGTCAGACGCTTAACCAACTGAGCCACCCAGGCGCCCCACCAGCTAGTTTTTAGATTGTGTCTCTGAATCAAGGAGCAGGAGTGTGAAAGAAATTAATATCTTCTTGCTCACTTTCAGAGAGTTAGGTTTCTTCTCTTCTACAGGGTAAAGCATGAATATGCCAATCACTATTTCTCTCAAGCCAACTGCAGCTGCTTCTGATAACAGGTTAGTTCTGTTGTTGGGTTATAAGCAATCCTAATCTTCTGAGATGTGGTAAATGTTCACCATTCCTTGTAAATCATTTTTGATGGGAAGTAAGGACTATAATAGGAGAGACACTGTTTTGTATTAACTTCACACATTGTTCTTGAGGTTTCAGTCCTCAGAGCCTACCAGAGATTCAGGAGCCCCTGAGGTAGAGGCTTCCTGTCACCTCTTTCCTTATTTCTACACCTGAATAATCAAAAGGCAAAAAAAGAGTAGGCAAAAACAAACATGGTTGATTTGGCAACACTCATTCATAGGAATGCTTGCCCAAGTCCCCAAGGCTTTGAGTAAGGAAGTAGAGAGTATCTTGTGTTTTCCATTCCAATGGGCAGGCCAGCACAGGCCATGGAGTCTCAGACATGAGTTGGAGGTTGGGGAGTCTGCTATTTAAACTCCTTATAACACCTAGTCCATTGTCAGTTGTCCAGAAACATTGCACAATATTGGTAGTAATAATAGCAATTAGAGACCTGCCATTCCACCTGGGAGATGTGCACACTATTCCTATCATCATCTCCAGAATTCTCTTCAACACAAATGCCAGAAGGGGAACTTTCTCTCCCTGTGACTCCCAAAGTAGATCGTTATACAATGGATGTAGGGGGTGGTGAATGGTGATGTGACTGAGATTCCCAATTGTTATGGATGTTCCTCCAGAAATGCTTGTGTAAGAACAGCAGGAAGGATGACCTTTGCGGGTATCAGGAGAGCCACCAGGGCATGTTAATTGATTCTTTCATTCCAACACAAAACTAATGAACACCTACTACACACCTACTGTAGTCCTTGCTCATGGAATGCATTTGAAGAGACACACAAAGATCTCAGTTTTACCAGGCCACACACTAGCCCTCTCTTCTACTTGAAAAACATTCCCTCTCTTGAGACAACAATAGGAGGGAAATGCAGAGGAGAAGGGAAAAAAGGTTGTGCTGGAAGGTGTTATCAAAATTTGAATTATCCCTAGAAAGAATGTTCCAGTCCTGTGATTGGTTTGTCAGATAAGCTGGTTGGGGTCTGAGAAGAGGCCCCTTGGACAGATAAATAGAGCAGTGACAGACGTGGAATATGGTGATATATGAAGGTGGCACTCTTCTTGGAACGATGGTTCTGAGATGTTGGGGGATTGCTTGATAGAGAGCTAGTCAGACTCGGGGTTAACCTCCGAAAGGGCAGAGGGAACTGTCCTGAGGTTGCCGGAGAACCTTTGAGAAAGGTTCCCTCCTTGCCAGTGCACCATGAAAGGTACTCAGATGTTCTGATTTAGGAGGAGCAGACCTTTCTCACTCGGCATTTTCCCACAAGCTTTCTTCATGTGGTTTTCCCTAGGCCCTATTGGCCTCCACATTTCCCCTCACCCACACTATCTCCAAATCTCGTTTTCTCCTCTGGTTCAGTGGAGTCATTTTTGTTTGCAAAACCACTATCCTGTTATCTCTTCTGTTGTCCTATCTCATGAGAAACTTCTCTGGACTTCACTGGTTTAGCTACCAGATTTCAGCATGTCCCCTTTCTTTCCTTGGGGGCAAGGAGAGAGCAGAGACTCCCACATGCTGAGTGGGAGGTATGGTTTCTCCAGGTAAATTTTCTTATGAAACTGAATCAGTAACCCACAATGGCCATTTTTCTAACCTGTATAAGGGAGCAGAATTATTTCTTTTCGGCTGTCAGATAAAGGGAGGAAAGCAGTCTTTGAGCAGACCTACACTACCATTTCCACCAAGTGCTGTCGGCCTGCAAGGTAGGTATCTATGAGCACTTTTCGTTGGGTGTGTTATTAATCCTGAGGATAATGATGGGAGGCAGGTTTCATCAAGCCAAGGCTTTCAGTATAGGTATGTCCCAAATATTCATAAGACACAATCTGCTAAAATATTTTCTTGTTATCTGAAATTCAAATTTAAGTATGTATCCTGTATTTTATTTTTTTCTTGCTTCTTTGTAAAAATTTATATTTTTCTTGCTTCTTATTTTTGTTTTTAATGTATCCTGTATTTTTTAATTAATTTTTTTTAATGTTTATTTATATTTGAGAGAGAGACAGAGAGAGAGACAGAGCATGAGCTGGGGAGGGGCAAAGAGAGAAAGAGAAAGGGAGACACAGAATCTGAAGCAGGCTCCAAGTTCTGAGCTCTCAGCACAGAGCCCAATGGAGGGCTCGAACCCACAAACTGCAAAATCATGACCTGAGTTGAAGTCAGACTCTTAGTCATCTGAGCCAGCTGGGCCCCCCTGTGTCCTGTATTTTTTATTTGCTAAAGCTGGCAACCCTCCATTACATACTACAGGTAAGGTTGTGTGACCCGCTCAGGGTGCTGGGTAAGTGTTAGCTTCTTGCTCCTGTCCTTCCCTATCTCCACTATTCAAGCAGATGAAAGAGGAAGAAGAAAGAAAGAAAATGTTATTTAAAGTGAATGAATATGCCCCAGCCTTCTGCCCATTTGTCATTCTGTCAGACACTTTCAGCTCTTGTTAGGAGCTCCCTGACAGTCCTAAATTCAGCAGAAGGCACAGTGATGAACTGATACTTTGGCTGAATCCTGACCAGAATTTTGACCTTTTCGAAAGGGACATAGTGGAGTAGAGAGCCCAGAGGCCTTGGCATCTAAGGCCATGAATACCTGCCCTGGCTTTGGCATGAACTCAGTTTATGAACCAGGCCATCTCTGTCCATTCTTTCATGCGTTTTAGTTTCCTTGTTGAAAAATTGAGGTTGGGACTGCCGACCTTCATTCTTCATGACATGTCATGCAGTGTGACACCAGATACAGCATCTGATTCCAGATAGGCCTGGGTTTAAATCCCAGCTCTGCCACTTGCTAGCTGTGTGACCTGGGGTAAGCAGCTTGATCTCTCTGTGTCTTGGTTTCCTCATCTGTAAATTGGAGATAATGCCAATGCAAAACGGAATGAAGGCTGCATGATTTTGAGGCAAGGCTTACCAACTAATTCTCTCATTCACACAAAAACTTAATTGACCACCTAGCTGACTCCTCGTATCAACAGTTCTGATTAAGGGCTATGAATGAATGCCTAGCTCTGTTCTAGGAGCAACTAAGGATAGTTGCAGAAAACCGGATTGATGCCCCGAAGAGCCAGTGATCCCTTAGGAGGAGACCAGTTGTACCCAGGTGAAACAACAAGACAATAAAATTAAGGGCATGATGATTCAGTGCAGATTCAGGCCAGATGCTAAGGAGGCACGAACAGCAACAGTGACGTCTTGTACTTTTATACCTACTGCAGTTTTCCAAGGGCATTTACAGACTTTTGAGGTGAGGTGAAGAGTGGCCAGAATGAGGAGGTGATGGGTGTGGGAACATCGGTTTGGGTGGAAAGATGTCCTCTCTGATGGCACAGATCCAAAGGGCAGAGGCAAGAGAGATGGTGGCACCCTGCAGGACAGCAGAGGAGCTGAAGCGGAGCTACCAGGAGCCTGAGGCTGGGGCCTTTGCCCTTGCTGTTCCCTCTGCTGGAATATTTCTCCCTCAAATATTCTTGTGCTGGTTCCTCAATGTTTAAGATTCAGCTCAAATATTATTCCAGACCCTTCTCTGACCACCTAAAGTACCCTGCATTTCCTTACCTGTCTCTCTAGGTCACATCACCCTGTTTTATTTTTTTATTTCAATTTTTGCTTTATGAAGTTATTCTATTTGTAACATTTCGTTGCTTATTCTCTGTTTCTGTTAACAGAATGGAAGCCCATGACAAGAAGATTAGGCCCATAGCAGGGGCTCAATAAGTATTTGTTGGAGGAGTCCATGAGCAGGTAGATGGAGACCTCAGAGTGTTAGCCTCAGGAATTAGGGTTTCACAGAAAATGATAAGGTTCAAGAAAACCTATAGCAGTATTCTGTATGTCCCAGAAGGACCCTTTCTGTGACAATAATCGGTGAATTGTTCTTCTCTTTCCTCTTTGCTTGTAATGAGTCCAGAGGGTGATGGGAGTGTCTCTGGGAGTGTCCAGAGGTGAAAATGGAGGCTGGGTTTCAGAGCCTCCTCAACCTGTGTTAGGCAGTGGTGCCCACTTGGCTTCACATTAGAGTCCCTGGGAAAAAATTGTAAATGCCCAGTTCCCAGGCTGCACCCCAGCCTAAGTCCAATAAAAATCTAAGTCTTCAGGGGTGGAGTCCAGGCATTGGGATTCTGTAAGCTTGCCAGATTCCACTGCACAGCCAAGGGTGGGAACCACTGTGCCAGACACCGTCCACGTTTCTTATGGGCTAATCTGGCCTATCTTAGTCATCGTAAAAATAAAGTAGGAATCAATAACTTCACAGGCACCCGGCCTCACGGTAAGGTACAGCCAGCTAAGTTCTTGGGTGCATTTCTATATTTGATGACCTGTTTCGAATTAGCCAGACATTTTCCTGCACTGGGGTGGACCAGTTCTGGGCAAATCTCCATGCCATCCTGACGAAACCTTATTTTAGGGCTGGTTGCTGGCAGGCCCGAGCTGGCCTCTGTTCTGTTGGCCCCATCAGCAGGCTCATTCCCAGCCTTCACTTTCGCTGCCCTTATAGGTGTCACATCACCCATGTCCTCAGCAATCCTGTGGACCTACAGTGACTTAATGTGGTTGGTATTATTTACATGTCACACGGAAGATGCCAAGCTGACATCCCAGCTGGTCTCATGCTTCTGCTCCCCAGCTGGCCCAGGTCAAGGGCCTGTAGAAGGTCTTCCTCTTGGAAAGGGACTTGTGAAACTCCTTTACTCTTGGAACTTGCATTTGAGACCTGTTTTGCTGAGTGTCATCTCTTCCTCCCATCCTCTGTATGCCAGTATCTACAAGAATCTTCTTGGGCTCCATATGCAATGCAAGCTCTGATGAAATAAAAAAATATGGGCAATTATCTGTGGACCTGTTTCTAATTGGACTAATTGGAAAAGAATTACTAGAGCTGCAGAGAGACCTTCTTCTCTTGTCTGGACCTCTCAGTGCCAAACAAAAGAAGCAACCACGTAGTAATTCAGATGGTGGATGCCCCGGGGCAGTTCAAGACCCATTTTACTCATTAGCCAAATCTCTGTTGCCCTCTTTTCCCTCTCCCTTTCAACATTTGCTTCCTAATGTGATTTAATTTTCATGAGTCACGTCCACGTGTCTTGTTTTGGAAACCATGAGTAACTGCTGTAACACAGCATGGCATCTCCCTACATTTGAAAACCCTGATATTTATAGTGCACACGGTGGCTCATAAACTAATTAGGGCTTCATTTAGCAAACATGTTGAATGAATCATTTGTAAATAAGTCTTTATTAAGCACCTACTATGTGTCAACCACTGTCCTAGTCACTAAAGCTATAGGTGGAAGGCAGACAATAGATAATGCAGAACAAAAAAAATCAATAGAGATCAGATGTTTTGATATAATGATAAGTCCTATAAAGGTGGCACCATGACTGAGAAGGGAAAGACTTTCATATTTAGTGGTCAGGACAGGCTAGGTGGTTAGAGGTGTAGAGAATTACTATGTGTGTTGGACTGGAAGACTAGGTAAGATGTGGTCCTTGGTCTCAGAGCTCCTGGTCTGGTTGGGAATATGGGTAAAGAGAATGATAAAGAATAATGTAGTAAGTGCTCTGATGGAACAGTGTGAAAGGGAGATCATGGAGAGAGTGGCTAACTTCATGGGGAGAGGGGCAGGCAGGGCAAAGGCTGTGATGCTTGAGTCATAGCTGAAGGAGAAAATAGAAGTCAAGGGCTAGGGGTGACTGAAGAAAGGGAGGAAGGAAATTGTGTTGGTACTTCATCTATCCAAACACTTTTATTGAGCATCTACTATGTGCCAGGCATTGTTCTAGGTGCTGGGATTACATGGTGAACAATAAAAAAACAGTCCCTGACTCCCTAGAATTTATCTTCTGATGGTGGGGCAGTGGGGGTAGACAATGAATAAGTAAAGAGATAAGATACTTTCAGATGGTGACAATCACTATGAAGATAATACAGGATAATGTTAAAGGGAAATTTGGGGTATGTTCTGCAAGGTGTGGTGGGGATGGGGCTTGATAGGTTGGCCAGCCTAAGCCTTTGAGGGGGTGACATGTTGGATCATGAGTAGTCTGGAAGAAGGGGAGTTCTAGGCATAAGGAACTATAGTGCAGAAATCTTGCGTCTGGAATAAGGGTGACATGTTTGAGGAACAGAAAAAGCCCCGCATGATCAGTGCCTTGTAAGTGGGGAGGGAGGTATATGCCTGAATAACTCAGAAGTGAAGCAATTGGGGAAGCAGGAGACAAGCTATGAAGCTTTATTGTAGGGTTCTAGGCTGGAGAAAATAGAGGCTTGACCTGGATTGACAGCCATCGAGGTGGTGAATCATGGAAACTTCAACATGTTTGGAGGAAGAGAGCTAATGAGGCTTCTGATACATGGTTCTTGAGGATTGAGGAATAGAAGGAATCAAAGATGATTGTGGCTTGACCAGCTGACCGGCTGGGGGTGGTTACTGAGGGAAATGCAAGAAAAGAACTGGCTTTGTGTGGGAAATGGAGGCTTTTCTTTGGATGCATTTAGTATTAGGTGCGAATTGGACATCCCAGTGGAGGAGCAGAAGCCCTGACAAAGGCTTGTGGTCTGAGTGGCAAAGCCTTCACTGGGGACAGTGTGGGAGAGAGCTATAGTTAGGGAAGGCAGTGCCAGCTGTGGGGTGGGAAATAGCCTGGAGGAGGATGTGATGGGAGGTGGGGGGGGGGTCTGTCGTGTTAGTCCAGGTGGGAAAGGGTGGGAGGCATGAATCCATTTGGCATCCGCACCTTGGATTTGCCTCATCGTGCAAGAGACTGCTTCGTGATTCCATTTCAGGGTTGGCTACCCCAGCACAGACAGGGTGAGTTGGTTAGACAACCAGACAGCAGGCGTGTAGGGAGCTCTTGGCGTGGGTCCATCTCTGTGCTACAGGCTTCTGATACTTTATTTTGTTTAATGCACCAAGATCCTGTAAGGTAGGTATGGCTCCTCAACTTATTTGTAAATGTAGTTATCATTGCTGTTGCTTTTCGTAAGCTCCGAATGACTGAATAAGTGACCTCTAAAAACGTCTCTTGTTAGCAGACAGAGTTTCCCTGTTTGTCCTGGAGGTGGTATTGTTCTCATGTATGAAGACTCTTTTGGTTTTGGTCCTTAAGTAGGGGAGCTTCTGAACTATCACCAAGCCCATTTAGAGATGAAAAAACTGGGTCTCAGGAGAGCAAAGTGGCTTTCCAAAGGGACATGGCCTATGAGTGGGCTGTCTGAAGCTTCTCCCTGGTCTTTCCTTCTCCTAGTAATCACTGTGTGGAGGGTTAGGGATTGGGATATGTGGGAGGTGATGGCAGTGACCTAGAGGTCTATGACCTGAAAAAAAGCCTGTGTGATCATCATGGACAAATCAGTGTTTCAGAAGGAAGAAAAGATATGTACACAGTGAAAACCCTCTAATTTGAAACATTAGGGAAGAACAATTTATATTTAAGTTGAAAGCAGAGAATACTAAAACATATAACAAATTTATTTTTCATGTAAGGCATTCAAATGTATATTGATTTATTGAGAACTTCTCTTTGCTAATGAGCCACTGATGGGCCTTCAGAGTTGTTGTTTATTCTTTTTTAATTTAAATGCAACACTCCTTTATCTAGTCTTTCCAAAGCTTTCAATGTAATGTTTATAGAAACATGAGTCCTTCTTTTTGCCCTTATAGTTTATCAGTTTTTTACTATCTAATTAAACTATGTAATTACAATAGTGAGAACAATAGATATGAACAAATTTTGGAACAAATACAGGGCAGTTTTCCAAATGTGTGATCCGCCATAAGACAGAGGACTTCCCACTCAGACTGACGCCAGCCACCAGCCTTTAGAATCTCTAGGACATCCACAAATAGACTCCATAGAGAGCATGGGGCATGTTGGTTAATCTGGCAAATAGGTTAAGTAGGAGTCAATTAAAAGAGCTGCTACTGGTAAAAATACATATACAGTGCATACTTTATGTGCAGACTCTTGAATGAAATACTTTTATGGAAACGATTATGCTTTTCTTTCATCTTCTAGTTCAACCTTTTGCAAAGACTGATTCCAATTTGAACTCATCCAGTAGGGTTTTTAAAAACAATAGCTTTGATTTGGTTTTCAGTGCAATAAAAAAAAAAAACAAAAAACCAATACTTGGGTTGGGTTCAGAGTTCAATTAGTGTGTCCATTTTGGTTTGTGAGTCATATTATCCTGGCCCACATTACTCACAGTGGGGAATGATTCAAAATCAGTGCTTTTTGTCTTCTAGCTAAGAGTCTAAAAATGCCTCAGGCCTCTTTTGTCCTAAGACATCCTTGTTCTAAGCAATCCTGAAGTGACACTTACTGGGGACCAAAAATCATGAATAGGAAGAGACTGACATAAGAACTCACTGTTTCTTGATCCTGACACTGAAGATGGTTGTCTTGCTCTCCCTTTTCCCTGCATGGTATCAGTTTTTGTTGAACACATTTTGGACTCATTGAAAGTTTGTTACCTTAGGAACAGAAGATATCAGTATTTCTGGCTTAGTCACAAAAGAGTTACGGAACATTCTTTTCAAAACCTTGGGACACTTCCATGGGTGCTTGGCAGTGGAGGAAGTCATAGGACCACTCAACCATGGCCTACCCTTTCTTCCCAGACCTGGGCACAAACTCGGCCATTCAGAACGGAAATACAACCAGTGGCACACGGAAGGGCACTGTATGATTTGCTTTGATTCTCCCCCTGGGTCCTTTCTCTAGGAGCCTCCCCCTCCTCCACCTGTCTTGCCTCCTTGTGCTGTTTTTAAAATGTCAAAATCCCCCTTTTAGCATGAACTACATGATACTGGATGAAGGTTGACACAGTATGAATTCATACCTAATTTAGTATAGATACAGATGGAAGAGTGTGTCTAAATCTATATCTATGTCATATATCTGAATATATATGGTATAAATATAGACATGTGTGTATGCATGACTTAGTATACACATTTATATTTCCTAGCTCTGTCCACTAAGAATGGGCTTAGAAACATGATACCCCAGTAGCAATGAGCACACCTAATGCTCAGATCTTGGTTTCTAATACCATTCTCCCATAAAAGGAACCAGAGCTCCTTGGAGAAATGGCAGCTTCTAGGGCTTGGAAAGGGGATATGCAAGGTGAACCTGGAGCATCTAGCAGTACCAAAAATTAAAGAAGTACTTAAAAAGCAAAGTGAGGGGGTATGTCAAAGGGACATAGGAACCAACTGAAAGAATTCCCAATAGAAAAAGCTGGAATACTTTGAGTAACAAAATAAATAATATAGTATTGGACTTGTACCCAAAGTACAAAATAAATATTCCCAAGTTTATACTGATATAATAAATTATTGAATAAAGGAGAACAGACAAACCTCCCAAGCAGAAGAATCCCAAATAATTTATGTAGATACTTCGCACTCAAGGAGGTGGAACATAATTTCCTACCCCTTAAGTGCAGGCCATGCACAGTGACTTTCTTTTAATGAGCACATTGGAGATACCTTACAAACTGCCTAAGCCAGATGGTCAATGTCAACATCAATAGTGATGTTGATAATATGTACCTTTGATATGTTGGGGAAGAAATGACACTTTCCCTTTGTGATCCTCCTCCCCAAACTCCCACACTAATCATGAGGAAAAAAAACCCCCAGACAAACCCAAATCGAGGAACATTCTGCTTGCCCAGTATTCCCTCAAACTGTCAAGCTCAGCAAACACAAGGGAAATCTGGGGAACTGTCACAGTCTAGAAGAACCTAAGGGACATGAAGACTAAGTGTAATGTGATAGTCTCATGGCAACCTAGAACAGAAAAATGACATTAGGTAAAAACTACAGAAAGGTGAATAAAGCATAGACTTTATTCATTATAATGTATCCATATCAGTTCATCAGTCATGAGAAACATTTCATATTAACGTTAGCACTATGACACACCTGGAGTGGGGTATATGGGAACTCTGTAATACAGTCACACCTTTTTCTGAAAGTCTAAAATGTACAGAAGTAAAAATAAAATAAAATAAAAAGTTTATTTTGAAACCCTGCCCCCCAACCCCCACCGCCACTTCTTTTCTTTCTCCTGACCCTATGTTTCCCACCATACGGGCCTGCATCCTGTGCCCTGGTCATGCAAGAAACTGCAGTGACACCCACAGGCAGCCTGCACGACTCTCTGAATTCAATATGGTAGCTCTTGCTCGTTGACATGAAGAGTTGAATACCACTTCTGATTTTCCGGCACACTTGTTTCTTAGCTCATCTAGTTCCTAGGGGCTTACCTGAGGCATTTTTATTGGCTATAGCATGTCTGAGAAATAGTTTGTTTGCAGCCTAGTGGAGACTTGTGCATTGTCTCTTGCTGCTGGAGGAGCCAAACTGCATTTCTAGGGCAGGGACATGCTGCCCTCCATGTAAGGATGGCAGAGTCTTCCGGGGCTGTCACATCTAATTCGGATGAGGCTGACATCTTCCGGAAGGCAGCCTGGGCAGCCCTCGTCTGCTTCCTTGTGCTTCTTCACCATCTAGCTCCTTGAATGTGGTAAAACCTCTGTTTCATCTTCTGGAGCATTATTCCCATCTACTTTGGCCTCTTAATCTTTACTTTCAAGTATTCTCCTAAGCATAGATCTGCAGGGATTGATTATACAGCTATCTGGAGTACCTAGAGCGGCAGAACTTAAAATGTTTGGAGTAAGAAGCTGATAACAAGGCATTCTGTCTAGGGAGGAGTCTCTTGAATGGTCCTCTTAGGTAAAAGAGGTTCCTTACAGTTCCAGGACCACTCCATATGGTAGCTCTGTGCACATTAGCAGAAGGTGCCCTCTCTAGGCAGCAGCTGGTTGCCTCTCTGGATTCAGCCCTGCAGGCAAAATCTAATGGGGAAATTAGGGCTGGATTTCAGGTCCCAAATGTCTCCTCAGCCAGGCATCCTTGTGCAGTAGACAACATACACAACTATTCATTATGACTCTGAATGTATGGTAGGTAACAATCCATTGCAGAGAAGAGTGTTCAGGATAATCATTTCTTATGTGAGTACCTGGAGTCAGGGTACAAATTATCTTGGGAGTCTTCTGTTAGAAAGGGGTTAAGACCCACACCAAGTGGAGTGCTAGACTTGGCTCCTATTGGTTCATGAGGTTTAATTATTAACTTTTTAGGAGTTTTATGAGTTAGTTATTAAACCTAATGATTATTAAAAATTAAACTATACAAGCTTATAATTAAATAATATTGATGCATATGTAGTGAAAACCCAAAATTTGTTACTTCCTAATTATTTGCTACATTATATGGTCATCTATGCTCTTGAAGTTATTTACATCTATCCTACCTGTATGATGGAGATACTACATACTGGTGTGCTACTGCTCATCTTCTCCTGACCGTATGTTCAGTGACATCATGTCAATAGCTTGAAATTGACCATGGTGGCCATAGAAATCAGCAAATGCTACAAATCAGCTCCCACTCTCCCAGAAAAGGGAAAAGGAGAGGAGATGGGCTGGGACCCAGAAATGTTAGGGATGGGCCTACATGAAGAGAACCACTTGGGACTCCCAGAGATCCTGAGAGGAACTAGGAGGGGGCTGGAGTTCCCATGGTTGGTCAGGGACTTCCTTTGCTTCTCAAGAGAACATCAGCTTCTGTGGTGGTTCACTCAAGCAGGCGCCCCAAGGTCTATATTACCCACCATGTCCAGGTGACTTGGGCTGGGTAAACAGTGTTATGGAGCCCAGTCAGGGACTGGGATGGAATTTCCTGGGAAAAAGTATGGCAAGCTACCATATGCACCCATGGGACCTGCTCCCTTCTGATGCAGCCCTAGAGGTGGTGCTCAGACTCCTCCCCAGAGAGTTGAATAGATGAGCCTGTGGCTCAGGAGAAGGGTGAGGAGTGGGAGACAAGGCCACTCAGTGGGAGAGTGACAAAGTAATGTTGCTCTCCCTCTTTCTTCCTTCTAACTCTGTCCTCTCATTCTCCCCTGAGCCCCCTCCACAGGCAGGCCACCCTCTGACAGCTCTGGGAACAGCGATCTTGGGTAATGGTGAAGTGGGACTTGTGCAGGGCAAGGGTGTGTGGAGAGGAGAAGCAGGAAATTCCTGGTCTGCCATGAGGTAGGGCATTCTTGGGACGGACCAGACTAGTGTCTCCTGAGGCAGCCACGGAAAGAACAAGGTGCTCCGTGCCATGTTCAGCAAAGTTTTGGAGAAAGCACTTATGAACCTGAGCTAGTGTGGCAAAGGGCTCAGAGCTTAGTCAGAAGAACTCAGGTTTGAATTCTGGCATCTCCTGTGTGAGAACTTAAGTAAACAAATGAGGTTGCCTCTCAGTCTTGCGCAGCCTGTTTCCTCGCCTGTGAAATACCTTCCTGCTCCTCTCTGTGTACGTGATGGCCTTTGACAATCTCCAACAGGGGCTGCTTTTAATAGATCTCCTTTCACCCTGTTGGTTTGTGAGCTCAGATCCCAAGAACTGGCTGCCTGCTTCTGTTTTTAAAAGCAGCTTTGGCAACAAATAAGTAAACATGAGTCTGTTCTGTCACTGAGTGTGGCTCTAGAAACCCTTTTTATGTGCTAAAGTTCATAATGACAACAATAACAGCTAGATTGATAAAGCAGTGTGTGGAGGACACAGATGTTGTCATAACTTCTTAACGTGTCAGTCACCATTTTATAGCCACTAGAAACACACACCATGATATATACTTTTATATCAAGAGTCTGGGCTATTTGCTATATGTTGATTGCACCACCAAGTCAATGGCTAAGGGCCCGAACTGATCATCTTGTCACTCACTTAAACATCTCCAGGGACCCCCATTGCACAAAGGACTGAGCCCACGCTTGGCAAGCAAAACCATTGCTAATGTGATCCAAACAAACTTTTCAGCAGCTTTGAGGCCTGCCTCCCCAACCCTGTCCCTCCTTTCACCATATCTATGCCCAGGAGAGCGGATTTCACCACTTCCTGAACGTATCCTGCTCCCTCATGCTTCTGAGCCTCTGCTTTTCCCCTTCTTATTTTGTTTCTCTGGAGAACTTTCATACATTTTTCACCATCCAGCATTAACATATCTCTGTGAATTATTCCCCAATTCCTCCAGGCAGACCTGTGTGTACCTGTGTTTTGCTAATGGGCAGAGAGCTTTACATGCCTATATTGACTTAGTTACAGCATTCTGTTGAATACAGCAGCCTCCGTCTACATTACTGGCCTGGGAATGAACTTTCCAGTTTCTTCAACTGATAAATGGGAGTAATATTAACCTTATAGGGCTGTTGAGAGGATTAAACATGAAAGTGTGCTACTGAGCAGTGCCAGACACAAATAATCACCCAATGAATGATAACTGTAATTATTGGATCAAAGTGTCCATGTTCTCTTGACAGACCCTCTATGTCTAGTAACTAATGGCTATGAGACAAACATCTTGAACAGAGACTCTATTGGTGTGGAACCAATCCGTTTGAGTCAGACCATTGACCTTGATCTTGTTGGCACCATGCCCAGCCTAATTGTATTTGAAGATCAGATGTAAGACCCAAGTGGGTCAAATGTCTAGAGAAGAAGAACCATTTATACCAGGTAGCAGTGAATGTTACCCCTAGTTGCATTCCACATGAGCACCTCAATTGTTTCCTTACTTGTCGCATTGATTGCTATCTTTGGCAGTTCTTAATAAAAGGTATTATATGCATTTCCCACATATGTTTGAATTTCACAAGTCATATGCTTCCAGGACAAGAGCCAAAACCAATCAACCCAGTCTTTGGAAAAGCAGCTGATGGGGGCATAATCCATTTTAATTAACATTGGGGATTTGAGATTGAACACACAGAAGGAACACTGATGAATTAGTTAATTTTGTCTTCCCTGTACTTTAACCATTCAGTCTTTACCCAGCTCTATGGGATACATATTCTTCTGGATGCTTTATTACAAGGGTAGTATTTTCATCAACTGCTACTTTCATTTGTGCTCAGAAAGCATTCAGGTTGCCATGCTAAAGGAAAGCTGAAAGGCAGCTCAGATACTTGCTAAGCCAGCGTTCAGGGTGACCTGCCCAAGTGTCTTAAGGCTGCTGCCCTTCACCTAAGCAGCTTGACCTTGACAGTATTCAAGCTGCCAAGAAAGTAAGCGAGAACTCTTCAGTACTTTCTGTGCTGCAGTCACATTCGCAAATCTGGTTTGAAAAGGGCTCTTGACAAAGGTGGCTCTCCCCTGTCCTTTCCACTGCTCTGGCTTGCCTCAGTGCAAGAGGGCCACCAGCAGTTTCTGGAAGTCCCCAGACGTGTCCGAGAGAACTGTGTCAGACAGAGACTTCTGATACTTTTCTTGGAACTTTGCCTTTATCCCCTGAAGGTCCACCTGTAGGAGAAATGACAACAGCAGTGAGGACAAGCACATCTGCAGAGTGTTCACTATGGATGCAGGTGGGGTACTGGTCTGAATACCTTACACTCATTTGCTCATGGATGCCTCAACACAACCCTTTGCGGTAGGGACTATCATTATTATTACTATTATTTGATGGATGGGAAAAGGACAGCAGAGTCCAGGTCCCTAAAGGTTACAGAGGTTCCCTCTGTACAAATTTATTTATGGATGTGTAGCTTGAATGTCATATGATTTTTATGTATTACAAAATATTTTTCCTTTGAGTTTTTTGCAGTCATTTAAAATGAATTGTTCTTAGGTAGCAAGCAGGCCCACCTGCAGGCCACAATTTGCTAACTCTTGGTATAGGGTTAAGAAAATTATCAACACAGAGATTTGAAAAGAAGCTTTTTTCTTTTCCTCTTGTAGCCTGATCAGCAAGGCCATTGATGCCAATCAACAAACTTCAAATCAATGTCAATTTGTAGGACTTATTTTCGATTGAATTCATCGAAAGCTTAAAAAACCTGGGTGCTGGAGATGGGCAGAGGACTCAGAAAAAAAAAAAACAAATAAAAAGATGGTTCCACTTCAGGCATTCTTAGAACCTAGTAAGAGAGACAATACTCGCAACAGAAAAGCTGTCAGTACAGAGAGAACACAGTGTGTCTCATAAAAGAAGCAGAGAGCTCTCTTTAACCAAGAGCTGTGTTCTTTTTATAATTTTTAAAACTTTAGACTCTATCGTGCATTCCAGACAGATCCACAAACCGTCACTCAGCCTTCTGGTTCTTTTTCCTCCTGGCCCAATTGGAGGGTTGAACTCAGAAAGATGAGAGCAGAAGGCGGGAGAATGAAGGATTGTGCAAAGCGGAGGCTGAGCAGGAGAGAGGCTCCGGCAGGATGCTGTGTGTGCCCCCTCCCGCTCCCCTGACTTGCCACTACTTGGCTGGGGGGGGGGGGGGGGGGGGGGGGGGGGGGGGACGGTGTGGGTCAGTGCAGGGGTGGGATGGGGCACCTCGGGGCTCTGTTCTAGTTTCATGGGGCTTTGCAGAGGGAATTAGGGTATGGCTAATATATCTGGCTGGGCCTGAAGCATTCTAAAGAGATGCTTAGAGTCTCCTAAGATGTCCTAGGACATGTAGCCAATACTAAGATAAGACAGAGCCTCCTAGAATGAACACTCCATCACACAGTGGAGTGAACAGGGAGCTCTGGTGGGTCCTCCAGAGTCTTCCAATCCCCTGGGATCTTTCAGAATCCCCTCCCTGCTCCAGATCGCACATTCTTCTTAGAGCCTCAGATTCTCTCGAGACTTTGGCAGGAGTGGAGGGGGCTATGGGGATAAGTAGTTAAGAGACAGAGAGACAGAGATGGTGGAGATCTGGAGAGACAGTGGAGGAGAGAGGAGAGAATTCAGGAGACTGGCAGGGAGATGGGGAAGGGAAGGAAGGGAGAGCAAGACAAATGGACTTTAAGCCAGAAGAAAACTATGAACAGTGGAGGGGAGGAGAAATTCCTGGAATAGAAATAAAAACGAAAGAACGGTCTTGTTGCTAAGTTATATTTAAAAACGGTGTCAGATGTTAAGTATTATTTGTCAAAGCCATGGGCCAGGATTTGGGTTGGGATCTGTCCCCCTTCATTTAACAATTTTTTTTAAGGAAAGATATCTGTGGTTTTTCAAGTGCTCAGTTACACTTCATTCTCCAAGGCCTCTCCTACTGCGGTGAAGATGCCATTTCCCCTTCATTTGTCCCCCCTTCTCTCTGCATCCCGCCCCCCACCCCGGGCCCCAACCCAGAGCGTTGGCGTGAATCTTGACAGCTGCTCACAGGCGTGGGCGCTCATTTCCCTCTTTCTTACACTCATGCGTTCTCGAAGGCGGGTGATACTGCTCCCAACAGGGCAAAAACGCATTCTTAGAGGGTGAAAAGAACCTTCATCTTTTTATGTAAAAGCACACATATATAGACACACACATACACATACAGAACATAACAGAATCTATAGATGTATTTATAGAACACAATATATACATACAGAATATAACAGAATATATATAAACAAAACATCAACAGATATAAAGTCTCCGTGTGGTGTTCATGTTTTGGGGGAGTGGCAATTAGGAAAAAACTAGGTCTCAAAAGACTCCTTAGTGGGATGATTGCTAATAATAATTTTTTAAAAAGGTTGAGAAATACTGTCTTGTACTGATGTGTCTCTTGTGCAAAACTGTGCTTCTGTGGTGTTTAATGAAAGGCCTGGCTGGGGAGTTAGGCGGTCATTTGCTGATTATCTCTGCCGCTGGCTGACCTCGTCTGGCCCCATCCTTTCAGTGTGTCTGTTTTGTCTTCCTTCCGGGAAGCCGTGCGTGGGCTGTACCACCCTGGGTCCCCCTGCAAGTCCCCACACTCTCTGGAGCCACAGATGGCAGAAACAGAAGCAACGGTCGTTACTGTATTTTTATAAAAAGAAACTGATTGAAGCATGGCACAAGGTCTTCCACAAAGTCTGGGAAGGCAAGGGCTGTCTTGTTTCACTTTTTCTGTAAAGAAGCCCTTAAGAAAACCTGTTTGTGGACAACATCAGCAGTGGCCAAAAGAGAAAGGACAGCCCGCAGCTTAGAAGTGGGCTGTGTCTTACCTCAGCCCTGGTCACGATGATGTGAATGAGTGTCTCCTCATCTGTGCCTGCGCCCTTCATGGACTGGTACAGACGGTCAGCAAAATAGCCCTCCTGGTCACGGGCACACCTCACTGGGCGAGGGACAAGAGAAGGTGAGGCTTTTACATGTTGTTGAATAACGTGGAGAGCCCCCGAAGGAGCAGAGCTGGCCCACACTGTCACCTGGCTGTCCTTGGAGCTGACTCAGTTGTGAGACAGATGTTTGAAAGGAGCAGGCTTCCCACTCTAGTGGGATCTGGAAGATTCCCCTGGGTCTTCAACCAAGAACTGAGTCAAGACCTCTCTGCTGTTCCCTTCAGGGGAGGAGGAACACTGTGGCCACCCTCAAGCTCTCCCTGCCAAGTTCATGAGTCTTACCAGCAGGAGTTAACTTTGCTTATCTAAATGAAATCTCTGATGCTGGAATTGGGTGCAGATGGGAAATACAGATTGGCTGGGGACTCTGCTGTAATAAAACTTCGTAATCTCGAAGACTCCCTCCGCTGGACTGTGGCCTACTTTCCTTGTGCTAAACATCCTTCCCGCCCTTTGCTTTTCCTCACTGCGTTTGCTTGGCGAGTTTCATCTTGGAATCTTTTCCTAGTGCCCCACAGTCTTCTTAGCCCTCCATCTGGCATGCAGCCTCAGGAAATATTTGATGCCATCTACAGACCACCTTCCTGGGTTTCTGTGAGCTGTTCTTTTCTGGTCCTCCCCTTGCCTGCCGGCTTTGATTCAACCCACCGATTAGTGAAGCACAGTGCCTCTCTACTCCTGGGGGGAAATCATTGTTCCTCCCCCCTCTTCCCATGTATAGGGGGCCCTTGGGACAGACACTTTGGGGAAATGAATCATTTACTCTTAGGTGTTGACCTTTACCTAGAACACTTAACATTTTTGATGTTAATGATTGATTACAAATAATACATCCAGCGTGAGCATGGGCTGTGCATCCTTGACTTGTCCTGTGATGGGAACTCTCATTTTCTATGTAATTGCTAAATGGTTGATGCTCCTGAGAATTGGAAAGGAACAGGTTTAGGGAAGCAGCATCTAGGTTGGAGGGGGGGCGGTCTTTCTCTTCTTTTGTAGGCCATGTGGAAGCCACCAGAGTTTCAGTGGACCAGAAAAGCCCAGCCCCAGATGTCTGACCTCTTAATCCTGAGAACAATCCGAAAAGCTGCTTGGTTGGTGGTGGTTGGTGGGGGTTGCCGGGAGTAGCACACTTGAGACTCACTTAAGACCCTCTCCCAGCCAGGACTCATCGATGCTGAAATGCCTAATGTCAGTGTGTTCCAACCTTTCATAGGTGTCTTGTCCCTGACCCTCCTTCTTCTTGATATTCCGGGCAGAGAATTCTTAGCTTTTCTATTGTATGCAAATATGCCTGGTGAATAATATCTGTGGTTAGCTGCTGAAGGAATCCCTGGAGTCTGGATGGGGCGAGCCAGGGAAACTGCCGGCATGCAGCTGTGGGATCTGGAAGGCAGGGTACCCAGCCATCAGGAGAAGACAGTCCCTTGTGGGAGCTTTTAGAACTGTGGCTTCTGGGCTCCATTCTTGGAGATTCTAACAGGGAGCCTGGGATGGGGCCCAGAAATCTGTATTATCACATGCTGCCCCATAGGTGATTCTGGTGCAGGTGGGCCCTGGAACCCACTGGAAAAGTGCTTCCCCAGAGCATCCAAGTGCAAGGAGTCATTTGGACTCAAATTTAGCCGTAAACTGGCATCTTTATGAGTCAGGTATGAGTGGGGTGGGAAGCGTCTCGAAAATATAACTGTGAAGTCATGTCCTACACTTTGTGAGGTTTATACTTAAGATCATTTCTAATCACTTTGAAGTTTCCTACCACCCAGAGCACATCTAAGTCCTGCATTTCATGGTCCCCATCTCCAGGGATGCGGCCCTTCCTTCCTCTCTATCCTCCTCACTCTGGTTGTTTTTGTTTTTATCTTTACTGTAACCTAATCTTTTGACTTGTCTGTTTCCACCATGGACTTGAAGGTTCCTAAGAGCAGGAACTGGACCTATTGACCTCTGATCCCCTCACCAGACACCACCCCCAGCCTGGGTAGGTGCTAACTAAATGTTAAAGAGTTGAATGGTTTTATTACGATTTGTAATATTAATAGTGGTTTATCATCACTGATGTAATCTGACTGAACTCTGGTATTTTCCTGATTCTCTGAACTGCAAGCACAGAAAGGAAGAATTTGGAGCCTCTGAGTCAGGCCGTTAGTGGACCTCTCCATTTACTTAAGAGACTCATCTTTTAAGCCCCAAGGACAGTCCTCCATGTATGGCCAGTTGGGGTCAGGAGTAGTGACACTAGGGATGTTTAGGCTTCTGTACATCATAGTAGAGGTCAAATTAGTAGAGGTCCTGCTAATTTAAATGCAAAATGAGGATGAATTAAAAAAAATCAATTGCTGACATTATTTCAAAAAATTTTTTTAAAGCTCCCACAGAAAAACAAAACAAAAAGTTTGGCAGATACAGCACATTTTTTAACCTCCAGGACTGCTTTTTCTGTTCTTCCTCTTCCGGGGACCTGTCTTTCCATTTCTTGTGTTATTTGAAATGGTGCCCTCGACTCTTCAGCATAGAGAGTGTGGACAATGGACAATGCCTTCACTCCGGGGCTCGCAGAAAGGAAAAAGGGAGCCTGTCAGACACAGCCCCATGCCCATCACTCTGCTATTTCCTGCCTATGGGCAACACTTGGAGAGAAGGTGCTGGTGTTTGCTTGGCACAGGAAAGATCTGGTCCCCCTCCCTACTCTTTCTAAAGAGACTTCATTCATTATAAATGTCAAAAGGAACCAAGTAGAAAAGAACACCCTCGAGCCATCAGGCATATGCAAAAACTTGTTCATGGACTGGAAACCTGGCTGAACCACATATTGCTCCCTGAGACTAGACAATGGTGCAGGCTGTTGGCAGATCTCCTCGACCCACGATCTTAATTAGACTGTAGTGGATGCCGTGGTGCATCTCCCAGATGCCCTCTTCGGGACCAATGCACTCATTCCAACTTCGGCCTCCTGGCTGCTTACGGCTGAGTCCCTCCCCAGGAATGTCCCTCCAAGGACCTGCCTTACCCACCATTGCAAATGTTCCTGGGGTGCTGCCAGCGTTCACCAGTTGCTTCGTGTGTGGTGCAAACACCTGGCCCCCTCGCCTCCCGACTCCAGGGCTCCATGTGGAACGAGCAAAGCCCCAATTACAGCTGCATCATGCTCACTCTCTCCTTTACCCAATATTGCTGAGATGTGTTTTTCCTAAACTAGTCCCTAAAATCTTCCCACATGCAAACCTCTGACTCCAAGCCTGATTCCAGGGACCCCACCCTAAGTCAGAGACTCTGTGGGTTTACTTTACCAAGAGTTAAGTAGACCTTCTGCACGTCTCCTGACGTTTCTGCTTCAATGGCTTCTTCGATGTCTTTGTTGATGAACTGGGAGGACAACCAAAGTCCAGCCATTATCACCGGTCTTCCTTTTTGCTTTGACACTCTTGGGGTCACTTCTCTACGAAAAGCACTAAACTCTTCCAGATTTGGTCATGCAGCTTTAAAGTACCCATCATGGCTTGTGCCTTACATTTGAGTGGGGGCTCTGATGGCTGATGACTTTTGACCCCAAGGGGTCAGATTTGACCCCTATTGGATTTGATCCCTCCCTTGGCCTCCGGACCACTCCCTTGGCCTGTTTCCTCCCCTGTAAAATTGGGAGTGGAAGAACAATGAATATACACTGTAACAATAATTCTTTACATCTCTATAATAGTTTAGTTTCCAATATGTTCTTAAAATTTTTCTCATTTCCAATTCTCTAGGAGACTGTGGTTATTAATCATCTTATCCATACTTTTCTCATGGCCCATGCCCTGGGACTGGGGACTCCGCCACCCACAGTTTGGGTGACATAAGTAGTAGAGGCTGTGAAGTTCACAGTAAGGACTTGGTCCAATGTTTTTGATTGAGTGGGGCTGTGTGGGCTGGAAGCCAGGGGGCTGACCATGTCAACATGTAACTGTCCTTCGCTCTGGGAGTCGGGAGGCGAGGGGGTCCTTTGCTCTGGACCATTCTAAATGGTCCTTTATTCACTACCAGATCACATATCACTCTGCATAGCATTTCACACTACGTTTCTTTCCAAATATTTACAGAAGCTGAAGCTCAGAGTAGATTGTGATGATGCTTAATGCAAGTACCACCTGGACCAAACTCAGGACAGGTAAATAAAGAGAAAGGAGAGCTCTTTATCAGATTTGGGGGAGTGCAGTTAAACATTAAGAATACTGAAACTTCTTTCTTAGAAGTTAGTTTTTGAGGCTATGACACAATGGTGGTTCCATAAATAGTTGGGGCCTTTGAGGCCACACCACTTGGAGTGTATGTAGTTATTCTGAAAATACTAGTAAACAAAATATGCTTTATGATGCAAGAAGAATTGATGTGCGGCGGGGGGTCAAGATGTAATGAAGTTGCTTGATCTCCTTGTTATGGTTGGACACCAGAGGTCTGCTGTGGGTAAGGGACATAGAGGATGGGGATTGGCTGGGGGCTTTCAGTCCTGTCCCTTCCTTAGCTGCTCCTAGCCTCTCTTGGGTTTGATGTGGGTGCTGGTGTTTTGAAAGGGACTGGTACCACTTTCCCATGAACAACCCTCTTGTTCTGTGGGCTGAGATTGCATTTCAAGAGGACATCTTGTTCACACGGGTCTGCGTTTACTAAAAAAATAATCCTCATGTTAAACCACTTTCTGTTTCTATTGTTAATGCTGGGACAGTTTTGCCAAGTTTCTGCTTTCCGGAGTCTTTTTGCCACACAACTCCAGGGGGCACTGCTCACATTGACCCCTCTTCTCTATTAGCCTTCTGCCCACATTCTCCTCCTGGTAGCTACCAAGGCATCTCCAGGGGCTCCAGGGAACACAAATGGAAAACAATCGACTGGCCCAAGCTATTGTGAATCTCCTTTGCAAATGGCAGGCTTTTCACTCCAGTTCCCGGAACACTTAATTCTTAGGGGGCTCTTTAGACAGATCAGGTTTTCTGATTTTAGTACAAAAAGCATCACTGGGGTAGATTCCAGACAAGCCTCAAAGGTTTCTAGTTACCAGGTAGCACTGGCTATAGGGAGATTACTAGAAGAATAGGAGAGACATTTCTTTATTTTAAAACCTCTTTACTCATAGTGACAGCATTCCCACAGCACAACCCTCTGCTTTCTGGATTTGATCGCAGCAGGTACAGGGCTAGAGGCTCTGGGACAACCTCTGGAACACATAAAGGATAGGAGAGAAGTGGTGACTGGTGTGGTGGGGACGCCGTGTGCCCGTGCTGTGGGTATGTGTACCTACAATGTATACTGAGCCCTGTATAGGGAACTTCCTTCATTTTTATAGCTGTACAAGCCTTTCATGTTTGGTCACCTTTGGGACTGTGATATTCCTGCCTGGTGTAGCAGAGCTGGGGATGCTCTGTTTCTTGGTGAGGATGTCTGGGAATGTCAGTAGTTAAGACTCAGGCTTAGCAGGCAAAACCCTAAAGTTTTCATGCCAAAAATAAAAATTCAACTCTATGCTAGGGCAACCTATACAATATAGTAGACTCCCATGATCTTATGCTAGCAGTTTATTGCTTTTAGTCAGAGACCCATGTGAAAACTTATGAAGCAAAGTCTTGAGATCAGGGTACACTCACAAAAAAAAAATCAAAACAAATGATGTTCTGGGAAAATTTTGAGAATAGAGGAATAAGTAGTATTTTAGAGCTAGTTTCATGTAAAGAATCATTAAATCATTAAATTATCTTATTGTCCTTTTGGGCTTTATTGGTTCACATAAGGAGACAACTAACAGTTGCTGGTGTTTATTGAACACCTACTGCATCCCAGATACTAAGCACTTTATTTCTGTTAATTCATTAATCGTTACTAACCCTATGAAGTAAGTACCATTATTATCCCTGTTTTACAGTTGGGGAAACTGAGGTGCAGAATCCTTAATGACTTGCCCAGGATAATACAGATAGTAGTCTAGAGCAGACCTTTGCGATTTTAACATTAATTCAGGCACCAGAATCACCTGAAAGACGTGTTGAAACATACAGTATAGGACTCCATCTGATTCAGTAGGTCCAGAAAGGGGGCTGAGAATTCCCTCTCTCTTTTTTTAAAGTTTATTTATTCTGAAAGAGAGAGAGAGCAGGGGAGGGGCAGAGAGAGAGGAAGAAAGAATCCCAAACAGGCTCTGCATTGTCAGCATGGAGCCTGATGTGGGGCTCAAACCCACCAACCGTGAGATCATGACCTGAGCCGAAATCAGAATTGGGCACTCAACTGACTGAGCCACACAGGTGCCTCTCTCTCTCTCTCTCTCTCTCTCTCTCTCTCTAAATAAGAGAATTCTCATTTTTAACATGTTCGCAAGTGATACTGATGCTGCTATTTGGGGATTAATTTTGCGAACAATTGGCCAGGAGAATATCCTTGCAGGTGGTTAGTAGTTCATACACACGCGCGTGCACACACACGCGCGCACGCTAACATGCATGTGTATTTCCACAGTGATCACCAAAGGCAGCCATCCCCAGAAACTCCATCGTGGCCCTAGCCACCTGGGAAGAGGGTATAGGTCAGGGAGAAGGCTTCCAGCTCCAAGTCAACACTGTTCCAGGAGAAGAGGCTAGAGGAGCGCAGGGTCAGCTGGCTTTGATCATGTCTCTGGGCACGATTTGAAAGCAAAAGGCCCTCCAGGCTTATGTACAGTAATGATAAAATTCCTAAGCTTTATTGTCTTTTCATCTGCTGGCAACACATAGGAGACGCTATTTCGAGTGAGGGGTGGCCAGCTCCAGCCGAGGTAGAAGCTCGGGCTGGGGAATCTTGCTTTTCTCATCCACTCTCCGCTACTGGCTTGCTGTGTGGTCCTGATAAG
Organism: Suricata suricatta; assembly: GCF_006229205.1. NCBI lineage: Eukaryota > Metazoa > Chordata > Mammalia > Carnivora > Herpestidae > Suricata > Suricata suricatta. The sequence continues at coordinate 62,604,722 of NC_043714.1, forward strand.
TTACAGATGGCGCCTTACTCATAACAGGCTTTCCTTGTCCAGCGGTTGTAGGTGACAATGGCTGCTCAGCCGACATTACTGTTACCGGATTGTTGTGAAATTGGAATGAGATACAGGGCACAGAAGTGCTTTGTATAGTCAAAAGCACTCTACACATATAAATTAGGAGACAAAAACATCTGATACTCTATAAAAGGTTTCCTGTAATCAAAGACCGATTTTTGGGAAAGGGCTCACCACTAAATGCCTTGAAGTAACTCATCTTGTTGGCTTAACATTATCATCAGATAAAAAAATAGTTGCATAACAGTAATTTATGCTCATCTTTTCAGGAGGATATCTCTGAGGTATATCCCATCTGTCTTGGGAGTGGTAGGCACTCTGTTAACCCAACTGTAAATTGGAATAATAATAATAAGAGAGAACATTTGTGTGCTTACCACATGCCAGGTACTATTTGGAGCTTTTTATATTTATTACTTAACTCTGTCTTTTAATTTTTATTTTTGAGAGAGAGACAGAGAGAGGCAGAGCATGAGCAGGGGAGGGGGAAAGAGAGAGAAGGAGACACAGAACCCAAAGCAGGCTCCAGGCTCTGAGCTGTCAGCACAGAGACTGACACAGGGCTTGAACTCACAAATCACGAGATCTTGACCTGAGCCAAAGTTGGATTCTTACCCGACTGAGCCATCCAGGTGCCCCTATATTATTTAACTCTTGAAAGAAGCTCAAGAGGGTGTGATGATGAAGATTATTGTCCTGTCTTACAAATGAGGACAGAGGTTAGGTGACCCGCCAGTGATAAGACATGGATTTGAACCTGGATGTTGACCCTAGGGCTTTGCTCTTCAGCTTGACACTCCCCTGTGTTCCTAGCCTCTGCTGTTGAGCAGCGTTTCCCAACCTCGGCACTACATTTGGGGCTGGATAAGTCTTTGTTGCGGGGCCGTCCTGTGCATTGTAGGCTGCTTAGCAGCCTTGACCTACTAGATACTCTTAGCATTGCCTCCCCAACACCCAAGGTGACAACCCCAAATGTTTCTAGACATTACCAAATATTCCTTGAGGTGGGGGAGAAGCAAAATCACCTCTGATTAAGAGCCGCTCTAGTAAGAAAAAAACCCATGGTTCCTTATCTCCGATCTGGACTTCTTTTGGAAATAAGCAGTTGCAGTGTGAGCGCCGTTGCCCTGGTGCTTTGTTTACTTACAATCTGGTAGGCTTGAAAGGTGGCGCGTAATTGCTTGTGGCTCCTCTTGGCCAAGACTTCATTGAAGGCAAGCTCATCAGTGCCCCAGCGGCCCTCCCCTGCCTGCAGGACAAAGGCAAACATTTTGAGAAAGGCTTTTACAAAAAAAACTGAATATACTGTTCTATGACCAGGCCTCACTTACAGGCAATTATAAATTAGGCACTGAAAAGAAGTCAAGTTGATCAACTAAGCACTATATGTGCAAGTCTACTTCACACATCTATTCATAATATTTATACCCTCCCTTGTTCCAAAATGGATCTGAAGCAGTAAACTCTGAAATGCAAGAAAGAATAAGAACAATTCTTTTTTTTTAATGTTTATTTGTTTTTGAGAGAGAGCACATGCGAGCGAGCGCCAGGGTTGGGCAGAGAGAGGAAGACAGAACCTGGAGCAGGCTCCAGGCTCCAGACTATCAGCACAGAGCCAATCACAGAGCTAGAACCTACGAACTGTGAGATCATGACCCGAGCTGAAGTCGGATGCTTAACCTACTGAACCAACCAGGCACCCCAAGAATAGGAACAATTCTTATAGGTTGACAAAGACTCTATATATTGAAAATATTTTAAAGATCATACTTATTTCTCAAGCAACTCCCATTTGTATGAAATAGAGAAACATTTGTTGAAAATAGTGCTAAGAAACTTTAAAATGGAAAAGGAATTTGCAGAGGCTGGCACATCTGCTCACTTACATCATACAGATCCTTGGCATCCTGACCCGCTAGGTCTTCGTCCACCTCATCTCCTTCATCACGATTGGCCTAGAAAAATTGACACGTTGTTATTAACTTGAGTTCCTGCTTGACCACAGAAAACAAAAAGAGAAAGTCCTGGAAAGCTGGGGTGATTTCAGTAGGGTGGTCTGGATGGAGGAGATGGAGCCTGGCAAAGTGGCAGTGCTGCTCTTTGCTGCCATCTTTAGGGCACAACTGATAAATGAGGTAGCTTCTGTAACAGATCTTGAGTTTTTCTTGTAGAAACTGGGGTCACTCACAAACCCCACTGACCTCTAAACAGGCTGAAAACAACCTCATGATGTTCCCTAGAGTGACACCATTGGAAAGCTAATAGTCTTCCTTTCAAAATATCATATTTTGGGGTGCCTGGGTGGCTCAGTCAATTAAGCGGCCAACTTCAGCTCAGGTCATAATCTCGCAGTTGGTGAGTTCGAGCCCCGCATTGGGCTCTGTGTTGACAACTCAGAGCCTGAAGTTGCTTCAGATTCTGTGTCTCCTTCTTTTCTGCCCTTCTGCTCACGCTCTGTCTCTCTATCTCTCAAAAATAAATAAACATTAAAAAAATATACATATATATCATATTTCACCTCTCAGGGGTTCCCAGTGCTCAAGAACCCTGGTCATGGAAGGTTCTGGATTCTAACGTAAGCCCTTTGTGGCAGGTAGAATCCTGAGTGGTCCAGCCCTTGTATGACCCCCTTCCCATGAGTGTGGCCAAGACCTGTGAATATAAGTTGTCACTCCCATGAGGTTATGTTATGTTAAAATACAAAGGAGATTTTCCAGATAAAATTAAGGTCTGTAATTAGTTGAGTTGATCAAAAGAGATATTCCCCTTGGTGGGCCTGATATTACCTGTAGCAGGGACACCAGAATTTTCTGTAGGTTTCCACTTGTATCAGCTTTGATATCTGATTCAAGGCTCCTGTCAAATACTTTCGAAGAAGAAAAAGGGAGGAGAGAAAGCAGATGATTTCATTTCCCAGAGGTATTTTGAAAGGAGCATTCTTTACCCAAAGTCATAACAAAAGGTCACTTACACCTTTGGTAGGCTTCTTTAATGGCCATGATCTCCTAGGAAGGGTCATAAAACAAAAATCAATACTCCAAGGTGGGGTCCATCAGTAGGCGACACAGAGACACACAGGGAAGTGGCCAGAACCTGTCTCCAGACACAGGACGCCTCCTCGGCTTCCTCCAAAGAGAGCCCCTCCTGTGGCTCAGGGGCTAGGCCTGGGGCAGGTCCCCCTAGAGGTGTGCGGAAGGCCCTCTGTGCAAACATCTCAACAGTACACCACACACACACACACACACACACACACACACACACACACACACTCTCCCTAGTTAAAAGTGAAACCACCACAGCTGAGCTTTGCTGCCTCCTCCCCCGTCCCATGCCCCCATCACCACTCAGGTGGCCAGCATCACCGGTTCAGTGAGTATCTTCCCAAGCATTTGTCCTTGCATTTGTAGGCAGATAGGTGTGCTACGGAAAATACATACAAGCATATGTGTTGTCCTTAGACTTATTTCTTCACTCAATTACGTGTCTTGGGAATCCAGCTGTGCCTCTCCATAGTCCCCTAGTGGTTTTTAGGTGGATACAAAATGTCCCAGCCCACAGCAGGCCGCAGCGTATTTAGCCAGCCTCTGATGGATGTGCATTTAGGTCGCCTCCAGTTTTTTCTCTACTTGACACAAGGCTTCATTCACTAAACAACGTGCCATGTGCAGGACTGCCAGCCTCTCTCTGGGGTGTATACTGAGAAGAAGCGCTTTGTGTTTCAATGACTCAGGCTGAGTGGCCCCCTCAGGAGCTGCCTCAGTTTACATTTAAGCCAGCAGTGTCTACGAGCAGGCGTTTCCCCAGATATTCACCAGCAATCTGTTGAAGAGAGTCAGCGGCAGGCCAGGGAGAAAGTGGTGAGGACCATGGGAGGGGAGGAGCTGGTGGGGCCTGACCACTTGTGTCCATGTAGCTCTTTCTGTTCTTCTCCTTCCAACCCACTGCCAGGATGTGCCTGAACCCAAGGCCTGCTCTCTCCCTACTTTTCTTCTTTTTACTGTCAGACCGATTTGATTGTGGGGGAGAAAAAGAGCTTGTTTGTTGTTTGAGAGCAGTGCTTGAAAGACAGGAGGCTGAGGGGGAACCGCATGTGGTCAAATAAGATTAGAAAAATAATGATCTGGGGGTGTCTGGGTGGCTCGGTCGCTTGAGTGTCCAGCTTCAGCTCAGGTCATGATTTCGTGGTTTGTGGGTTCAAGCCCCACGTCAGGCTCTGTGCTGACAGCTAGCTCAGAGCCTGGAGCCTGCTTCAGATTTGTGTCTCCCGCTCACTCTGACCCTCCCCTGTTCATGCTGCCCCCCTTCTCAAAAATAAATAAAATATTAAAAAATTTTAAAGAAAAATAATGATCTGAATCTTCTTGCCAAGGCAGGCTGCTGATTACCCTGGCCTTGGACACCTCCTGGCTGGGACTGTGGAGCTTCTGGAAGGTGGGAGAACTTGATTAGGGAACACTGTATAAATGCAGGACTAAATTAATACCATCCTCCTTCACTGACTCTTCCTGAACTCCTTGAAATGGAGGGGTTTTATTATCTTGTGGGAAGAAAAGAAGTCCGGGGATGCTCAGGAAAGGAGTTTAAGAGCTTGAGTTGTGGCTTGGAGAAAGGGGCTGGACTGCAAAGGCTGGGCAGAAGGAACCAGCCCAGGGTCAGGTATACCCAAGGCTTTTAAGGTGCTCTTTTACATCAGAGCTCTGTTGAAGTTTTTCCGTGCTGTCGGCTCCAAACACTGTTTCTGTTTCCTACCTGGAGGCCTCAAGAATGTTGGGACTTTCTGGCATTTTCCTTGCTGTATTTCCCCATTCTACATGATGAGTGGGTGCAGCAGAGGGTGGGGGTCTCCAAATAATGACTTGTGGGCCCTCTCTACTCTTGATGAATTCCTTGGCCCTCATGACGTCTGGAACCAAAGACGAATGGGCTCCCACCAAGGCCTCAACAAAGGCTCTTTTCAGTTCCTGAAATAGCAGCACATGCCCAAGGGACGCGGGGGAGGTCTGCTAATAGAAGCAGGTGGAAACTTCCAGGAAGGTGCTGGCAGCCACGAGGGGTGTGCACAGGAATCCCCTCAGCACCACCTGCGTCCTTGCCTCTGGACGGTCCTCTTTGTACTCCATGCTAGATGACAGCCACAGACAAGGCAGCTGCACAAATACGCTTAGACCATTTATTGCATTATTTGTGTCCCAAGACCTGCAAAGTCAGGTTGGGTGGAGGAAAGCAGAATCTTGCCTCCTGCATATAAAACTATGCATTCCTTTTAGAAAAACAAAAGGCGCATTGACACAGCTGTTCTGGAAGGATCTATCCTGTCAAGCCAGAGGCAGCAACACCACAACTGACAGCCAGAGGATTGGAAGAGGGATCTCTCCTGGCACATGCCAAACAGACACATTTCTGTGCAGAGGCTTGCTCACCCCATGAGTGGAATGTGAGGCGCAGTTTTCCTTCTGGCTGCTGCAACCCTCTCTGATGGGCAACTGGTTGCTTCTTCAGGGGCTGGGGCTCAGGGCTTGGCTGGAACTCACCTTATTGGTTCTTGTGCACAGGACCTCGATGAGTACTGCCTCATCTGTGCCCAGACCCTTCAGGGCCTTTTGCAGCTGGTGGGCATCGTACTCACTGGGGCGGTCCAGGAGGGCCAAAACTGTCTTCTCGAAGTTTCCACTCAGTTCACTCTTGAACACCTCCTCCAGATCCTGTAGGAAGATAGTGAGAGCCCTGACTAGGGAATGGCCCAAAGCAGAGGACAGGCTCCCCGCTACATGGCCTCAGGGTCAATAGGAAGACACATGAGGAGGGGAGAGTGAGCTAGACAGAGCTCTAGTGACATGAGTGACCTGCTATGGTGGACAGTCATCACTGTGACTTCCCCTGGGACTGGCAGAGAGGCAGAGAAGATCTTTTGCTCAAGGCTGGAGACCCCAAAGATGAATCACAATAACAAACAGCATTTGCTGGATAGTTTAGGGCTCAGAGAGCCTTCTCAGTGATCTCCAGAATGGCCCCGGCAGGAGAAGTATTGGCATTTTTCCTATTTACTGACTTCAAAAAAAATGAAGGACTCTCCCCCAAACCCTCCCCTTGCTAGACTAGAAAGGACTGAAACATGGGTTTGTTGTCTCTGGGGGATCAGATCACTTGTCATTCAAATTTAAATGGTTTGGTTTGGTTTGGTTTGGTTTTAGAGAGAGAGTGAGTGGAGGAGAGGGGCAGAATGAGAGAGAATCTCAAGCAGGCTCTGCATTCAGCATGGAGCCCAACATAGGGCTCAATCCCGCACCCTGAGATCATGACCTGAGCCGAAATCAAGAGTTGAGTGCTCAGCTGACTGAGCCAGCCAGGCGCCCCTGAAGTGATTTTGAGAGTGAAAGGGGGCAATAAGAAACTCGCAGTAATTGCAGCAGCACAAGACGGATAAATGGGGACCACCCTGGGCAAGCCAAATGTGTAGTCACTTTGGTTAACTTGTTAAATCTGTACAGGGACACACGTGGGAAAGCACTCAGGTAGGGAGAAGAAATGAAATACATGAAGGAAGAAATGAAGTATATGAAATGCCCACTGGTGCCTGTTTTTAGCAAGTGTCCATGTTCATGGATGTTTTTTGGAAGGTGCTGTCTTATAGGTAAACTGCCTGTTCCTACCTGTGTTTCTCTGACATGATGGATTAGTGACAAAAGGGACGAAAATTGGTGTTCAGTCTAACTAGAGTTGCCAATGTCCCAACTTCAGTGAAGGACCTTGAAGAAGGAACTTCATGTCCAGGCAGCTCCATGTGGGTCCGACTGGGGAATTCATGGAGCAGCTAGTATCTTAAGAACTCAAATTACAGCACAGAGTGGGTCTAGCCATTCAGCAATGCAGCATGATGGCTAAAGACAAGGTCACAGCAGCCGTTTGACCTTGGAAGTGTACTTCCACTAATTGTCAGTTTCCTCTGAAAAATGGGGGTCTAATGAAACTCACCTCTTAATGTTTATTTACTTTTTGATAGAAAGAGAGAGACAGAGCATGAGCAGGGGAGGGGCAGAGAGAGAAGGACAGCTCCGTCAGCTGTCAGCACAGAGCCTGATGCTGGACTTGAACTCACAAACCGTGAGATCATGACCTGAGGTGAAGTCAGACGCTCAACGGACTGAACCGCCCAGGAGCCCCAGTAAGACTCACCTCTTAGGGTTGTTAGGAGAATTAACTGAGACATCCATGTAAAGTCTGAGCACAGTGCCTGGAACACTTTAAAAGTTCAGGAAGTGGGTATTACCATTATTCCACCATGAAAGGACCTTTCTAAGAGAAGGCTAATCAACTGTTTCTTTTATGAACCTCTGAGCTCTGAGCCTGGGGAAAAAAACCCAGAAGATTTTGCCTAATGAGTGGAGTCTACAGTCTTATGTGGGGGCCGTGGTATCACTGCCTCTGTCTTCAGGCAGCTGCCCCATCTAACGCTGCATTTTGTAAAGGCAGGCCTTTGGTCAGTACTCTATGGTGTGGATCCATCCAAAGACTGGAAGTGTCTTTTTTCAGGTCAGATGGGCATGATGTAGAAGTGTGGAGAAGAGAAACCTCAGCTGCCTACTCTTACAAGCCACAGCCATGAAAACAGATCCTTGTGTGTTTACATTCTGTTTGGAAACAGAAGCCTGCTCAGGACAGCTCAGCTCTAATCCTGGTTTTCCTGCTCACTAGCAGTGTCACCTTGGGATGCATGTTCTCTTTGGAGCTCGGTTGGCATGGGGACTTTGATCTGTCTCTTTCCAACATCTTTGAGCTTCAGATGTTGTGATTCCAGACCACTCCCTTGGCAGTCTCAACTGTCTGAAACAGCCACAAACTGGAAAGTAAGCAAATGATTGGCACGTGTTGGTATTGCAAAGTTTGGTGCTAGAGCATGCCTACTCTATCTTTAGCAGAGCGCCTAAGTTCACCACAAACTCATTTACTCTGCTTTACACTCAAGCTCAAGAAGTCTGTATCTGACTTTCCATGTTTTAGGGTGCGGGTAGACAGCACTTGAGAGGCTGCTACAGTTAGGCATGCCGACAAGAATAAATGTTCAATGTCATTCAATTCAATTCCATGCAGCTGAGCTGAAGATTCGCTGACTTTCATCAATGTCATCAAGAAATGACATTGACAAGCCTGATTGTGAAGAGAGAAGCAGAAAAACTATAAAAGTATAGCCATCTGGGCCATTTAGTGTAGAAAGAAATAACTCCTCTCATGAAAATTCATTCTTCGGGAGTGGACGCTGGCCCTGGAGTCAGAAGACTAGGATTGGAGTGTTGGTTCTTTTTCTTACTAAGTGTGTGATTTTGCTTGAATCATGGAAACAGAGGAGATCCAGGTTTTTTCTTTGTAAAATGGAACCATCGTACCTAGATGGCTTCCCTTTACTGAGATATTCTGCCTTTAGCCTGCCTGATTCTCTTAGCAACCTGAGCAGGGAGGTAGATTACATTTCAATCTGTATGTGAGGACACCAAGGCCTAAAGAGATTATTGCCTGACCAACGTCAAATAAGTAAGAAAACCCGTCTCTGTGTCTATTTACACATGGAGGGACTGAAACTATAAAGATTTTATAAATACAGATTAGAATACAGCATGAGAGTTAATATGTTATTAACTACCATTTTGCATGCTAATAATTCTAATGACAGTAAAAAAAAATGGTTAAATTGTAGGGGCACCTGGGTAGCTCAGTCCATTAAGTATCTGACTCTTAATTTCAGCTCAGGTCATGGTCTCATGGTTCATGAGTTTGAGCTCTGCATCGGGCTCTGCATTGACAGTGTGGAGCCTGCTTGGGATCTTTCTCCTTTTCTTTCTGTCCCTCCCCTGCTCTCTCGCTCTGTCTCTCTGTGTCGGAAAAAAAAAAACCTAAAAACAAGAAAAGGTTAAATTTTGTTCATTTTATGTTAATAAATAAAATAGAAAGTCTAATGTATACTTAAAACTATCTATACATAACAACATCAACAACAACAAAACAAATAAAAGAAAAGTCACATAAAGAAAGAAAAAAGTGGTCATTGTTAGTGAAATGGAGGTTTTTCCCCCAGTGTTCTATAACAATCACTTGTGAAGAACATATCATTCTTAAAGACTGATGGATAAACAAAGAATTCTTGTCTGAAGACTCAACAGTGAAAACTGATTTTCAAGTCATTGGCCTGTCTGTAAGTTAATATGTAGAATTAGTCCAGATGAGTGAGAAAATGACAGAGGGATTACTAGAAAAAGGAAATCAGTTTTCAAAAGGAGTTAAAGAATACTGATTGTATAGGCTCTTAAGTTAACAAGGCACGTTCAACTTTTTCTGAAGTCAATTAAAATTATAAAGAGTAGTTTCATTTTGTTTGCTCTTGAGCTAACTCAGTAAAGTTTTAAATATATTCTCCACTGCCTTGGGAAGGTAGAGAAAGCAGAGACCTCCAAGGCCAAGGCTCTGTTCCCGTTCGCAGGGACCCTTGGAATCACCTCGCCATATGTTGCCTTGTACTTTTGCTTTATTTGTTGCCTCTCATCCGATGTCCTGTTGGATAAGATTTCAATGATGGTTGCTTCATCGGTTCCTAAAGTGCAAGAGAAAGAGACAAGGCCAAGAGTGAATAAGAAAGAAGATGGAGGTTGATTTTGGTCAATTCCAAGGAAGCTGGGGCATTGGTTAGAAGCTTTGGTGAGCCTAGATGGATCTCTTAGCTTTAATGTCTCGTGGAGAAGTGTATTCTTTTCACTCACTTGACAAATATCTGTGGAAGCCTCACACTGCATGCTAGGCATTGTAGCAGAAAGAGGAACAAGTATGGCCTTAATTTCACTCCTAGGTATGTACTCAAGAGAAATGAAAACAAATGGCCACATACAACTTGCACACAAAAGTTCATTGCTGCATCATTCATAATAGCTGAAAGGTAGAAACAACCTGACTGTCCATCGGTGAACAAATGGATGAACAAATGTGGTATATCCATACAATGGAATATTATTTGTCTAGAAAAATTAATGAAGTCCTGATACAATTGGAATGAACCTTGAAACAGTAGGCTGAAGGAGAGAAGCCAGTCACAGAAGAACACAGATTTTATTATTCCATTCATATGAAAGTCCAGAATAGAGAAATCTACAGAGACAGAAAGGAGATTAGTGTCTGGGGATGGGTTGGGTAGGGAGGTGACAGCAAAAGAGTAGGAGGTTTCTTTTGAGGTGATGAAAATACTCAAAGTTGACTGCAATGATGGTTTCACATATCTGTGAGTATATTAAAAACCATTGAATTGTACATTTTAAATGGGTGAATTGTATGGGATGTGAATTTATACCTAAATAAAACCGAAAAATCTAAAAAAAAAAGTATGGTCTGTTCCTTGGCCTCCAGGTACTTAAAACTGAGTAGAAGAGATGAAAATATAGGCCCATGTTGCTACAATATCAAGCCCACTCATAAACTTGTGAATCTCAAGAGAGAAGTCCTAATTGGGACCATTCTGGGCAGTTGCCTCTTTAAACTCCTGACCATTAAAAATTTTTTAGTGTTTATTTTTGAGAGAGAGCATGAACAGGAGTAGGGGAAAGAGAGAGAGAGAATTCAAAGCGGACTCCATACTGTTAGTGCAAAGCCTTATGCAGGAGTCAAACCCATGAGCCACAAGATCGTGACCTGAGCCAAAGTCAGACAACTCAACCAACTGAGCCACCCAGACCCCCCTAGATTACCTCTTTCTAAAAAGGTTTCCTCCCTGATACTCCAAAAGTAATACATGATCATTGTAGGCAATTTGATCAGTACCAAAAACTGTAATGAATAAGACATAAAGGGAGAATATCCTTTTAAGAACATGGAGACAGGATTGGCAAGATGATCCAGGATTGCAGGTGTGGGAATGAGAAAGTCTATTTAACCAGCAAACCCTGAATTAGATTCTTCAGCCTGGATTCAAGTAATGCCTCCACCCTTATTGACTGTATGGCATTGACTGTATATACCACGGACCCTTGAATAATACTAGGTTTGGGGTACCAATTTTTGCAGCAGAAAAATCACGTATAACTTTTGAGTCCTCCAAAACTGTAGTACTCAAGTAATAATCTACTATTTACCAGAAGCTTTACTGGTAACATAGTCAATTAACACATTTTTGTGTGTTTGTGTATCATATATTGTATTCTTACAATAAACTAGGGAAAAGCAAATGTTACTGAGAAAATCATAAGGAAGAGAAAATACATTTACAGTACTGTACTGTAAAATTCTGCATATAAGTGGGTCCATTCAGTTCAAATCTGTGTTGTTCAAGGGTCAACTATAAATAGATATCACTGAGTCATCACACCCGTGGTTTTGCTGATGTTTTGTAAAGGGCAGGGGCTGAATGAGCTGGTTAAAAGAAATATGTTATGTCAGTAGGACTCAGGGTGACAACAGTCATGGACGGTGGTGGCTGAATGGTTGGGGTTTGAAAGCCTGCTACAGAATGTAGACCTTTGGCAACAAAGGCACAGGGAGAGTCCATGTGAGGACAGAGAAGTGGAGAGATGCATCTATAAACCAAGGAATGCCTGAGGCCACCGGAAGTAGGTTAGAGGACCTGGAACAGGTCCTTCCTGATGCCTTCAGGGGGAGTGTAGCCTTCTGGCTCCCTGACTTCAGACTCTGGCTTTCAGAACTGGGAGACAATAACTTTCTGCTGTTTTTAGACACCTGGTTTGTGGTACTTCATTACGGCAGCTCTAGGAAACAAAGGCACCCACCATCTTTGGCAGTGTCTCGAGACTTCAAGAAAGAAACCCCAAGCCTTCAGCACAGCCAGAGTCTGGAGAATCCTGTATTGGCCTTTTCCCGGCCCTACTCCTAATGGCTGCTCCCTGTGACTAACGAACACGGGCTTGGTCACTTTTGATTGGAACTGACTTAGTTGAACTTGCGTGATCGCTCCTACCCAGCTGAGAGCTCACAATCCCCAAGGAACAAGAAATGGTAGACACATTTGATGCTTTTTGATAGAAGAGTTGGGAGGAAGAAAACTCTGGGTCATGGATGTGGGGAAGCTGTGGAAGGGGGACTTGACTCCAGAGAGGGGGACAGGAACAAAGAGACTCTCCTTAATTTTTTGCTGGTGAAGACTTGGGGTGTTCTACCACTGCCTTGACTCTGACATCAGTCCTCACAGCAGTATTTGGGGAGGCGGGGATAGGAGAGCTGTGTGCCTGTCCGGGCGCAGCCGCGAGTTTTTGTCCTCAGACTATTCACTCAGTCTCAGGGATTAGTTCTACCTTTACAATTCTGGGAAGACCTAGCTGTTTGATTCCAAATGGAGGAGTAGAAAATTCTAGGATGAGCTCACCTACAAGAACAGCAGTGATTAATTGCCTGCCTCGTTCTGGTTCATTTACACTGTTATTTATATTGTTCCTCTTAATTTTTTCTTGCAGTTTCAGCTTTGGAAGGGGTATCCAATTACTTCCTCTGTGACATTATTTTTTTTTAACTTTTGAGTGCTAGAAATCTCATTTCAGAAGGGATTTCTTTTTCTGGTAAAAATCTCTTGAATCGGTCCCTTTCTTTCTTTGAGGGCTGCCCCTGCCCAGGATCTCCACATTTCAGGCCTGGATCCTTACAGTGTCATCCCTGGAAGGAGCCTTCCTGCTTCCCAGGTGGCCTATTTGCTATATTGTGCCCACCAGGAATCTGGGGCTCATCCCTGGCTCCCTCTTTCCCCGTATCCCACTCTAATTAGGTACCACTGAAACCTCACTATTCCACTTCCTAGATATCTCACAGATGCACCTACTTCTCTCCACACTCACCTCTGTCACATTCCTCAGCAGAACCACTAATACTCAAGTGAGTTTCCTGCACCCACCTTTTACAGCCAGCATCCACTGTCCCTAGAACGTGTTTGCTTTGGGCAGCTCACCTGCTCATTCTTCTGTATCGAAGCTGTAATATAGGGTCCTACAAATCCAGAACAGAGTCTCAACTCTTCAGTGGGGCATATGAGGCCTTATGGAGTAGCTCCTACTTGCCTCTCAAAGTCATGTCCCTCCCACTCATACTCTTCCAGGTTCTCCATAAACCACGTGCAGCCCCTGGAATAGGCAACACTTTTCTTTTTCACCTCTGGCTCTTCCCTCTACCCGGAACACCTTTATCTTTGATCCTCACCTTCACTCCATTCCTTGTTCAGGACTCAACTCACTGGTCTTTCCTGGATCAGAGGAGGCACTCCACTTTCTGTGTCCCTCATATGGCCTGTTCTCTGTTCTGTCACTGCCATGCCACACTGCAAATCCCACGGGATGGAGCGGGGGATTCGCTGGCTGCTATGGCCACATTGAAGCCTCTCTAAATTCATCAGATGACTTGTTGAATGGATGGATGTTTAAATGCATGCATACATGTGTGAATGAATGAATGAATGAGCAGAGACATTTGCATAGCATCGTGACAGGACCTTGTCTCTGCATTCGGTGTAGGCTATGCTTGCCACTTGGATCAGTAGAAAATCTACTCTGAGGCTAGAGTCAACCCAAATCAGGATAATTCAGGAAAATTGAGTTAAAACTTTAAAAGTAATGTTTTTTCAGATTTTCCTCCCTGGAACACATTAGAAAGTGAGACCGGAGACCCACGCAGTCCTGGGATAGCTCAGCATCGCCCTGGAGGTTGGGGGGAGAGCCTGGAAATGACTAGATTTCCCTCAAGCCCTTTGAATCTGGTCTCAGGTTTATCCTGGGAGCCTTTCCCACTACCCAACCGAGAAGTGATTTACTGAACAATGATCTCATTTTACATTTCACAATATGTGTGTCATATAAGCAGTCTGTGCTGCTGAATAGTTTCCTGTAAACATTTACAATGGTTTGAGGCACTGGGGTCAGTCTCCAGTGGTTCTGGGAAAGACTTTTTAGAAAACAAGAAGGAATCTCAGCCCTGACTGTACATCGGACACTGCAGAGTAATTATACAGTAGAGGTCAGGCCCAGGGTGAGGATCAGCCTTGGGAGTGCCAGAGGGCCTCCTCGCTTTTGCTCTCCCAGCAATTTTCTGGGAGGAGACTGAGCTGAGTGTCAGCAGGACAGAGGCTTCTGGGTTTGAAGTGCCCTCCGCTTCACACCAGGGGCCCATGTGCCATGTGAGTGATCTGAGCGGTGTGTGGGCACATGGGGTCTCCACTCTCCCCACGGGCCCCCCATGCCAGCCCCAGGGACCCGGATGAGCTAGGGAGGGGGGCAGGCTGTGGGCTTGCCAGTCCCTCAGCGTCTCCTTTGAAAATGGGAGTGCAGGGAAGGCAGAGGAAGCAACGGGTGGGGAGAATCTTGCCTGCCAGAGAGTCATTGCCTTTTACTTGTCTACTGTGTTAGTTTCCTGAGGCTCCTGTAAAAATTACCACAAACTGTGTGACTTAAAGCAGCAATATATTCCCTCACAATTCGGAGGCCAAACGTCTGAAGTCATGATGTCAGCAAGGCCACACTCCCACCAGAGTCTCTGGGGTCAAATCTGTTCCTTGCCTGTTCTAACTTCCGGAGGCCACGGAAGCTCAGCGTCTGGAACATCGCTCCACTCTCTGCTCTGCTTCACACGGCCTCTTCCTGAGGGTTTGCTTCTGCCTCTCTTGCTTATTTGTTTAAGTAATCCCTAGACCCAGCCCTGTGCCCAATGTGGGGTTTGAACTCACAACCCTGAGATCAAGAGTTGTGTGTTCCACTGACTGAAACAGACACTCCTCTCCTGTCTCTTTTAAGGACATTTGTCAATGGATTTAGGGCCCACCCAGGTAATCCAGCTTGATCCTTTCTCCAGGTCTTGAACTTAGTTACATATGCAAAGATCCTTTTCTCAGTTAAGGTCACATTCATAGGTTCTGGGTGGACATATCTTTGGGGGGAGCACCATTCACCCTGGTACATCCTCAGTGACGAAGAACAAAGGCCAGTAGGTAGCAGAGCAGGGGCTCAAACCCAGGTCCAAAGTTCATTCTCATGCCTGGTAAGGGGAAAGGGAACTGGGCTCGGGGTCACCAGGTGCGAGTTCTAGGTCTGGTTCCCCTCTAATGTGACTTGAGAACCCACAGTTAACTTCTGTGGCTCTCAGGTGGACCAGACCTTGCTCCCCAAAGTGTGGTCCGGGATCAACAGTATCGGCTTCACCTGGGAACGTTTTGGAAATGCAGGATCTCAGAAACCGCTCGGAGCTACCAGTCGGAATCTGCGTGTTAACATCCTGGCGACTCTAAAGCACATTACATTTTAAGAAGTCATGATCTAGAACTAGGGTGATCTTCAAGGCAGCTTTTCCTTCAGAGAGACTGTTTCTGTGTTTCTTTGAGGGAGAATGACAAGCATTCTTTCACATTTCAGAAAGGATAATGGGTCCATACACTCTCAAGTGTAAGGCATTCTCTTCAGAGAATAACCTCCGAGCTTCAGCATTCTCTCTGTTAAGTTGTTATAATACAACTTTACAGGGTTGTTGAAAAGGTTATACAAGAGGACGTGTGTGCAGTGCCCAGCTTAGCACTTGACACGTAAAAGGTGCTCTACAGCAGTAATCAGCACAACAGTGGTCCCACCTTGAAGCCACATCCAAAAGGGAGAAGAAAACACTGGGTGACTTTGGCATTCAGTAGGTACTCCATCTGCATTGAACTCACTGAGTGGCATTTTAGCCATGGGGATGTATCATTAACTGCAGCTGAGTTATTCCCACACCCACTTTGCTCCTGGCTCCAACCCACATCCAGGTGTCAGGACCTCACTCGAGAGGCAGTAGGGAAGCACCTGTGAGGCTGGCTCAGCCACTCAGTAAAACTCAGAACTATAAACATCCTGCCACTTACAGGCAAACATGGCTCCCGGCAGCTGTTGTCCAGATACAGCGTGAGCCAGGTCAGGATATGAGCGAGAAGCACTTCCTCTCTGCTGAGCTGTTCTCTGATGCACACCCCCACCCCCCATCCCAGCAAGAAAGCTAGGTGGCACCCTTCATTTCTAGCTCCCTCTCTCTCTGATTTATTCAAGAACACCTACTATGTAGAAATCTCTTTTATCACTCTCCTACCAGGTCGTCTCTAGCCCCAACTCCCTTGGGACTTTTGCAACATTTCTTGGGCAAGAAGACTATTCTATATTCAGATAGTTCCTTAAGTTGAAGCAAAATATGTCTTCCCAGAACTTAGTTCTTTCTCTGGAGTCTCAAAGAAGTTATGGCCATATTTGTTCTACCACAAGTATTTATTCCTAGGAAAGTAAATCTTCACTGATTTACTTCTTTTTTTTTTAATTTCATTGCAATTTTTTAATACTTTATTGTCAAATTAATTTCCATATAACACCCAGTGCTTCTCCCCACAAATGCCCCCCAACCATGACCATCACCCCCTCTCTCTCACCCCTCCCCCTTCAGTGCATGGTTCCTTTTCAGTATTCAGTAGTCCTTCTAAGTAAAAATCTAGCACTTGTTTTTGCAAAACAATACGCCAAGTGAAGGAAGCCAGACACAAAACGTCACATACTGCATGATTCCATTTAGATGAAATTTCCAGAATAGGGAAATCCATAAGGACAGAAAGTAGATTATGATTTCCTGGGCCTGAGGGTGGGAGAGAAATGGAGAGTGGATGCTAATAGAAATAGGGTTTGTTTTGGGGGCAGTGAAAATAGAATTAATAATTATGGTTATCAGTCCTGTGAATATACTAAAACTCAGATTTCTGAGACTAGGAACTTTTTTTTATCAGTGATCTCCTTGGGTCTCAGAGTCTTTCTTCATGGCCTTATTCCTAGATGCTCTCTCCTTCATCTTCCCTTGTTACTGGGGTTATCTTATTCCTGATCTTTTTCTTAGTCTCCTATTTTTGGCCATGCACTTACCTGAGGCATTAATGTAAATAGCTTCTCTGGCCTTCACCCTTGATTCTTGACTTCAACCACTATTTTATGTTTACTTAATTACTTCTAGATGCCATTCCCAGATCCCTAATTCCAGCTCTCATCAGACCCAATTCCCCACCACCTGTCATGAGAGGGACCAGAGAGACTTGGATGACATTAGGATTGCATGACTACACTTCTCATGAAGTTTCTTTCACCTTAAGGTCAAATTCAATGTCATAGTATCCAATTTTTAACTATCATATTGGATCTTGAAAAGCATTAGGATCTGATTATAGTTTGAATATCTTTTACGAAGAGAACCCTAGAGGTAATTAGCTTGGGTTAGCTTGGAATGTACAAGATCAGAGGGAGGTCATCTTCCTAAGATCATGGGAAAGTTGGACAAGAGATCAAATTTAATCAACTTCAAAAGTAAATTTAAAAACAAAATGTATTTCATACCCATTCCTTTGCAGGCTTTGTTCAGCATTTTGGCATCCTGATCCATATCAAAACCTTGGTGACTTCTTGCTTTGGCCTGGAGAAAATAATTGAAAAGGTGAGTGGACAATATGGGCATTCTTGCATTATCTCTGGATGACGTTGGCAGCTATTTAGAAGATGAAGAAGTCATTCAAACGAGGGGCCAGCTGCCACTTTATACATAGGTACATGTGGAAATCATCTGGGGAAGCTCTGGCCCCAGAGAAACGACTGGTACTCCTTTGAGCCAGCTGGCCTTGGATGAGCACTGAGAATGGGCCCCTCTGTTTGTAAGGACAATCAGCCTAGCTGTCTCTGGGGTGAGACATTTTGACATCAATCCTACCTTTGTGCAATTGCCCCTGAAACAGAAAATAATACAGCGGGCCAATGTCCTGGAATGCTGGTTGTACCCTCTTGTCATGAGGCACAAGTGTGTCTAGGGAATAAGTGCTGCTAGGCAGAAACTGAGGTTCTAAGATTTTATTACAGATCCATCCATTTGGTGACCTGGGCTAAAGCTTTGCCATCCACACAATGAGAGATATAACATTTAGCTTGCCAGAGATGCCTATGGACCAGAAACAGCAGACAGAGTTACTGGTGTTTACTGTTCCGTGAGGAGAGAAGGTTCTGTTCATACACTAAGTTAGGGTTTTTCCTTATACTTCAGTCATTGGTATAATACATGCACTAATTTGTCCATAGCTACCTAAGTCTATGTTATTATTGTCTGCTTATAATTTTTCTTTCAGCAGACCTAACTGGGTTTTACTTACAGTTATTTTTAGAAGAAAAATTTCTATTAGCACTAAATGGAAAAACAATATTGGTTACCTAAACAAAAGCAACATAAAAATAAATGCATCACTATTAAAAATTTAAAGATGTGAGGTTAATTGCAGTGACATGACTAGTCGCTTTGAACCTACCCTGTGTTTTCTCAGTTCTTTTCCTTTCCTCACAGAGATTCTCTTTGATGACATGTGTCACTTATTTCCCATTTTTCAATGAAGGAGTGATCATGTTGCCATCTGCACCACCTACCTGATTCCCGTCTCCCGCCTGTCATTTCCTATGGCCCCCATCGGGAAGGAATAATAACCACATGAGGCACAGTAGACACGTTGCACTTATTTGTCTGGCATTGCTATTCCTTTCCGGGGGGGGAGTTCCTTTTCTCTCATTTTATGTGTCTTCATTGGGGTTGTCAGTCATGAGGCTTGAGCCTCCTTGTTCTGCCCTTGGTGGGGAATAAACCCTGTCACTCTTGCAGTTGTGACTGGTTCAGGAGTGGGAGTATAATCCAAGCAGTATCAGAGTCTTTTCTTTGATTGATATTGAGATAGCGAGAGAAAGAACTGTCTTCTGACCGGGTTTGTTAAGCAGAGAGAGTGAGTCTAGACCTGCTGGTTGCCATTTTATCCTCTACATGAAGGGAAGTGAGTTCAGAGCGAAGCAAGGCAGAGACAAAAAGAATGAAAATATGGAGAGTGAAAGAGGGACCGAATACCATTGTATAAATCCTCGGACACAGCAATGCCTGTCTCCTAGCACTTCCCATTTTCATTAATAAACTACTATGTTCTCAAAGTTAGTAAGTTGGGTTTTCACCCTTGCAAACAAAAGGGTTCTGACTAATATCCATGGAATAGAGGAGGGCTGGCTTCTAGGCCTTTCTTAATAGAGAATCATGTAATCCCAGAGCCAAAGGGACCTCCTAGGGCCACCAGTCACCTCTCTGCCTTCTGGGATCACTCTATTGCGTGGCCCATCTTGAAGTATCTCTTTCGGAAGCATGCTGGGAAGGGGACTTACATCTATTGAGCGCCTGCCACATGGCAGACAATTTCCTTGTTTACAGACCTTCCTTCATTATTAACCCAGAAGAGTAGCCATTAGGAGTCTAACCTTACCGCGAAGGACATCTGGGTTCGGGCACGTTAAGTAGAGCAGGTTACTGAAGGCTCGCGGGACAGAGGACTGCACCGGGCATGGTTTGCCTCCTAACGTCCATGCCGTTAGTCCCAGGCACAATCCTGCCCTGTGCTAGTCTTTGTAGGATTGGGGCCTTTATATTCAGCATTTTTTCTTCCCAAATTTCTTGTGTGGTGTGAGAAAGCCACCTGGTGCTGCTGCAGGCTTGTTGGCAGGACGAGCAACATAATTTGCAGGGCTCAGTGCAAAAGAAAAATGTAGGGTCCTTGTTCCAAACGGATTTAGAACTTGGAGATGGTGACATCAGAACATCAAAGCAAGTGCGAGGCCTTTCTGAGTGCTGGGCCTGTGCAACCACACAGGCTGATACTATGAAGCCCGTCCTGCCTGTTGATCAAGTTCTCTGAGTGTGGGAACGTGGCAAATGGCAATCTCAGAAGAGTGAATGGCGTCTTTGCTTTTCAGGAAAAGGATTTTGTGGAGGGTTCGGGTAGTGAGGTGGGATTGAACCCGAGCGGCAGACATCTCCAATTAACAAGCTGATTCATAAATTGTTCGGTACATCACTCGAGCCTCATCACTGCAGAGAATCTGGTGGCACACTTATATCCGCCCCACTTCACATAAACTGAAACAGAAACACAGGACTCTGAGAATAGCTAGAGGTGTTGCGCCCTGGCTGGGGGACAGGAGGGCTGGAGTCCAGCTCGGGTCACGTTTGCCAAGCCAGCAGGCCTGCTTCTCCCCAAGAGCGGCACATGTTTTCCCCAGCTGCACAGAGATGCAGCTGGGACTCGCAGGAGCCCCGTGGAGACTTGCTCAAGCTCCCCAAGCCAGGTGATGGCTGCGTGGGAGTCAGGGGCAGACTGGTTCTGTCAAGTATGAAAAGACATTCCTGTCCTTTGTTCCCTTACTATTTTAGTAAGGTGGGTCCTTATAATAAATACGGAATTGAAGGAGCAGAAAAAAGGGGGAAAACCCTATGAATGTGTCTCGTTTATCCAAGGTCAAAAGATGAAGTGTCGTTTAATCCCAAAATAACAGAGATACGTGGGGGGTGGGGGGAGGGGAGGGCAGTGGGAGAATGTTGAACCACGTTAGGAGCAAAGATGACATTGAGACAACTTGTTCCTTTTTGCTTAATTGAACATGCAGCGTTTCGCTAGTGAGACCCTGTTAGACCTCTGACCTATAGAACTATAAGGCAATACATTCATGTTGTCTCTAAAAAAATGCAGCCTTAAAGTCTACATCAGACACACATCCATCTGCCATCAGGCAGGTGGAAGTCAACAGTTCCCAGGTTCCTTCTAAGGACCACTCTTAGCCATGTTGGTTGTCTTCCCTGATGCAAAGAGTCTTATTCATCATGACAGAAGGTTATTTGATGTCAGAATGGAGAGATCACGTGATGGGACTTATCTAAGGGCAGAGAGGGAGGCGAGAAAACAGGCTTTTAGGAATTCCCCCCCCCCCACGTGGCTGGGCCTCCACAAAGGACATATTATTCATCAGTCCCACCCAGTGTTGATGCAAGGGGTGTCCTTGGCTTGTTCTGATGAGCTGGGCAGCCACCTTCTCTGGAATGTATACAGAGCGGACATTCTACCGTTCATTGTTCATTGTTAGCTGACTTTGGGACCTCAGGCCCATCTGCCCATCAGATTTAATTTTTGAAACCTGAGGCCACTGAGTGGAATTTTCACATAGAGCAGGTCTGCAGGAAGATGAGCCAGACACAAACTGGGGGTACAGGGGACCCCAATATGAGGACAGACAGGACTGTGAGGATGTGGGTTAATACACAAAATTCCACTTGCTTTCAACTACAGGCAAAATAGAGGCAGATCAACATTCCTTTTTTGTTTCCTTTGGTTTGTTGTTTAACAGCATTTACACTGACACTCAAGGGACACATTAAAAAGACAAGATGTCAGATGTTAATAAAAATGATTACAGAAGTCTGGGCTTTGAGCCCACATGAGTCCAAGTTTGGATGTGGGTCTATCCCTTAGCAGCCATGTGAACTTGAGCCATTAACCTCTAAGCCATCATTTCCTCACCTGTGAAATGGGGGCAATGTCTGCCTTGTAAGATTGGAGGCGTATGTGAGATAACATTTCAAAGGCCAGAGAGATAAGGAGCCACAGAACTACTAATCTTTTCCTCTGCTTCTTTGGTCCATCTCTCGGTTTTTTTGTCTTACAGTGATGTTAGGTTTTCCATTCTGCATATTTCCACTTGACAAATTTGAAAGACTTACATCTGTCTATCCATTATCTATCTATCTATCTATCATCTATCTAAGAGATCTCTTCCAAACTTGAAATTGTGAGATATAGATATATCTCCAATGCCCCAAACTGGATTTGAATCCTAGAACAACTGCTATTACTCATGCGACCTCTGGCCAGTTTGGGAGCCCCTCTGTGCCGTGGTTTCCTCCTGGCAAAATGTGGACAATAATAGTTTCTGCTTATAGTCTCTTACGAGAATTTAAGTGAAGTCATTTATACAAAGCATCTAAAATGAAGCAGCAGAGAGCATGTGCTTACAAAAATGTAAAGGATTAATAACGGAAGAAAGGTCAGCAAAGAACCTTCTAGAATATTTTAAACAGCTCTGCTCACAGGGTTTCCACCTTGTAAATGACACTCTGAGGATCTGTTTTCATTGATCACCTGCAGTTTGGCTCTAGATCTCCAGACACACAGTTCACACCAGGCAGTAAAGTGGTTCGCGATTCAGGCTGCATGAAGTCAGTGACCAGGATGGCACCCAACACCACATTTTGTTCACTGCCTCATTTGACTAGTGTGATGATTGGCACCTCACAGAGTGTGAGGATCTCACTGAGATACAGCCCTGGTGGGGCACTTGCCAATGTGCCAGTCAGGCTCACAATGGAAGCAAATACCATTCACTCTACAAGAGGCGCTGCCTGGTGCAAAACTGAGCTGGGAACTTTCAGTCTTGTTTGTACTTCCTTCCAGCACATCTACACGTCACTTATCTGCACCTCCGTGTGCCTGCTTCTTTAAACAAGGAAACGAATGATCCATTTTTCTGGAAGGAGTCATACAAAACCAACTGAGATGCTATGACCTTGGAAGCAGTGTCACCTGGGCAGAATCAATGCAAAAAACACCCACTCTGTGATATGACTCAGAGACAGGCCAACTTCAGCACATCTGGTGCCTCAGAGGGAGGCTGGGGTCTTGTACCAAGTTCAGATACCACAGCCCCTACCCTGCCCCACCAGCCAGCAGGGCCAGAGAGGAGAAACAGACTCCTGACCAAAGGCTTCTGTCCTGGTGCAATTAGAGGGAAGCTTAACTCTTAGGATCAAAGGGACCATTTTAAGAAAATCTTCCTCCAGCTTGCAGCAAACTCTGGGGTTGGAGTTTGTGAAAATTTAGCTGAGGGCTATGATTGGCAGACTGTTGCTATGTATTATGTGGTAACCAGGAAGTTCCAGGACCCAGCCTTAAGCGCACTCCTATTTAAGGACACTCGCATGACCTGATGTATTTGGAGATCATCAAGACTGGGAAATAGGAATACACTTCTCCGGAACGACATGCGAATTAATTAAAAAGCAGTATGCCGCAGGCAAAGTACAGTCTCTTGACTGGCTCCTCCTCTCTGCCCGCTTCCTTCTTCTTTCCTCCGCGTTTTTCCTCCTTCCCTCCCTTTCCTTCCAACAGACAAGTAGTGAAGGTCTGCTGTGGGGCCAGCACTGACCCTGGTGAGGGGGACTTGATTGACAAAGCGCAGGTCTTGTTGCCAAGGAAGTAAAAAACGCAAGCAGATTAATGACAATTGCGTTTACAATGGGGCACACCCGATGTCTCCAATAGGGCGCACGATGGGTGCAAATAGCTGAGAGGAGGAAAACGGCTTTTTAGGGAGGAGTTGACATTTGTGCTGGTTCTTGAACCATGAGTAAGAATTAGGCAAGCAAAATACGTACCTATGTACGTACACACACATACGTAAGTACGTACGCAAATAAGGAAGGGTGAAGGTGGGGGAAGGGCACCTCGGGGAGAGACTACCGCAAGATGCTCTCTGGCACGTGCGTGCCTACTATGACCTGCCACTGAACTACTGCGCAACAGACGCGATTGATCCCAACAATCCACAATGACATAATGTGGACTTGGGAGAAGGACCTGCAGAGTTCAGTTATGCTTTGCCCCTCTCTGGTTGTACGACCCTCCCCCGCCCCAGGCCAGCTGACCCATCTCTCTGAGCCTTTGTTGTCTCGGGTTTAAAGTCGAGGTGCACCTGCTCACGGGTTTCTTGAGGTTTGGATGCAGTCGTGTTTGGGATGCAGTGCCAGGTTACAGTGAGCACTTGCTTGGTGGCACGTAGGAGGTGCTCAGTGACATAAGGATGTAGGGGTCATTAGTAAGCCCTGAAGTATTATCAAAATGTAATGGGAGTGGCATTTTGTTTGTTCTTTCCAGCGCAGTTCCCCAGAAGCCCTGGCTTGTTGCAATTTGCTCGGTAAATATTTGAAAGTGGTTGTTTGGTATCCAGGCACTGAGACAGGAGGGCTCCCAGGAAGTGCTGGAGAGCAGAGCGCCCTGTTCCCAATGGGGCTCCTGTCGGAGCCAACATGAAATCAGGAGGAGGCTGAGGAGATTAGAAATGAGGGCCAGAATTAGAACCAGGTGGTGGCCTGGGCATTTCATGCGGGAACAAGGTGGAGGCAGGCAAGGGTTGTGCTGGGGAGAGCGTCAGCCATGCCTGAATTCTCCCCACTGTAAGCAGTGACCATGACCACTGCTAGTTACGGTACCTTGAGCCAGTGCTGACGATCTGGGCTAAACTTGCATAGATTTTAAAGTCATTACAGAGTTAGGGAAACTGAGGTCCACTTTGGGAAAGAGATTTCTTTGTGGTCACATTGGTATCCATCCCCCCAAGGATGTCTACCCTTAGGCATGATGCTGTTTTTCTCTCCTTCCCCTTTCTAAGACTCTCTTCTCCATCTGAAAGATAACAAGGTCTTGGGGATTGTTACAAGGATATGCATCAAACACGCTTGGCAGGAAGCTAGACACGTGTTCAGTGCTCAGTGTTATTTTTATTACTTCCTTCCATCTTGACCTGATTCCTATGGAGTGTTGAATGAGCCCCTGACATGTTGCTTTGTGTGGCAACTTTAAAATAACTGATTACATAATTTTGTCACAAATCAGAAACCATTTAGTACTTAATAGATAAGTAGTAAGCTGGGCCAAGAATCGAAGAGAAATTTAAGGGATTAACACTTAATATTGAGAATGACAGCAAAATACAAAGCACTTACTGTGTGCCGGGCATTGACCCAAACAGCTTAATCCTCACAAAAGCCCTATGAGGTAAGTATTATTATCTCCGATTTTGCAGTTGAGAAAACCAAGAAACAGAAAGGTTAATAAGTTGTCTGAAGTTACACAGTTATTAATGGATAGAATTCAAGCCTACACAATCTAGATCCAGAAACTCTACCATTGACTTCTCATTAACCACATTTTGTTGTCCCTTTCAAAATTATCATTTTTAAATTTAATGATAGAAAAACTCAGTCCAACACTTAGAATGCTAGTGTTTTATAGACACACCAGCTGAGACCTGTGATTTGTCCATTGATCAGGGAAGTCAAGGACCCCTTGCAGAGCTGTGTGAGATCGAGAACTGTTCTTGATGAGACAATAGGAAGTGGAGTGTAAAATCAGCTACCATTATTTGCAAGGCAAAATGGATAGCCTCTCCCTTTGGGCAAAGTATATGTGCAGGAAAGGTATTTTCAAATTCTGCTCTCAGTATCCTTTTTGAGTCCAATGGAATCGTGTTTTCTGCTTTTCATCTGTAAACTAATTCCTGCCCTATGTAGCAAAATCTTGGGGAGATGAAATAAGACAATGTGGTTCATTACAGCCTTATTCACAATAGACAATATAGAGAAACAACTTAAGTGTCTATCAACAGATGAATGAATAAAGAGGATGTGGTACACACACACACACACACACACACACAGATACACACGCACTTATACTTACAAATTGAATATCACATATAGCTGAAATCTAAGCAAACTTACAGAAACAGAGACTAGAATGGGGGTGGGGGAAATGGGAGATGTTGAGCAAAGAGTACAAACTTCCAGTTATAAAATGAATAATGGGAGTATAATGTACAGGATAATGATTATAGTAATGATACTGTACTGTATACTTGAAACTTGCTAAGGGAGTAGATCTTAAATGTCCTTATCACAAAAAGAAATGGTAATTATGCATAATGCAGGCATTAGCTAAGGTTATAGTGATAATCATTTTGCAACATGTAAATGTACCATATCAACACATTGTTTACCTTAGTGGAGAGATCATAGCTAAGGGGCTGTGGTGTGCAAGGGGGTTGAAATTTAGCAGAGGCAGTTTGAAGGCAGAAAATCATGAGTCCAGCAGGATGATCAAGGTTTCCAGTGTGTTTATTCTTAGGGGTGACTTCTTTCCAGCCTGATAAACTGTCAAACATTTTCATAGATAAAATCTAATTTCTCCCCACCTTCAGGAATCTAGGCAAACTGCTGATTTGTCTTATTAGGAAAGGTCCATGAATGTTCAGTGGGGGACGAAAAGGGGGAGTACTACCAGCAGGCTCATCACTGTAACTTCCCAAGTCCTCAGAGGGCCAAGGGGTTTGGGGGTTGACAGCATGGGCCTCATGCTCCTCCATTTCTTAAACACCTGGTTGCCCACTATTGAGTCCACTGGCAACAGTGGAGAATGTATCTACTTAAGGGAGTTTTCTGAAGCTGTATCTCCTCTCTCGAACCATTTATGGCCCTCTTGGGAAAGATTGAGGACTTGCTGCCAGTTGGGCCTAAGGTGGCCAACTGAGGGTTTCCTAGGACGTGAGATTTTCACTGCTAAGACTGTGACGGTTCCAGGTAAATCAGGATGGTTGGTCACCCAAGCTGGAGCTGACTTTGCATGCTTTTAAGAGCCAATTGTGTGCATCTCTTCCCAACCATGTTCAGTGAGGTCATGTTGGTAACTTGAAATCAGCTGTGATTTCATATTTATACTATGGAAATTGGCTCATGGCACAAATTGGGTTTTTATGTCCCCCTCCCCCCAAAGAGCTGGTTGTGAAACATTTTCTGGCACACCAGTTTCTCCTTTGTGCTTATACTCCATTCTAGATACTTCTATCAGATCTCCTTAGGATACATTATATTTATTCACTAGTTTATCTCCCTCCCTAGACTGTAAACCTCTTGGGACCAAGACCCATTTCATATTCCTTATCGTAGCCAGCACCTATCATAATGCCTGGCACATTATAGGCACTTGGTAAATGTTTACTTATTGATGGAAGCTCATTTGAATTCTCTTCAGCTAATGGGGCATTTCTCTTCCCTTTCAAGGAGGAAGAATCTTCTTCCTTTGAATGTTACAGAATATGCCACATCTCTTCTTTTACATCCTGGCCTTACTCTAGTTTGTATCAATGTCAGGGGTCAGTGACAATAATGGGGACAGAAGAGGGGGAGAATGGAGTCATCCAGTTAGACATCTTGAACTGGTAATGATGTCAAGCCTTCTAGGGTAATGAAGCAGAGAGAATGATAAAAGGAACAGTAAACTTAACCAGGACACTTGGAGAGCTCACCTGGACCTCATCTGGAGGCTTAACAGGAAACACAAATGAAAGTGAACCCCTAAGACTTTCAGGTCTGGAACAATTAGAGCTAAATAGAGCTTGGTGCTCTTAGACTTAAGACCTATGGAGGAAAATAGTGGACTCTGCGGAAGATGCCACAATAGATGGATAGCTTTTCAACCCTGGATATACATCAGGATCATTTGAGATGGGTTTTTTAAATTATTTGAGAGAGAGAGAGAGAGAGAGAGAGAGAGAGAGAGAGAGAGAGAGAGAGAGGGAAAGAGACTCCACGCTCAGTATGCAGTCTGATGTGGGGTTCAATTCCATGACCTTAGGATCATAACCTGCACTCAGGCACCCTGAGATGTTTTAAAATAGACAAATGACTGAGTCCCAACCTGATCCTATTAAATCAGAATCTCTGATATAAGTGTTTTCAAAACTTACCAGATAATTCTAATGTGAAGCCAGGGTTAAGACACACTAGTCTGACGGAAATTAGAAACTTTCCCATTGACATCCCAATGAATCAGAAAGACAACTTAAAAATGTGCTGAGGCTTTACACAAATAAGAAATCTTAGACTTTATTCAAGAATAAAAAGATAAAGGGAAGAGGTTTACCATAGATTCTGAGGATAGAAATTCAACCCAGGGTTTTCAAAATGGATGACATGGAACACTGAATGTATTAAAGCCTGTTGGACTTTCAACTAAAAGAGGAATTCTTTTTAAAATTCTCTCTTGGTTCTTCTGATTGAGTCATTCTTTGCTTGGTGACAGTATGTCTTTCACACTCTTTCAGCCCAGGGATTGGCAAACTATGGGCTATGGTCAAATTCTGGCCTATCATATGTTTTTATAAATAAAGTTTTATTGGAACATAGCCAACCTACTCATATACATTCAGTCAATGGCTGCTTTAACACTTCAGTGGCAGAGTTGAATAGTTGTAACAGAGGTTGTGTGGCCCACAAAGGCTGACATAATTATTTTGCCAACCCCTTCTCTTCCTTATGCAAATAGATCTTTTTATCAGAAAATGGATGACAGAATGTGAGCCTTCAGCTGGCAATAGTATTTAGTTAGAATTTAATATAGTTATTTTGCTTTCACTTAGTTATCCATATTTATATCAAATGATATTGATTTTCCATTTATTATAGTATATAAAGTTTCTTTTTAAGATAATTTTTTATGTCAAAAAGATGAGTGAATTTAAAGAAAAGAGTTAATAGAGCTATTAGTAGCACAGGTGGCACACGTGTTTTGCAACATTCATGAAAGTCATAGTGAAGTCCGAAGTTTGGGAAACGTTGTATGTATCCCAGTACCATCATTTTGTAGATATACCAGGGCCTAGCTGTTAAGTCATCTGCCCAGGGTCACTTGCTTGCTTATGGAAAAATCTGGAGCCCTTTCTCTCAGGAAAATATTCTTTTACCTCTAACAGGTTACTCATTTGTACTTTGAAACTAATTAGCATGACTGCAAAGTATTGTACTATTCATGAATTCAGAACCAGAAAGGCTCTGGCAACATTTCCACAGGCATGTTTTGTAGACATTGATGGGCAATTTGAAACAGAACAGAGGAGCCATTCACATCTTTAAACATGAATCTTGGGTGATAGTGGCATATTGTTACATTACCTTGATTGTTTCTTGGGCATGGTTTACTTAGAACAATACACTTGATTTTTTAAAAAGTCTTACTTTTTTGTTTAAATCAAAATCTACTTAAATGCTTGTCAGAGCAAAAAGGAAGACTACTAGTTAGAAAAATATGAATATTTCATTGTACTCTGTTGGGCCTATTTAAACACAGTTTCAATCTTGTAAGGATATTTGGTATTTCACCATGTAGTTATTGTTCTATTAGTATTCTTCATGCTCACACTAATAGCAAAGCTGGTTCCTCCATTCTTAGATCTTCTTCCTGCTTGGACCCTTTCAGAGATCTGTTAATCAAGGAGGTCGACAAGATAGCCAGGCAATGTGTAAGAAGCCTGAGTTCTAGCTAAACTTAAAAAGTGCTAAGAACACATAGAACTGTTTGGCTTTTGATTTATCCTTTCAGAGATGCAATTAAATTTTTTTTAATGTTTATTTACTTTTGAGAGAGAGAAAGAGAGAGCACAAGTAGAGGAGGGAGACATGGGAACCAAAGCAGGCTCCAGGCTGTGAGGTGTCAGCACAGAGCCTGATGTAGGGCTCAAACCTAGGAACCATGAGATCATAACCCAAGCTGAAGTTGGACGTTCAACAGACTGAGCCACCCAGGCACCTCTCAGAGACACAATTTTAAAGTGACATGTATGAGGGGCACCTGGATGGCTCAGTCAGTTAAGCATCTGACTTTGACTCAGGTCTTGATCTCATAGTTGTGGGTTCAAGCTCCGTATCAGGCTCTGTGCTGACAGTTCAGAGCCTGGAATCTGCTTTGGATTCTGTGTCTCTCTTTCTGTCCCTCCTTTGCTCATGCTCTCTGCCTCTCTCTCAAAATAAATAAACATTTAAAAAATAAAATAAAAATAAAGTGACATGTATGAAATATGTTTGGCCATCACTCTAAATGGGTAGGAATATTTGCATCATTTGGCAAATAAGGCTGAAAATAGAAAAAACATCCACTTGAATCAGATCATCATATGATTTACACATGTATGCTGATTGTATATTCTTGAAAAATGAGTGAAACTTTTCAGATTAAAAAAATGACCTTCTAAATTTGGGATTATTTATATGTTGGAATTTTGAGAATACCTTTTAATGAAGATTGACATTGTTAGGTCATTTTCCAGAAAGACAAACTTTCTCAGGCTATGCTGTCAGGGTTATACATTGAGCTGGTGTGATATTTACCTATCAAAAAGTGACTAGAAGTTTGAGACTTGACCTTAAGGAGATCTAACTTTAAGACTCTCCAACATTTAGTGCCCTAAGGTGGCAGGCACCATCATTTCTGAAGGTACTGACAATATATTCAGTAGTATACAATGTGACTGGCCCACCATGTACTGAGCTCTGGTATAGGGAGACTAATGGGGCAGACTTTCAGGGGCTACACTCAGAGGACAGGTGAGCAAGTGGACTCATGTTTCAATCAATGACTTTACATTTAGCACTGCTCATCTGGGCAGGAAAACTCAGGTCAGCTCAGAAGCCTCAGTACTGGATATTTCTGTAGAGAAGCCCTTCTCATTCTGTCCATCAGAGTTACTCATGGGTTAAGAGCCTTTTGAGGGGAAACTGCTGCCTCTCACCTGCTGTTGTCACCATCAGGGGGACAAGGGTCAATGTTGAAGATGGGTTGGTTACACTCTGTGATAAGAAAAACAATCAGTGTGAGGGAATATCTGGGCTAGAGGGGCAGGAATATATGGTTGCTGGCAGAAGTTCAGCAGATAAAGACATTATGGGGGCATCTCCTGCCCTATTGCCTTGCTTTCCCTAAGGTCTATGTCTCAGAAGTAATTTCGTCTCTCTGGGAACATTTGGCAATATCTAGACACATTTTTTGTAGTCATAAGTAAGAGAGTTCTACTTGAATCTAGTCCTAGAGATCAGTGATTCTTTTAAACCATCCTATAAGGCACAGAACATCCCCTCACAACAAAGAATTATCTGGTTCCAATGTCAATAGTGCCAAGATCTAACATGATGAGGGTCTACCACCCTGGCCTAATGATTGTAACAATTCTATAACCATGTTTCTTTAGAAAGTCTTGAGAAAGCTGGGCTTCTGGTGCAAATGGCACATAGGTACTGATGAAAGCAAGGTACCCAGTGACAAAGAGCAAATTGCTGTGGTTACATAAAAGGGAGGATTAGAAGTGGACCATGATGTCTTTCTTTAATTTTATTTCAAAGAAACTCAGATGACAAATCTGAAAGATGAGTGCTGGGACAAGATAACTAGGAGGAAGAATCTGAGTTAAAATTGGTCCGAAGTGAGAAGCCTGTCATCACCCTCTGTTCTTTGTTGGCAACACAATTGTAGGCATCACGGCCTTGGCTGGCAGGAGCCTCAACAAGCGGCCTCAGTTGACCCATTCTTAGGGGCCCGTTAGTACTGTGGTGGGCTGGACAACTCTGAGTTTCTACCAGAGGTAGAATTACATGCCTGGCCTGGAAACAAGATTGTATCCTAAGGAAAGTGACTGCTTTGAGGCTGTCCACAGATTGTTTCGGGAGTCAGAGACCTCTGAAGAGTGTTGAACCTCCAGATATCCAATTACTGCCATATTGCATCAATGAAAGTGAACTTAGAGGATAAGGTGATGGTGGGGAGATGATGGTTATTCTTCAACCATGAAAGGAACCATGCCTTCAAGAGTTATGAAAAATGAAGCACTTTTCTCATTGGAAAAGAATTATCGATTTCCTTCTTCTATTGCCAAAGGGTGTTTTTCTGCCAATTCAATGAGAGTATAAACTTGGGATTCATTGCTTGCAGGGAGAAAAGAAGAAAGTGTACTCTGGGATCCTCAAGGGTCAATGATAAGTGGATAGCCAGAATTGAAAAGAGAAAATCCTGGGGGCTGAGCTGGGTCATTACAACACTGAATGGTGCTGTGTAGAAGGCATAGCCAACAGTATGTGGACAAGTTTTGATTTGCTAAAAAGGAAACAAGGTGAAATAGCTAAATTTGCTTTAAGCATTTTTCTGTCTCCATCAGAATCAAAACAATGAATGCTATTCTTTCCCCTGGCAAGAATTTAAATATGCATTGGATCTAATCCTATTAATTATTTCTTTAAAATTCTTTTAAACATTTTAATCTTCCTTTTCATTCCCACCACAACCATCTAAACCCCCATTGTAGGAAGGGTGAATTATTTGGCTGCCTTTCTATCTCATCTTTGAGTCATCATTCCCTTTCTATTTCAGTCCATCCAATACAGCAGCAGCAACATATTTTTATTAATAAAAATCATAGTTATAAGAAAACAATATGATAAAGCAATATCTTGAAGCCCCAAGGATTAGTAAAGCCAACCTCTGCCACAGTGACAGTCCAAGGGGTAGGTACATGACCCAAGCCAATTAGAATTTTCCCCTAACATGTTATAGAATTTTAGTGGGAAAAAAAAAAAACCCTTTTCCTAGATGTTGATAATGTGGAGATACGTGAGGTCATGGCCTCTCTGTGGTGCCTGAACTATCTGTGGCCATGTGTCCCTCCCACCAACTTCTGCCTCCCACACCACTGGGGAAAAAGAAACAGTTAATTTTCAGCGGGAAAGAATGATGTAGAAAGAAGGAGAGAGTGAGATCGAGAGAGAGCATGCTAGTTGACAAGATGATATCCCCAGCCCTAGGGATGAACCATGGTTCATGGCTGTCTTCTTCCCCTTGGCCAGTGATAGGGATGGGCTTTTGACCAATTCTGACTAATGAGATGGAATGGGATGCCTGTTTGGGGCTTTCCAAAAAGATTTTTCTCAGTGATAGGGGAGTGGTAAGAAGAAAAGCACTTTTTTCTCTGTCCCCTTCCTTCTTACTTATGATCCTATCATGTGAGATCATGAACTTAGAGATTATCTTGTGCCCACAAGGGGAACTGTTGCCAACACATCAAGGGTGGCAGAATGGAAAGGCAGACATGGCCTGGGTCCTTAATGATGTGACTGAACCACTCAACCAACCCAGCAATCCCTCCCTTCAGACTTCGTGTGAAGGCTAATAAGTAAATGTTTTTGTTATTTAAGGCACTCTTAGTCTCGTAGTCTACTGTTTGTACTCATATACTGACCTGAAAACAAAGAACTATGACTTTTTACTCCCCAAATTACTTCAAGTGCAGATTTCTCTCTTGAGTTTCAGATCTAGCTACCTGCTAGGTGTTAAACCCAGGTGTCCCACAGATATCTCAAACTCAGCAGATATGAAAACCAAATCCATCCTCGCACCAAGCAAACCTCTACTTTGTCCCATTCCCAGCATGCACCCCATTCATCTGGGTACATAAGCCAGGTACCTGAATCACCCTGCAGTCTTCCTTGGCCCTCACCTCCCTGTCCACTTAGCCAGTGACACCTGTTTGACCTTCTCTCTGAACCCACTGCCACTGTTTAAGTTGGGAACACAGGTTCATCATCTTTCTCCAGGGCCATTGCCTCCCAAGTGTTTTACTTGCCTTTGGTCATGAATCTCTCCAAAACTTTCTCTACTAGCTTCTAGCATCGTTCACCCAAAGTACAGCTCTGACCTTGTCATTCCCTTGTCTGAGATTAGTTATGGCCCCTCTATTACCTAAGATGCTAGTTCTCAGAATGTGGTCCCTGGACCAGCAGCATTAGCATCACCAGGGAACTTGTGAGAAATGCAAATGTTGGTGCCCCCCTCTACTGAATCAGACACTACAGATAGGGCCCAGCTCTCTGTTTAAACAAGCATTTCAAAGGAATCTGATGTACAAAGTTTAGAAACCACTACTGGCCTAAAGCAATAAAACTCTATTTCCTTGGCATAGTAAGTTGAATCATATGCCCCCTGAATTCATGTCTACTTGGAACCTCAGAATGTGACCTTACTTAGAAATAGAGTCTTTGCTGATGTAATCAGTTAAGGATCATGGAAGAGATCATCCTGGATTTAGAGTGGGTCCTAAATCCAGTGACTGGGGTCCTTAGAAGAAGAAGAGAAGTAGAGGAGAAGGCCATGGGAAGAGGCCATGGGAACATAGGAACATAAGATTGGGGAATCTCCTGTCCTAGGCCAAGGAATGCAGTGCCCGGGGGCAAGAAATAATTCTTCCCTACGGTCTTCCGAGGAAACAGTGGTCCTGTTAACACCTTGATTTTAAATCTCTAGACACCAGAAATTTGAGAGAATATATTTCCATCGCTTTAAGTCGCCCAGTTTGTGGTCTTTTCCATATTAGCCCTAGGATATCAGTACACTTTGCATAGCAAACAAGGGCCTTTAGGTCTCACCCCTGCGCATCAGTGTCACTGCTCCCTGATCAGTGATCTTTCTAGTGAAAATATTCGAGGCACGCCTGTTATGTGTCAAGCCCCAGAAATGGGGCTGTGAGTGAGAGGCAGCATGTGCCCTGCAGAAGCTCCCGGCCTGAGGGGGTGGCTAGCAGCTGCACAGGCGGGTGGTGTTGGATGGATTCAGTGCTTTGCAGGCCAAGAGGTGCACTGGTGACAGCACGGGTCTTCCTGTACCTCTCTGCATGGGCTCCAGCACTGCAGAGAATGCCCTTCTGCACTTAGGAAGCCTCTCCACTTGTTCCTCTCCACAGAATCACTCTCTCTGTCTTCATTTTAGATGTGTTTCTATTAGTGCATCCATTGCACATCGTTATAATTATTTATTTGTTTGCCTCCCTCATTAGACTGTGAGCTATTCTGAGGGCATGGACTGTGTTCTTTGATTCCTCTTTTTATCAGTAGAGCCTCAAACAGCCCCTGACTCATGGGAGTTTCTTTAAAAAAAAAATATGTTGAATGGACAGAACGGATGAAGAGTGGCTTCCTTCTTCTGTTGGCAGAGGGGCTCTTGACCTTACTTTTCTCTATGCAGTGGTAGGATGAGTCGTGGGAGAGACTGCAGCCTGGGGTCAGTGGAAGGAGCAGAATGGGGCAGTTCTTGGGGGCTGCATTTGGTGTCAAAAGCCCCGGAGGAGGGTGTGGGACTAAGTAGACTTTAAAGGCTGTCATCTGGGCACCTCTGCAGGCTGAGTGATGGGAACGGTTCATAGTCAAAGCTGGGGCACAGTTCCAGCCTCGACCTATGAGAGGCTTTTGCTTCAACATTGATTTTCTTTCTTTTTTTTTTTTTCAAAATTTATGTATTTTTTTTTTTGAGAGGGAGGGAGGAGTCGGGGAGGAACAGAGAGAGAGAGAGAGAGAGAGAGAGAGAGAGAGAGAGAGAAACCCTTAGCAGGCCCCACACTGTCAGCACAGAGCACAGTGTGGGGCTAGATTTCATGAACCATGAGATCATGACCTGAACCGAAATCAAGAGTCAGACGCTTAACTGACTGAGCCACCCAGGTGCCCCTCAACATTGATTTCCAAACTTGAGTGTACATCAGAATCACCCAGAGGGCTTTTCAGCTACAGTTGCTAGGCCCTTGCCCTGAATTTCTGATTCCATAGATCTGGAGTAGGGTCCAATAATTTGAATTCCTAACAAGATTCTAGGTGATCCAGTGATGGTCAAGGAGCCACATTTGGGCACATTCCTGCACTAGAGGAACATGTGACATGAGACCCCTTGTTCTCAACTTTGGGCATATTAGAATCAGTTGTGGGGTTTGTAAAAATACAAATACAGGGGAACCTTACTCATACATTGGTTGGGGGGGGGTGTAACTGGTCATAGGGATTTGGACTCCAACTGAGCAAAACATTGGTTTGAGTAAAGCTCACCTATAAAATGTAGTGAATTGATGAATTCATCACACTTTTATTGAGCATTTGCTATGTGTCAGGTTTTGTGTCAGTAATGGGAATACAGAGATAAACAAGACACCGTCCTAGCCCCAGTGAGCCACCAGTCCAGTCCAGGGAAGCTGTGTGAACAGATAGTTCTAGAATCCTGTGGGAGGGGAGTGATGGCATTATACGCAGAGTAGCATGGGGGCACTAAAGGAGACCATCAGATCTAGGGGAAGGGGAGGAAGCTCAGGAATGGAGGTGAAGAGGAGATAATGATTCAGTTCAATAGATTTAGAAATCCCAGTAGATTAGCTTCTAGTTGGTGTAACGTGAAGAACTTCTACCCAAATCCAAATCTGTTTCACCTTTTATCGGTCAAATTACCTAATCTCTCCCTGCCTCACTTTCCCCAGGTTGCAAAGGGGAATAATAATGCTGTCTCCCTCACAGAGTTCTGTGAGTACCAAAGGACACATGTACACGGAAGGCTTGGTAGAGTGAAGGTTCAAATCTCATGCCCACAGCTCATGCCCACAGAGCAGCTCACAATCTAGCAAGTGCTTGAGAAATGTCAGTTATCATCATCATCCTTCCAGAAGGTCCCCTTGAAGTCTCCGGTGATGCCCACCATCCCTGGGAATTTGGGGTCTGGTTGCTATACCTGAGCAAATATCCACCAGATTCCATCCCCTACACCAAGTGGCCCCCCGCCCCCCGCAGGCTCCTATAGCTTTAAAGTTCTTGTGTCAGTTTTTTGGTTTGCAAGTTCTTCCTTCCATTGATGTATTTGTCCTTGGCAGCCTTGTTCCCCACCTTTAAATGACTTTAAAATGACTGCTTTTTATCTACCAGAGAAAAGAAATGTCTAAAGCCAAAATTGTGTGATTATGTCTAAAATGCAGCCAACTTTGAGTGGGAGGCTTGTTTTTAAATGAAGATGGTATGCTTTAGTGCATGTCCTGTTTTGATATCAGGGGCTCTTTTTGTTTCCTTCTATACTCACAGTGGTGTTAAGGACTAATTTTCTGAGATAAATGATTTCCTGATAAGAGAGGTAAGACTTTGTGGTCTTGGTTTCTCTCTTGGATTCTTTAGGGTTTGGGAATCACACTTCAACGCACACTCTCAGTTAAAGCCATACTTACTTTATTCCAAATTCCCAGTCACATTTTGACTTGCCTCCAGAGCCAACGTCTTTTCCCAGGCATCTGTACCTATTCCCACCTTGTGTGTGGCTCCTGGGTGTTCCTAATCCACCTGCCTCTGAGCTTGCCTGTTCACCTGCTCCAAGTCCCAAACTGTTTTTCATTTTAGACAATATTTATGTTGGCTAAATATTGGCACAAGCCATAAATGTGTCATGTTCACAAACACCGCGGCAGATCGCTGAGCAGATGTTCTAACATTTACAAGTTGGTTTTCACGTATGGGCAATGACACCTGCTTTCATCGGTGGTATGCTGATCTGTTCTTGTAAGAATAGTGTTATGCTCCAGTTTGGCATTTCTCAAACTCAGCTGCACATTTAGAACCACCTGGGGAGTGTTTGCAAATCTCAACGCTCAGATCAACCATCAGACCAATTAATTCAGTCTCTCTGGGGGTGGAACTTAGGCTTCAGTAGTATTGAAAACTCCCCCGGTGATTCCAATATGTGGCCAACTGTAAGCACTCATTCCCCAGTCTAGTGCTTCTCAGACTGTACTGGCACCAAGAATCACTTGAGGATCTTGCTAAAATGCAGATCTGATTCAGTAGGTCTTCAGGGGATTGGGGTTCTGCATTTCTACCAAGCACCCAGGTCATGTAGATGCTGCTACTAGTCCAGAGACCACACTGAGTAGCAAAGCAAGTCATTGCTAGTGGCTTGGAAATAATTTTCCAGAAATCATTAGTCCTCTTGAATTTGTCCATGGCTCCCTCCCTGTTGCCCTGCCCATACCCCACAATCACACTCCGATGATGAAGGGATTTCACTATTGATCTCAATTCTCTATTTTCCTCCAGATAACGATTCTCCTGAAAACAATCCACACAAGAGAAGACAAGCTTCATCTAGCTAAATCTGAGTAGATTTTCCTGTGGATCTTTTATTTCTGTCTATGCACGAAGCTCACTGAGCACAAGGACATGTCCTCTAGGCTAAGCAAACTCTTTGAATGTTGCGTGATTAGCAAATGATAGTAATCGTGGTTATTACTCCTCCCAATAGGTTAGTTACAAACATGATGTCTTCAGTTGAAAAACATCATTAATGATGGCAAAGGTATTGGGGGAAAGCATAAAAACAAAAAAGTAAATTTTCAATTCTCAGAATTGG
Source organism: Suricata suricatta (assembly GCF_006229205.1). Classification (NCBI taxonomy): domain Eukaryota; kingdom Metazoa; phylum Chordata; class Mammalia; order Carnivora; family Herpestidae; genus Suricata; species Suricata suricatta. The sequence continues at coordinate 62,642,475 of NC_043714.1, forward strand.
CTAGGAAGCCCTCTGTATCAGAGCACCTTGGAAAATGTAATTTCCTGGCCAATATCCTACTGGCTTTGGAGTATTGTTTGTCAAGCAGTTGCCCGTGAATCCTGGTCTGTGGATGTATCCTTGGGACTTTGTAGCTTTCTTAGTAGGCTTTGAAAATATGTACTTACTGCTGGTAATAACTTAAAAACTAAATAGAAAGCATATTGAATCATTAGGATGACCAAGGGCTAGCACATGATTTCAACGCCTGCATCTGTGTTTCTATTTCGGATTTTGTATATGCCTAATAGCCATATTTTAGTTGTTGAAACAAATGATAAAAGAGCGGAGAACGGGAGTGGGGAGGTTAATACAAAAATCACATATTTTAACCAAGAGAAGGCCCAATTGTTTCAAAGGAAGTCTTACAAACAAAAGTTTCTTAGTTTTGGATAGAGAAACATGGTAGAAGTAAGAAGTCATGTACCACATCATATTTTAGACGTGCTGTAACACAAAAGAAACCACATTATAGCCATCAGGACCATTTTAACGTTGAGTGTGGCCATTTAATCCCAGCAAAATAACACTGTCTATTATGCTAAATCAATAACATGCATTTATTTGCACATTAGCAGCTTGTATCTTACTAGTATTTAATTTTATATATTCTTTTGGCTGCGTAATTGCTTCAAAACTACAAGCATTATAGTTTGAAGCTTGCACATATTTAAGTCACTTTCTAATGCAAGTAATTCAAGTCATTAGTAGGACAGATTTCTGTCCTTCAAAAAGGTTTTGCATTTACTTATTTTGAAACACAGTCTTAGAACATATTCATTCCTTGTGCAGTGTTAAATTCCATTAGTATTTTCTAAAATGTCCCAATGGCCATACTATGGCATCATGCTCTCCACTGTAAGGCACTACTAACAGGACACTGCTGGGATTGGAAAGTGGACTCCGAGATCACATTTTTACATCAGCTACAAACATTGTAACAGACGTTTCTGTGGGCGGAGGGGGAAGATTTCTCTGCTTGGAAGTCATGCCTGATGATGACATTTTCAGGCTGGAGGATCGTGGAGGATCCACGATGACAAGTCATTGGTGAATAATACTGGGCCCAGGAGAGAGCCCAGTCCTACCTAGGATGTAGAGGGAAAAGCAAGTGCTTACAGGCTGTTGGACCTCTGGTTCTGCACTCCGCGGGTGGCTGAGAGGCTGCACCGCTACCGTTGCTGCTGAGGGTTGAGTGTCCCCTTTAGGCAACTGATGACTGCCTTCTGTGAGGGAGTAAGACTGGCTCTGAAGATTCAAAAAAGAGATACATAAAAATGCTAGACCACTCACACAAGCCTGCCACCCCATGAGGTTGACATTCAAAAGATGAAATTGTCCTCCTGAACCGCTATGGTGGGGACCTCTGCAGCTTTCGGGAGTATCTTAAAAGTAGGCTTCAGGGGCGCCTGGGTAGCTCAGTGGTTACGTGCCCGACCGTCAACTCTTGGTTTCAGCTCAGGTCATGATCTCACGGTTTTGTGAGTTTGAGCCCCACATTGGGCTCCTGCTGACAGCGCAGAGCCTGCTTGGGATTCTCTTTCTCCCTCTCTCTCTTTCTCTGCCCCTCTCCCACTCACACTGTCTTAGTCTCTCCCCAAATAAATTAATAAACTTAAAAAAAAGTAGGCTTCGGTTTCTCTGAAAGATAGACTGAATGTAAGGCTCAAAGTCCTGGCTAGCAAAAAAAAAAAAAAATGCTATCTACAGAAGATTTTAAATAGAGCACCTCCCCAAAGAAAATATGTGTAGGCTTGCAACCATTGAGTGCAAATTTAGTTTATAGCAAAGGAAAAAAAACCTCCATAAACAAAGTGATAGGTTACCGAACATTTTTGAATTTTTTCTCTGTTTCTAGTTTACATACAATAAGTCATTTCTTGCCATGGGAACCTATAGTTGTTACAGTAAGATCTTATTAAAATTTTTAATTTAAATTGCAACAGTTTTTAGATATACATTTTTCAAAGTAAAAAAAATCACCATTTAACTCTGACCTGCCTTGTACACCATTGGCTCCAAATGGTAGTACTTTAGTCAATTTTTAGTCATTAATACTTTGGAGACATAGTATTCATATGAGTCTAGACATTTCAGAATAAAAACCCATATATTAAGTCCATTAAGTCCATTAAGTATGTGAATATTTGATGCTGTTTAGAAATAATACTGCTTAGAAATAATATTTTCACCTTTCAGTCCAAGTTATACGGCCTTGGCCTCATAGGAGTACTTTTACCTTGGTTTTTGGATATTTGCAACATGAACCTGTCTTCCTCACAAAACCCTTCTGGGCATAGCCTACCAGGTTTTATGCAACTTTGCTACATCTAACAGCTTTAATCATACATTCCACGAATACGTATTAACCATTTACTCTCTGTGGGGCACTGTTTACTATCTTGTTTTAAAATACTTCTCTTTAGCCCCTCCTAGGAGATTTTTGGCTAATGGAGAAAAAATATATTCCAAATGCATTTTAAAAGCATGGTATGCTGTTGTAAAAACCAACAATAAGGAGTAATCACAATCGTAAAGTGCAAAAGTATTAATCATGATTTCATAGCTTAAATTTCTCCACATGCTAACTAACATGAAAACTTTGATTCCCAAAGGCAATAAATACTTACATGACGATTGCCCATTTTCCTTTTTCTAAGATAGTTGTTCTGTATTTCATTAAGAGATCAGGTCTCCTACAAGCCAAGTTTATAATAGTTTTTCCCAGGGTGTAATAGCTCTTGTGTTTAATAAGTAACTTTTGGCATTGAATTTGAATACATTGTTGGGGATGGGTAGGGAGTGGTGATAGCTACAAATGAGCTAAAGCTTCCCAAGCTGCCTTTATAGACCATCTTTTATAAAATAAAATATTTATTAATACACCAAGGGTAGGCTTTTTAAGTTGAACAGAAAGCTGATTTTCAATGAAAGGGCTAAACCTGTCTCACTTCTGGATTATTGAGAGAGTCATAATTTGTTTGTCTTTGGTGTTTATTTAAAATTTTATAACTTGTAATCAAAAAGCATTAACCAAACAAGACTGAAAAATCTTACTGTTTTTATAAATATCACTATTATTAAACAGAACCTTTTTGAGGGCCATGTTGAGTTATGTTAACATCATCTTTATAATCTAGCTGGTTTTTAAATTTAAAAAGTAATATGTGCAGATGATAATTTGTTTTTCTAATAGTGTGAACAGGTACTGTGAAAAGTAAACCTACTGACTTCCCGGCCCTCCTCCTGGTGGTTTCTTGTGAGTCCTTCCAGAACTTGTTTGCATATACAGCCATGTCTGCCTGTCTCTCTATTTACCTCTGTTTCTTTCCCTGGCCTGTATTTTTTGTTTGTTTTTTGTTTTGCTTTGTTGTCAACAAATGTGTTTGGACAATGCACTCTTCTCCATGCCTTGTATGCTTCATATATTAAAGAGATATGACACTCACACATTTCTTTTTTAGTGGCCACATAGTAGTCTACTATGAATAGGAACCAAACCTTATGTCATCAGTCCATTGTTCAAGGTCATTTTGGGGTTTTTGTGTGAGTATCTTCATTTATACATCTTTGCCTGTGTGTGTGTGTGTTTATCTGCAGAATAAAATCTAAGGATGTAATTGCTGGACAAAGAGTATATGCATTAACAATTCTGATAGATCTGGCCAGCTGCTCTCTGCACGGGGATCCAAACTTTGAACTACTCTCAAAGTCCAGCGAACCCATGAGTCTGACTTTCTTTTTAATTAACTAATTAATTAATTAATTTTTTGAGACTTTCTGAAGACAAAATGTCCCTTTATATCCCCCTGAAATAATATGCCAGTGTCCATTTTTCCCCCTGCATACTGGCCACGCTAAATATTATGAGAGTTTTTCATTTCTTCCAATACCAAAGATGAAAAATGGTTATTTCCGTGTTTATTGTACATTCCTTTCTTTGACTTTTTTTTCTTGTATAACATCATGTTAATTTTGTTTGCAAATTTTTACCTAAATTCTAGTTACTTTGTTAGCATATAGTGTAATATTGTTTTCAGGAGCAGGATTTAGTGATTCATCACTTACATTCTTTTGATATTCTTAAAATTATGTATCATTTCCCTTAAAAGTCATTTGCATGAATTTTTTCTGTGGTCTTCTTATGTCCTTTATTTTTATTTTGAGTTATTAGTCTTTTCATTCTTTATTTATAACACTTTATAATAAGATCTAGGCCTTTGTCAAATGTAACAATTGTTTCCCCCCAATTTGTTATTTATTTCTGTTTGAGTGTGTTTTGAGCATATATTTGTGAGTGCAAGAAGTGTAAGTTTTTATGGGTGTATTGGCTTGTTTGGAAAAACATCTCTACATTAAAATGATCAAAACTTCTTGTACATTTTTTCAAGTTTCTTAATGCCTTCTTTTTTAAAGGCTTACATCTTTGATCAATGTAATTGATTTGGTATAGAATAAGGAAGTAATGGCTTCAGATTTAGTTTTGGTTGTTAAATAGAGCCTAGACAGTTATTAAATAATCATCCCTCCTCATCTATGCCAAGATTCCATTTTATTTATTTTTTTCAAGATTCCATCTTTATTTTCTGCTAAATTCCCATGTAACGTAGTGTTAAAATTCTGGTAGATTTATTAAATTCTGATTGTATGTATTTGTACTTTTGTTCTTTCACCCTTATCTACTGGGTACTTTGGATGTGCTAACTGGTAGGACTATAATAGTGAGCAAGATAGATTTGAATTTTCTCTTCCTAGAATATAGTTCAGTGGAGGAGCTATGCGAGAAACAAACCATTACAACATATTGTACAGCCTGTGAAGAAAATCAACAGGATGCTATGATATAGGCTAGTATGTGTGTGTGTGTGTGTGTGTGTGTGTGTGTGTGTGTGTGTGTGAGAGAGAGAGAGAGAGAGAGAGATTTACTTTAAAAAGAGGTTAAGCTTTTCAAGGAGATAGCATTTAAGCTGTGAACAAAAGAATGAGAAGTAGCCCATCATTTCAAAAGAGAAAATGTTCCAAATCAGAGGCTCTTAGTTTATGCTGAGGATCAAAAATAAGAAAGCACTTTGCTAATGGCAGGAGAAGAAAGATGGTGAAAGAGGCTGGGATCCATAATGTGCCCGGTGGGAGGACAGGCGCAGGAGGCAAACAAGACAAAACCTCCTCCAGGAATTTGCAGTGAATGTGGGGGAGGGGAACGGAGGAAGACATAAATTAGCAACTAATACTTTGACCATTCTTATGATTTTGGCCCTTAAGTGTCTAATTTGGGCTCTATAGGTCCCTGCCTCCTTCTCCCATCCCCAGACTTCTCAGGTCCAAGTTCTCCTGCTCCACGTCTCTGCTGGCTTGGAACCACCCTCTGCACCTCTAACCCTTTCTAGAATGCTTGATCAGTGAAGTCTCCTTCCCTCCCTTCCTCCCTCACCCAGGCTGTTGAAGCTCAAAGTTCATGAGGAACACGGCAATTTGATGTCCAAGGATTGAAGTGGAGATAAGTCCTGTTTAAGGTCTCACAGGAACTGGTACAGAAGAGATACAGTTTATGGCCCCAGGGAGGTGAAATAGAAAGCTGAGAAGCCAAGTGAGAAATTGACACCCCTTTTTTATTTTTCTAGAACACCACCACTATAGCCAACTCTTGATCATTTCACTTTGCCCATGCTTAAGTTTGGATCTGACTGGAACAAAGCTGTTTCTAGTGTCATCTCCTCCTTTCTGCTCCTCCAGCTGGATGAGTCTACAGGAAGGTGGCTGGAATAATTCCCAGGAATAGCAGCAGGAGGAAGGATGGGGAATTCCTGTGACCCCAGGTCATTTCTGGGAGGTTGTCATGGTTGGTGGCCCAGCGGGACAGGAGAAGCGTAAGCAGATGTTTTAGGAGAGAGGGCACAGGACAGTAAGGGGAGGGTTTGTTTGTTGTTTTGGTTTTTCATTGTGTTTTGTTTTTACTATCATCTTAAAATATTTAGTGATTCCAAATTATTACAGGTGCCTCATAGTTTTCTCTACTAGACTGGATCTGTTCCTTTACATCTCTTAAACTTTGGTGGTTCTCAAAGTGGTGATGTCAGCCAAAGTTCTAATCTCCTTCTAACCTTATGAGTCTCAATAGCAGGTCACAGATCAATCTTCTCAAAGACAGTCTCTCCTTCTGTACCACCCACCAAGGTTAAGTTTCTAACACTTCTTAAAAATGTCATTTATGGGATGCCTGGTGGTTCAGTCAGTTAAGTGTCTGACTCTTGATTTCAGCTCAGGTCATGATCTCACAGTTCATGAGATTGAGCCCTGCATGAGGATCTGTGTTGATAGCGCAGACAACGTCTGCTTGGGATTCTCTCTCTCAATCTTTCTCTCTCTCTCTGCCCCTCCTGCCTTAAAATAAATAAATAAATGAGCATATTTTTAAAATGTCATTTATATATCTGTTATAAGTTTAATTGTATCCCCCAAAAGACAACTTGAGAACCTAATCCTCAGTACCTATAACTTTATTTGGAGATAGGGTCTTGGCTGATGTAACCAAGTTAAGATGAAGTCATTAGAGTGGGCCTGAACCCATCATAACAGCATCCTTGTAAGAAGAGGAACACACCACGGGAAGACACAGACACCCAGGGAGAAGGCCATGGGATGATGGAGGCAGAGATCGGCACGATTTAGGTGTAAGGCAAGGGAGACTGGAAACTGCCAGCCAACACCAGGAACCAGGAATAGGCCGGGAAGGGTACTTCCCTACAGGTTTCAGAGGGAGCACAGCCCTGCCAACCCATTGAATTTAGACTTCTAATCTCCAGAACTGTGAGACAGTAAGTTTCTGTTATTTTAAGCCACCCAGTTTGTGGTACTTTGTTATAGTGGACTTGGGAAACTAATAAAACCTCCAAAAGAACAAACACAGAAACAAAACTCACCAGCTGCTGTGATTATCACAACACATTGTGCTGTATAATTTGTATTTAATAAAATTTCCATCTAGAAATATTTGGGGGAAAATTTCATATTATGTGATCATCAGACTTCAAGTATTTCAGATACTCTGTACTGTACAGTACTTTGTGCAGTAGTCATTAAAATAACAAAAACATAGATGCTGCTTTTCTAAATATAGCAGTCGAGTTGAACATTTCTGCAGAGATGATTAATAGTATTTTATTTATGTAGTGTCACTTAGAAAGAGCCCAAACATTATTGTTGATTTTTTGGACTCATATTTTCCTCTACGTAAAAAAGGCACAAAATGTTTGTCTTTTTGGCATGTTTGCTTATAGTTGTTATACCCTCCACGTTAGTTCATAAATTTTCAAGTGCAGAGACAGGCCTGTTGCTTGGTAAGTCTTCGCAGTGTCTGTGTACAATGGCTACATAATAAACATGGTTACTCAACTGAGCAAAACGACTGGCATCTGCAGGAAATGATGAAATGATGACAGCTGCTGACTACAGCTCTGTTTCCACACTCTTCGACTTTTCTAATAGTAAAGACCCTAAAAATAACACATCGTCTTGCAAGCATAAAAACAAACATCTCAAGGTACAAAAAGCCTTCTTAACTCAGTGGTTGGTTAACCTGTACTTGCACATTTGCCCACGCAGGATACCGTGCTAAGCTAAAGGCATATGGAAAATGTAGGACATGGCTCCAGCCCCTGCTCTGTGAGGTGCTTATGTTCTAGTAGGGGAAATAAAACATCCGTATAAGAAAAAAAATGCCTCAGTTTGATAGAGCATTTTGTGGCAGAGGCCCTGGGAGAGCAAAGACCTGGGTTTAGGGTGGTCTCTGCTACATCTGAGGAGGATACTCACATTAGAGTCACACTCTCTCCGGTTCTTCGGTTTCTATTATATAAATGTAAGAGTTGAACTTCATCTCTACATTTACTTCAGACCTAAACTACTGCCAAAAATTTGGATTTCAGAAGACATATTGGGACTCTTTAGGTTACAAGTGACTCAAAACTTGGCTCATAATAACTTAACAAACAAAGGATCTATCGGCTCACACAATTGGAAAAGTTAGTTTCAGGTGTAGCAGGATCCAGCTACTCAAAATATATCCCCAGGATCCATGATCTCTCTTCACTTCTCAGTTCTGCTTTCTCCCCTCTCAAAGGGAACCCCCTTCTCAAGGACAAGATGGCTGCTGGCAGTTCCACATTTTCAACCTCACAATTCCAAATCCAGTGTAAAGAAAATAAGATCCTTCCTTTCCTCCAGATTCAAATACACATCCCAATCTGAATCCTTGGTGCCAATTGGAACTCATACTCTCTCTGAGCTGGCCCCCACAGCTCGGATGATGTAGTGAGGACTGGACTTCATGTCATTGCTAGAGCTGAGAGAGGAGTTAACCCCACCCAGACCATGTGGTCCAAGAGCGGAAGAAGAGGTGGGCACCCAGAGAAAATTGGGCTGCTCTTAATAAAGGAAGGGTGAATGGATGGTAGGTTGCTCAAAACAAGCAATGTCCACTGCAGAGGGCAAATGGAGCAATGGAAGGGAAAAAGGAGAGATCCTGAGGATGGGAAGAGAGATGGAAATAGTAGCCCAGAGTGCGCTGAACCCAATGAGAGCATGAGAACCAATACTGGAGTGTCCAAAAGAGTAGCAAAGTGCCCTTCCCTTGGAGCTGTCACTCCTGGTACCACTTTCTGTGCATCCATTCAGACAGCCTGCCTGTGGTTGGCCACTTCTAGGGACATGGCCAACAACTGCCCAGGCACCCGTGCAATGTCTTCTTTCTGATGGCTCTGTCCTGTGGATTTTGTCCTGTGAGCTTTGCTTCGGTGCTGGCTGGTGGACAGAGCTCCACTGTCCATCCTTTCACGAAGGTGAGCCACCACTTTTGGCCTACACTGCAGAATTTCAGAACTCCACATTCATTCATTAACACACGTATCATTCACCACATTGGGAGTGTTATAACACTTTGCTAAGCTCCATGGAGTGGAAGAAAGGAAGGTAGAAAACAGGGTACTTGCACTCCAAGAACTTAACATTTCCTCTTTGTAGGGAATAAGATATAACGAGAACAGTAGGAAACCAGGATTTAATGGATGTATGGAATGACTACTACAGACTATAATGTAGACTGTTCTAGACTAATATAGACTATTATAGGTTATTCTGTAACCACTAAGTTACAGGAGTTGGGGAAGAAGAAATGGCGGCCCACAGGAATGAAGGAGGCTTCATGGGAGCATTGGCCTCATTCTGGGAATGTGGAGTGGCAGGAGCTGGAAGGGCCTCTAGAGGAAGGGCATGGAGGGAGTGGCGTTCGAAGTGGTGAATGCCGTTAGGGCATGAGCAGGAGGCGGCCAGAGCAGACTGTGTTGAGGGGCAAGGCCAAGCTGAGAAGCTTGGAAAGTTCATCTAGATGGGGATGCCTGCCCTTGAATTCCCTGCAAAGGGGAAGCGATGGAAGAAAACCCAAGGTTTCTGCGAGTGGCTGGTGTTCAGTGCTGCCATCTTCAGCTATGGAACTGTGTAGGATGGAGCTGCTCTAGGAGGAAATGTGGGCACCCAAGTACCAGAGCGCCTGCAGAGGGAAGAGTTTGGAGGGCAGGAGGAGGAAGAGGCACTGCATTTGGCTGAGAAGTCAGGGATGGAGCCATTTGATCCATCCACACGGAGTGATGGTAGGGTCTTGAGATGTGTGTGGGCAAAGGAAGCGGAAAAAGAAGACTGAGGTCAGGATGTGGAAAGCGTATTTGGAGGGTGGTGAGAAGAAAGAGGCCACCAAAGAAGTCAAACAGAAACAGAAGGAGCAGAGACTAAAAGCAGAGCAGACAAAGGTTGGAAGAGTGTGATGCCTCAAAAGGCAAGAGTGTTCCAAGAGGGAAAGTAGTTAATGATACTAAATGCACCTGAGAGAAATCCAAAGCAAACAAAGTGTCTCAAATACATTTTAATTGTACAAATTAACCTTATGGATTTTCAAGAACATAACTATCACCTGACTGGAAGCACTCTTTCCTCAGATTGTTTTATTTTTTAATTACTAATTAACAATAAACAGATTCTTATTGAATTAATTTAACTTTTAAAGATTAGTAAATTTACTTTAATTTGTGTAAAGAGATTTGATTACAGTCCGAGTTGGCCTAGTTGGGTTCAGGTAGAGGGGATACTTGCTCACAAGGTCATGGAAAGACATAGAAGTCTCCCCGGCCACCTCACCCTCAAGGCACTCTGCACCACGTTGCTTCTCTGTAATAAGATGATGACTGTGAGCAAATCTTTTGTCTTTATGGCCTTCCATTTTTATAACTGTAAAGTGAAGGAGTTAGACCAGTACCTTGTAAGATCCCTTCTATCTTTTTCTTCAATTTTAAAAAAATGTTTATTTTTGAGAGAGAGAGAGAGAGAGAGAGAGAATGGGGGTGGGGGGGGTTGAGGTGACACAGAATCCAAAGCAGGCTCCAGGCTCTGAGCTGTCAGCATGGAGCCTGATGTGGGGCCCAAACCCATGAACCGTGAGATCACGACTTGAGCCAAAGACAGACACTTCGCCGAATTCAGCCACCCAGGTGGCCCAAGTTCCCTTCTCTCTTTGATTCTAAGATTTCAGGTAGGACAATTCTTTTAGTCCTTTCTTACTGAAATGTATTAGCATCAGTAAAACCTTTTTATTGTTGTCGTCCCAAAGATAGCTAGTTTCTTAGCATTGCCTGCGTTAATGTGCAAAAGAGAGTCTTTTTATTTCTGACTTTGTGTTTCATGATCTTGGGCAAAGCACTGTCAGTAGCAAGATGCAAGATTCACGTTTTCAGACTCCCATTACTTTTGTGGCATCTTAAAGCCTGTTCCGTGTTAGAAATCAAATTTTGCTTTATAAGGTTACACAGTGACTAAGATACCTAAGATAAGATGTCTTTGCTCCACCCCTGCCCCCTTCCCCCGACATTTTGGCTCTATTTTCCTGGCTAACTTCAAGACGTGAACTTTTTATCAAGAAGGTACATACTGAAAGTTATTTGTTCTGAGGCCCTTTGCTCTCTCAAGGACCACAGCATGTGTGGGCTCCCTCAGGAGCTTTATAAGCTTTGTCTGATGATGTACATATGGCAGAGGGAGATTGCTGCAGCGCCATAAAAATTGTTTTCAGCCTGCATTTCAGATCTCACGAATATTCCTGAACTATCTTTAACTAAAGGCTGTAGGAAATTGTGATACAAGTTATGCATAGCAATAGCAGATAAATAATTAATAGAACAGGAAGCTAATAAATCACCTGCTGACCAATATGCCATAGAAAACATAATTGCCAAGGGGTGGAGTGATAAAGGTTACACATCACTTTTTAATGGATAACTAAGGCTTCATAACCTTTCCTGAGAGTCAAGACTACTTATAGCGATAGAATCCTCAAAGTAACAATGGAATCAAGTGTTATGAGGAATTTAATTAGTAGTTAGGTGCAGAGACATATTTTTGTTTTCCACAATATGGTTTTTAAAATTTCCCCTTTTCATTCCACTCACATTTATCAGCCCCCTGAAAAGAGCAAGTTGAAATTTTGTGTATCATTTCTGGGGTGCATGGTAAGTGGCTAGAAAACACGAAACCTTTTAAATTATTAGTGGGTGAAGATATCTAGCCAGATGCTAATCACCTAGAGATGTTTAATAGCTAGCTGAGAAAACAAACACACAGACAAAATAATTTGTGCTCAGTAGATACACAAATGAACAGTGGTAAGAATTGGAAAAAACACTCCTCTTTCCCTCTGCCCCGCCCCTCCCCTGGCTGGCAAATATAAAAATCCCATACAGATTTTTTCTAACTCTTTTCTATATAATAATATTCATATGTTGTTTATTCAGTGTCATCAGGGGAATTCTGGGGTGGTTGGAGGGAGTCCTACTGAGGCAAGTGTTTAAAGCGAATTAACTACAATAAAGACAATTAAAAGGAGCATTTTTATTTGGCTGAAAAGATACCCAAAAACCTTGTAGAAAAGTCAACTGCATTGTATAGGCATGTGGACATGACTCAAGGTCAACTACAGTGAAACCCCAGGTAGCTAATTATAGATACAGTATACACTGCAGACTTTTTTTTAATTTGGTAGAATTTTGTCTACAGCAACCACCCAAGGCAAGATTATACTGTGGTACCTGAAGACAATCTAGGTACCTAAGAGGCCAAAGAGGACTGGAACGGAGAGGAAGGCCAGAAGTCAGTGTACCTGGGGTTGGAAAGTACGCTGGTTAATTTTATGTGTCAACTTGACTGGGCTTAGGGAAGCACAGATGGCTAGCAAAACATTATTTCTAGGTGTGTCTGAAAGGGTGGTTCTGGAAGAGATTAGCATTTGACTCAGTAGACTTGAGTAAAGTTCTGCCCTCACTGAGGGGGGTACGTATCATCCCATCCATTGAATGCCCTCCCCCCACCCCCCAGATAGAAAAGGCAAAGGAAGGGCCAATTTCTGCTCTTTCGTCTTGAGCTGGGATGTTCATCTTCTCCTGCCCTTGGACAGTGGTGCTCTCCATCTTCAGGCCTTTGGATTTGGCCTGAATTACACCACTGGCTTCCTGAGTCTCTAGCTTAAGAGGGCAAATTGTGGGGCATGCTGGCCTCCATAACTGTGGGAACCAATTAATATAATATAATATATTATAATATAGCATAATATAATATAACATAATATAATATAGTAGTGTGCTTGCACGTATTAGTCCGTGATATGTATATCTTCTATTGGTTCTGTTTTTCTGAAGAACTCTCACTAAGAGTTTTGTTTTAGTTTCTGGAGAACTCTTACGGAAAGTTTCATTAAAGCACACAGTACTGGGTTGACTCATGGTTTGGTTTTTAGAGGAATTATCACCCACCACCAGGTTTCCTTCAGCTTGACAGCACTAGATGTTTCATAAGTGTCTGCCGGACCAAAGCAACCGCACCTCTCTCCCTACTATGTGCTGAGCACTGTGTGAATGCTAAAGATGAAAGTGGTAAAGACGTTACTGGTGACATCACTCGGTTGCTGAAGAGACACGTAAGCAACATTTTACATGATGTGGAGACTGTGGTGTGGAGACTGGCTTGTTGTGAGGCCTGTGTGCATCTAGACACTTCTGCTTCTTCTTCTTCTTCTTCTTCTTCTTCTTCTTCTTTTTTTGAGGGGCAATACCAAGTGTATTACATTAGATTTATCTTTGTTTTAATCTTTTTTTCCCCATTATTATTTGAGAGAGAGAGCACGAGTGGAAGAGAGGGGCAGAAAGAAAAAGAAAGAGAATCTTAAGCAGGCTCCACGCTAAGCACAGAGACAGACATGGGGCTCAACCCCACCACCCTAGGATCATGACAAGATCTGAAATCAAAAGTTGAACACTCAACCGACTGAACCACCCAGGTGCCCCGAATTAGAGTTTTCTATTTACAACTTAGTTAACATCTACATCCTATTTTGCTAGTCTACACGGGTACGTTAATCCAAATGAGTTTAGACTTACTATGATTGGGCTCAATCATACAAAAACACACACTACCTTAAAACAGAAGGCATACATTAGACTCCTATAAAGCCAGCTTTGATTAAAAACATCTAGTTTCAAAGATTAGTCTGATCTTGAAGATGAAACAAGATGCACAGTGTATGATTCTAAAATCTATGTTAGCCGTTTTATACAGTTGTTATCTTATTGGATTACAGTATATATATTTTAAAGGACACTGACAAGGAGCAGCATCTGGTGTTAACTTTAACCACAGCAGGGCCCTCTCCCCTTACAAACCTTGGGCCAAGAGTTCTCCGTCGTAGAGACTGAAAGGGCCCAGTGATGCTCTGGTAGCATGGTGGTAAAGAAGCAGGCCCGGGCACTCCTTTGATTCTTCCACCCTTTGCAACCTGCAAATGGTTCTGAAATTGGAACATAAACCACCATATTTAAACACTTAGGGGCATGGAGAGTCAGCTAGAATAGGGGGAAAGAAAGTCATGGTGGGGGAGTAGGTGGGCACATGCAGAACCATGCTGTCTGCCCAACACCTGTGTGTGTGCGCGCTTTAACTAAATGAACTCAGGAGGCCAACAGCAGTAGACCTGCTCAATTCACCTTCCAAATCAGAACAAGACTGAAAAGCTCAGGCCTGCGTTTTGCACTATGCAGAGGTTCCGCCAGTGACGGGGAGCTCAGAAGCAGGATCTCTACTCCTTCTGCACAATCGGATGCATGCACACAGCATGCTCAGCAGCTGAATAGCTGCAAACACCCACACTACCCAGGTGACATGCACCACGATTTCTCATGGCTCCTTCACAACTAGAGCCTCACATCCCTTGGCGTGGAGGTCGGAGCGGTGGGCCAGACCCTTACAGCTGCAGGAGGTCTCTCTGCACAGCCAAGAAGAACACTCTGGTTTTTGGTTTCCTTGAACTGGTCTGGATTTTCCCTGTCTGAATAGTTGTAAATTTCACAACAGTGCAACTATCTCTGCGTCATTGGGGGTCGGTATTATACGCTATCTGAATGCTGCGATCAACCTCATTTTCCACCTTTGTTCTGCAACCGTATCCCCAAACCCCTACAACAACTTCAGTGACAAAACCAGGAGTCACTTGATGACAAGCATGGCAAGTCTGCACAGCTTTCTTTCTCAGATTGTGGCATGGGAGCCACTTAGCCCAGTAACGAAAAGCAGAGCTCTTACAGCTATGATTGCTACAGTGAGGATAGGAGAGTTCACATAGTCCTCAGAAGTGATAAACACATAGGCTCCCGCATAGCATGAAACGCCTGCTGCCCCACAGAAGATGAGGTTGAGAAACACCAGCAGGATCTTGGAGGAGGTGATGTCGTGCTGGCCCATGGTGCCTGCAGCCTGCTAGGAAGTGGACAGCATGCACGGTGCTCACTGCAGCCCCAGGGCCCCTGGGAAGGCCCAGCGCTAGCCTCCGCTCCAGCCCCAGCCCCAGCCCCAGACCCAGGTCCAGCTCCAACCCCAGCCTGGAGTTCTGAAATCTTACTAATACTGGTTACTTATTATTGTTACTGCTACTTAATAATGTTTATAAGTAATAGTATTATTACTAATCTTGAAGGGGTAGAGACAGGCTGCTTTAACTTCTCTCTCAGTTGAACCTTCCACTGAGGAGCCAGTAAGAGGTGAGAGCATTTAGGAATACCCTGGAATTTGCATATGGTGGCTGGACAAATGAAACTGACTCACAGGCATGCACCCATCAGTATTGCCCACATCATGAGTTACTGTGTAACTTGAATGGATTGCCCATCAGATTCACACAAAACTCTAAATTCCTGTTTCTCTTGAGAAATCAGACCAGGTAGCACAGGACTTGTATCCTCACATGGATTTGAGCAGCAGGTGCCCTCGGCAGGTGGAGTATGGATGTTCAGGCTGGCAGGGTCCTCACCATCCCCTGACTGGGTTCATGTTTCTCTTCCACCTTCCTCTGGAAGTTCCTCTAGCATTTGAGTCTGCAATTCTGAGCATTCACTTGCTTCAGGGTCATTTGAATTATTGAGAACATTTCTGCCACCTTAGCCTCCCAGGACCGGATGTGCCTGGAGCCATGAGAGCTCATGTTGTTGAGACTGAGCCCATGGACACCGTGCCTGCTTCTTTTGATCCTCAGCTGCTGATGGAGACCCAGACAGGAGCAAGTCTGAATGCTGAAGCTGAAGGCGCATGCTCACACCTTGGCTGCAAAGGCAGCTGAGAAGGAGAATAGTTGGCATTTATGGCGTCTCTGATGGGAGGTGGGCTCTGCCTCCTACTAAGATCCGTAAGGTGTTTAGACATTGAGCAGCCAAATGAATGATAAAAGTCAACTAGAGAGGGGTTGGCTCTCTAAGCATGGAGTGTCTCCCACTGGAGTATCCAAGATGATCTTAAGTGGATGATCTTACTGCTTTGATAGTGCTGAGTTGTTTTACGTGTGTTAGGACAATAAATGAAGACGTCACACCTGTGAATGACACAAAAAGATGATGGTTTGAAGTGTGACAATTTAGAAAAAAAATCTCCAGTGGTAGTTTAGATGATACTTGGAAATAATAAAATTATTATTCAAAGGACTGAATTCTTGGAAATCAGTCTAAATGCAAATCTTTACATTTCTTTTTGTGCCAAATAATCATAACAATGACAATAATAGTAATAATAATAAGAATACAAAAGTTTACATGTATTTAGGGCTGTGGGCCAAACCCTATCCTAAGCACTTTAGTTTGTTTACTTACACATCGCATCAACTTTATGAGATAGTCCTATGATTTTCCCCATTTTACAGATGGGGAACTTAAGGCACAAAGTAGTCAAACAACCAGATGTCACTCAGTAAATAGCAAGTGAGAACTTGAAGACCCTCTACCTGACAACTGTGTCATCAGGGTGGATGCGGATTCCTGTACAATTATTGCACCAAAACCCTTCGGAACTGATTTGAGATATACCGTCTGAAATTCGGATGCTTTTAGAGTACTCGTTTTTTAATTTAATTTTATTATATTTTTATTTTTGGAAGAGAGAGAGAGAGAGCAGGGGAAGGGCAAAGAGAGAGAGAGAGACGGAGACATAGACTCTGAAGCAGGCTCCAGGATCCAAGCTGCCAGCACAGAGCGCAACATGGGGCTTGAACTCACGAACTGTGATGTCACGGCCTGAGCCAAAGTTTGACATTCAACTGACTTGAGCCCCCCGGGCGCCCCTAGAGTACTCATTTTTGTTCCAAGTAGTTTGTAGTCTAGGGGACAGTTCTCAACGTTGACGTTATTGACTTTCTGGGCCAGATAATTCTTTGTGTGTATGGGGGAG
Source organism: Suricata suricatta (assembly GCF_006229205.1). Classification (NCBI taxonomy): domain Eukaryota; kingdom Metazoa; phylum Chordata; class Mammalia; order Carnivora; family Herpestidae; genus Suricata; species Suricata suricatta. The sequence goes on from NC_043714.1 coordinate 62,659,308, forward strand.
GGGCTGTCCTATGGATTTTAGGACAGCATTCCTGGCTTCTACCCACCGGATACCAGTAGTATCTTCTCCAGTTGTGACAACCAAAAATGTGTCCAAAAACTGCCAGATGTTCACTGGGGGCAAAATTGCCCCCTGTTGAGAACTTCTGGTCTGGAGAATTGTGAAGTCTCCCAGTGAGGAGGTAATACCCATGGGACGAAATGAGGTGACTAAGCAGCTCTGGTGTCTTCTCCTGGGTATTCTTGCGCAATATCATGTCATTCTTTGTCATTTGCAGGTGTGTCTAGTTTCTCATATCAGAAATATGCAGTACCGGCAATATGTGATAAACCTTTGTGTTTTACTTACAAAATGAACAACCACCTTCTTATTTTTCTAGAACCAGTGGCTGTATACTTGGCAGGAAACTACAAATGATCTCAATCTCTTTAAACGTGTCTTTCCTAGACTGGGTGTTAGAAATTCTTGGAGGGGGAGTCTCTGTAAAAATAAGATTATAAACTAGGTTCATTTGTTTATTAGTATCTTATTTATTTACTGGGGGTTTGTATCTTTTTTGTTTCTTAGTATTTTAAATACAAGGATCAATATTATGATTGTGATATATTAATATAGCATAAAACACTGAAGAGCTAAAGAAAGACAGCTCTTCTCTCAAGTGGGGTTTTCTGGTCATTAGATCACTGACACCAGGGTCTAGCAAGAGCGTCCCTCAATCCTTTTCATTTTAGCGTGTTTCAGTCTCTATGGCATTTCCACACCATTTCTTGCCAGCCCAGACACCTTCCCCTCCAATCCCTTAGGATCTAATTAGGCAGAAACAAAACAAAACAAAACAAAACAAAACAAAACCCTACCTCCTTTGTGATTGCCTCCAGGGTCCTTAATCAGAAGAGCCACTTCCTTCCACTAGACCCTTCATCATCTTGTACTCATCATTGTGTTCTCTGGTTCCATCAGATTAAGAACCTGGAGTCTCATCCCTATAAAACTGTAAATTACTTAAGGGAAGGGATCATGCTTTATTCATCTCTATCCCCAAATACTTATCATAGTTCTTCACACATAAAAAGCACTTAGTGGGGGGCGCCTGGGTGGCTCAGTCGGTTAAGTGTCTGACTTCAGCTCAGGTCATGATCTCACAGTTTGTGGGTTTAAGCCCCAAGTCAGGCTCTGTGCTGACAGCTAGCTCAGAGCCTGGAGCCTGCTTCAGATTCTGTACCTCTCTTTCTCTCTGATCCTCCTCTGCTCGCGGGCTCTCTGTCTCTTAAAAATAAAAAAATAAAAAATAAAGCACTTAGCAGATTTTTTCTTGAAGGAATGTGTCCTTTTGTTAAATTAATATTTCTCCAGGATCGGAAATCAATATTTGGCAGTGAGACAAAATCAATTGCTAACTCTATTTCTGTCGTTGGGCTGCAAGAATTCGGGGAGTGGTGAGACCCAGGTGGAGAATCTTCCTGTCTTCTTCCCTGATTTACGGACTGATTTTTCCTCTGGGATTTTCTTTAGTCCCAATTGTTACCTGCTTGGGAATTAATTGCAATCTTTCATGTTAATATCATTGATTGAATCCATGAAGCAATCTTGCCCCCTATCCTCTTCTGGCCTCTGTCAGGGTTGTCTGCCTAGACAACCTGTCTGCCACAGGAACTTAATCCCTCAAAGGACTCTCAGTTCCCTTAGATATAGGCCCTTGGTAAGTCACAGTTTGGGTCTTCTTAGTTACTCCACTTTCTCGGTGGCCCATGGAACCTGCCATGCTTCCCCTTTTGACAGACTCTGCTGTTGTTTGCTACCCAGGATCCTAATATGTGGGTATTGATACTGTCTTGGAAGGTAGATAGTGAGGGACAGTCCCCCAGTCAGTCTTGCTCCTTCTTATCCTCCATGTGCGAAAATAAAATGGCTCAGATTAAAGCTGGCACTTTTAGCAAAAGAATCCAATCAGGAGTCATGCATTGCAAATAGTTATCATGTCTTTATAGTTTCCTTCACTCTAGAATAGTCTTTTGATTTTTCATGATCTTAACTCTTTTGAAGATTAAAAGGACTTTGTTGGGGGGCGCCTGAGTGGCTGAGCTGGTTAAGTGTCTGACTTCGGCTCAGGTCATGATCTCATAGCTCATGGGTTCAAGCCCCGTGTCAGGCTCTGTGCTGACAGCTCAGAGCTTGGACCTGCTTGGGATTCTATCTCCCTCTCTCTCTTACCCTCCCCCACTCATGCTCTTTCTGTCTCTCAAAAAATAAAATGTTTTTAAAAAGATTAGGAGGTAAAAATAGTTCATATGTGATTATATAGACAAAGAAAGTGTGGCTGTTATATTTTCGAAGGTGGACTTTATTATCTTCACACCCTCAGCCCACTGGGTAGTGTTGGGAGAGGGGAGTGGACCCTTAAGTCTACTAATTAAGATGCTCTTAAATCAGCTTCTTCCTGTTTAAATCAAGTCATCTCCCTGGTGGATGACTATTCAGCAAATACTATACCTTGAAGATTTCATTTTCCCCTTCTGCTTCTCCTCAAGATATGCCAGTGGGAACTAACGTAATTTAGAAACCTTTCTCATCCAAGCCTAGCTTTCAAGACTACTGTCTTGCTCACTCAAAAATCCCATTTATTATTTCCAGTGGTGAACCTTGACTTTCTCTTTGCCTTTCTTTGTAATAATCCTTATCTTCTCAAAGGCAAATGGATGATGTTGGCTTTTTAATTGATTTTTTTCCTGACGTTTGCTTTCCCTGGCCTACCTTTCACCGGGTACATGGCTCAGTTGGCTTCCTATTTAAAAGAAGAAGAAAAAATAAAAAGAAACAAAGGCAAAGAAAAAGAACATCACTGTGCATTAAGGCCATACCAAGTCTAAGAAGATATGTCACTAACCACATTTAAATATATCTTCACAGATTATAAAAGAAAAGAGAATTCCACATTTCTGCAAAGTGAGAGAACAAATGTTTACAAAGACTTGGGTTCAAGAAATAGATGATTTACATTGTTCTGGGATCAGTTGTGGTTGTAGCCAAGAAGGTATTCTATCTCTCACTGAAATCTCATTAATAGGGGTCATGAAGCAGTCCCACTATCAGTGAATTTAATCCCTGATCATAGTTTACACTAGTACGTAAACTCTTATTTCTTGATAGACAGCCAAGAGATTATGTGCTGCTAAAGGTGCAAAATTTGGATGACATAATGTAAAAATAAACAAAAAAATGCTTCATTCTAGCCAAGTTCTAAGCCACTGTGACAATACACTCAAATAAGATAAAATGATCTAAGATGGACCCAGGTGTAACCCAAACTCAGATAATTTCCATTAGTCCAAGAGTGTATAATTTTTTATGTCTCTCAGGGCTCTCCCAACATTTTTAAGGGGTAGAGAAATTATGTCTTTAGTCTATATGAATATGGAATAGATGCTTGTGTATTTCTTTACAAAAAAGTGTGGGGCAGACCTGGAGAATTTTTTTTGCATATGCAAAATAAATTACTTTGGTTGGTCATGGGATGATTGTGTTGTAGAGTTAGAATGCACTTTGGACATCGTCTTTGTTCAATCTCATTTTACAAATTCAACAAATTGTTTATTGATTACCTAAGGCCTGAACAGGCCTTGTAAGTGGTTATCAACCCTTGCTGTGCATTGAGTCACTTGGGCTCCAACCGAGGAATTCTGATATACATGATCTCGTGTGAGGCCTGGACGTTGGTAATCTTAAACACTTCTCAGGTCATTTTCATGCTCTGAAGACTACCCCCTTCCTTCCATTACAAAAAAGAATCTGGCATTACAAACTTGTATTCTGTATCTTAGCGTACCTTAAATTATCTTACTTTTATTCCTTATCTAACCCACATACGTAAATGAACTTACTTAATGAAGTAAAGGGGACAAAAAAATGGAAAGAGCTCTCCAGATGGCTTCTCATTTGCATAGGCTTTCATAACCTCTTCCCTTTGACCTCTTTATTTTTCCAGCTGGTCCCACCTTTTTAAAAAAATACAACTGAGGGGCACCTGGGTGTCTCGGTCAGTTAAGCGCCAGACTCTTGATTTCAGCTCAGGTCATGATCTCACAGTTTGTGAGTTTGTGCCTGTGTTGGTCTCTTCGCCAACAGCATGGAGACTGCCTGGGATTCTTTCTCGCCCTCTTTCTCTGCCCCTCCCCTTGTCTTTATTTATTTATTTATTTAAATTTATTTAAACAAACAAATAATTGAATACCAATGGTAGAATTCACAAATCCCATTCACTCAAACTGTAATTTTACTCCTCAGCATGGATACCATGAAAATACTTTCAACTAAAGATAAACCATGCTTTGTAGCTGATGGACTTGTCTACCTGGTCTACTAAGAAGCAGAAAACTTTAGGTCCAGGGGTGCCCTTTGGATTGTGCAAACCTCAGTAGGACCACTGCCCTGCAGTCCTCCCTGCATCAATTTCCAAGGAAGAACTGACAGTATTTGGTGCTATCAGATATGGGACACAAAGCTCCAGTAAATCAAGAACTTAAAGGCCTTTAAGGCCTGAGAGATCAGTTTGGATAGAAGTCAATAAAAATGAGAAAGTGAAGAATTTGCAGGTTTTAGGTATAGAAATGTTGTGTGAGATCAGCCCCTAGTGGGCACTTTCACTATTACAATGGTTCAGCATTTTAATTGTGTGGGAATGTTTATTTCCACACCAGAAATGTTCTAAACACAGACTGACTTCAGATGGCAGAAATACGTCATTTTCAATATTATAGATAAATATGGAATATCAACCTTTCACAGGCTCTATGGCAGAGGATGACTCTGCCTCTCTCTAAAACAGACTTGTACCTCTCCGTTGCTGTCCACACTGGCAGAGGAAAATCCTAGGAACTCCTCCAGACAAATGGTCCCACTATTTCCTTGTCTCTTCCCACTTCTCCAACCTTGCCTCTTGATTCTTTAGTACTCTATTCACAGTTTCAAGATGATAAATTTTCAATGTAGATAAGTAGGGGAAAGCATTCAAGAGAGGGGTTATTGTATTTGGCACATTGAGGCAATTGCAAATGTCTTCATATTTATTTCTAAAGTGTAAAATGCAAGAGAAGATGGGCAGCTGAGTCTTTCTGTGTTTTTCTTTTCTTTTCAACTTCCAACATATAATAATACAGAAAAAAGTCTCCACTTCAAAATAAATACAGTGCAAGTGGGATAGTTTTCACAACCGAGTGTCTCTACAACAGAGGAGGCAGGAAGGCGTGAAGAGTGTGGTCCTTCTGAGCCCATGTGCCTTCTGAGCCAGATTACCTGTCCTCTGCGTCACTGACTGGTGGGGGAAGAGGACCTGATGCTGTGGGCTTTTTCAGGTTTGTATTTTAAAATAGGGAACAGATCTGGGTTTGTTTCAAAATAAATGTTTTATTTCTGTACTCTTGTTTTCTTAAAATATTTTTCCACTAACTGCAAGAGATCAAATTACTCAGCAGACTTAAATAAGGTTTATATCATTTAAAAATACTGATTACATGTGCTATGTTATAATTTAAATTTCATAACTAAAGAATATGGGATTTATGTTTAGCATCACTTGTCATACCCATGAGGTGTTCCCAGTAATATGCACAAAAAGAAATCTGGACATTTTAGAAGATTTTAAGAATAGCTAATTCCTCCCTCCCTCTCTCTCTCTCTTTATTTTACATGTTTCTAACACTGGTTGTGCACTATAAGAATAGAAAGTTAAGAAGTTTTAATGCAATTATAATTAGATTACATTTTTCTATTGAAGCATAAATGACATGAAATAGCTGATGAATTTCAGGGGTACATCATAGTGATTCAGTATTTTTATACATTACAAAATGACCCCCTTCATAAATCTAGTTACCATCTGTCACAATACAAAGTTATTATGATATTGTTGATAATATTTCACATGCTGTACATTACAACCCGCTGATTTACTCATTTTCTTACTGGAAGTTTGTACCTCTTAATCTCCTTCATCTGTTTGCCTGCCCCCCCCCCTCCCCAACTTCCTCCTTCTGGTAACCAACAGTTACCTATGCCTAGAAGTCTGTTTCTTTTGTCTAATTTGTTCATTTGTTTTGTTTTTAGATTTCACATGTAAGTGAAATCATATGGCATTTGTCTTTCTCTAACTTATAATTAGGGGATTATAATACCCTCTAACTCCATACATGTTGTCATGAATGGCAAGATTTCCTTCTTTTTCTGACTGAGTAATATTCCATATCTGGGCTGTTGTAAATAATGCTGCAATGAACATTGGGGTGTATATATCTCTTTGAATTAGTGTTGGTTATTTTCTTCAGATAAATACCCCAAAGTGGAATTGCTGAATTGCGTGGTAGTTCCATTTTTAATTCTTTGAGGAATCTCCATATTGTTTTTCACTGTGGCTGCACCAATTTACATTCCACCAATAGCGTGCTAGGTGCTCTACAACCTCACCAACACTTGTTATTTTTTGTCCTTTTGGTAAGCGCCAGTCTGATAGCTGTGCGTTGATATCTTATTGTGGTTTTGATTTGAATTTCCCTGTTGATTACTGGTGCTGGGCATTTTTTCATGTGCCCGTTGGCCATCTGTATGTCTTTGGAAAAACGTCTATTCAAGTCCGCTGCCCATTTTTTAATCAGGTTTTTAAAAAATACAAAGTTGTATAAGTTCCTTTAATATTTTGGATATTGACCCTTTATTGAATGTATGATTTGCAAATATCTTCTCCTATTCAGTAGGCTGCCTTTTCATTTTGTTGATGGTTTCCTTTGCTGGGCAGAAGCTTTTAGTTTGATGTAATCCCGTTTATTTGAACTTTTGCTGCCCTTGCTTGAAGAGACTGATCCAAAAAAGTACTGCTAAGTCTAATGTCAAAAAACGTTACTGCCTATGTTTTATGGTTTCAGGTCTAGCAGTCTTTAATCAACTTTGGATTTATTTTTGTGAATGGTGTAAGCTAGTGGTCCAGTTTCATTCTTTTGCAAGCAGTCGTCCAGTTTTCCCAACACCATTGATTGAAGAGATTCCTCAGTGTTGGCAGGGGGATGGGGAGGTGCTCACGGCTCTTTCACTATTTGAAGCCAGCTATGACTCCTTCCCGAAGCCCATCATTCTCGGACAATTTACCCCAGTGACCTTAAACTGGAGCTACGTGGGTTCACATATCGGGGAAACTGAGACATCCAACAATGGCAATGCAGACCCAAGAATGTATCTCAATTCATCCAGAGACTGACAGCCCCAGCCAAGCACGTGGGTAGGGGGCAGATACCCCTTCTCACCGCCTCCGTGCCCGGACCTACAGAATGCAGGGGGCGGGGCAGGAGCCCGGTAGGCGGCCCGCCCCTCCGGCCTAGAGCCAGCGGGCGGAAGTGACGCACGCCCAAAGCCATTTCCGGCGGGCTGAAACTAGGAAGAAACTTGGAGCTGCAGAGGGGTCCTGCCACGGGTCTCCGCTGCTCCTGTGCCCCGTGGCCCGGCAGCGCGGAGCTGTCGGGAGCCCTGGCCATGGGGCAGCCCCGGCCTTCCGCAGCGTGAAGCGCGAGGCCTCCCGCGGGCTCCCCGACAGGCCGAGGGCGGGCAGGCGGGAGGCGTCGTTCCAGCTGCGGTCGCCGCTGCCGGCCCGGGCTCCAGGCATCATGAATATAGACGTGGAGTTCCACATCCGGCACAACTACCCCTGGAGCAAGTTGCCGGCCAACGTGAGGCAGGTACGGCCGGAACCTGGGGCCTGGGCCCCGCCCTGCCGTCACCTGCTTGCGGTGTCCGCGGGGCCGGCGCTGCTGCTCGCTGCCGAATCCCGCCCTCCCCCCCGCCACGGCCTCGGGGAAATGGACCCGCAGGTCAAGGGTTAGGAAGGGACGGCTCTGGTGTCACGGGGGCAGGATGGGGTCGTTGCTAAAAGGGATGGACTCTCCTGGCACCTTTGCCTGCAGCCGCCTTCCTTTAAACCAGGCACTGGGCTAGATGCTTGCGAAACCTACATAACACGGTCCTTGACCTCCAGAACTTTAGGATGATGGGGAACAGAAGAGAAAGAAGTGACTACGTTACAGGATGATAGCAGCTCATACGTACTTGCCTTATAGTATACGTGGACACACAGAGGAGGGAGTAAGAGATTGTCCAGGGAGTGTCTGGAGGCTGTGTGGTGGAGGCATTGAAATTGGGCCATAAAGGACGAATGAGCGATAAGAGGAAGTAAGATTTTCCGGGAAGTGGGAAGTTGTTTTACAGGGCTTCGACGAGTGAAAAAGCGTGTTCTGAGAGTAGCGAGCAACTTGGCATTATGGGAGGTGGAGGTGTGGGTATATTGGGGTTTGGAGGTGGGGTTTTGTGAGTGCGTGGAGGGGGGTTGTAGCAGATGAGGCTGGAAAAGCAGGCAGGGCCGGATTTGGAAGGGGCTTTTGTACTTTGTTTTGGGGGACTTTATCCTCTAGGCAAGATAGGTTTATTAGAGATGTTTCAACAGGAGACTGACAGGAGGTTTTTTTTCCCTGAGGGTTAATTCTCAACTGCTTGAGTGTCCTTTCTACTCAGTTGCTCAACAGATAGTAATTGAACACCTGCACGCAATGCCTTGTTTTAGGTGTGGGTGGGTGATTTGTACCTACCAACAAGACAGAGACCCTGTTTTCATGGATCTTACATTTTAGTAAAGAAAGACAGTAAACAAATGAATAAACAAGCACCTAGTATGGCAGGTAGTGTTGAATCTTAGGAAGGTAGTGATACGTGCTGCATATAAAGCACTGTTTTCTCAGATCATAGGTTGACCTTCAAGTTCCTCCCTTTCCACTTGGTTGAGAGTGAAATTCTGTTTTCCATCGGTGCTGGGCAGTTTTAATTGGAGTTTCCGGTGGTGGCGGCGATGGTATAAGGATTATTTGCTTCTCCCCTCAGTTTGGGGGCTTAGTTCTAAGAAATGAATAATTTACAGTTCTGGTGATTCGGTCATGTGGCAGGGAAAGTGCTTTCACTGTGGGATACCCAAAAAACAAGAAGGTAGAAAGACAGAGAAACTCAGAATTCTTGGCTGTCAGTGGCTGCCCCTGTGGCATTTATCTTGACTTGAAAGAACAAAGCTCTAAACTTGAAAGAATAAGTTTCTCTTGTTAAGCTTGAATAAGGGCTTTGGTACTTTTGTTCTTTAGGGTTTTGTGGTGTATCCAAAGACAACTGGAGGAACCAACAAGCTTTTTCTTTGTTTCCATCTCTTCTTGACTCTTCCTTTCACAGAAGTAAATGTAGCATAATAGAAGAATGATGGATGATTCGATTATGTTCAGCATGAATAATTGATCTAAATTCGTATTGGCAAACGCAAACCTAATACTTAGTCATGACTGTTATAAATAATCACAGATCAGAGTTATAATTAGGTACAAATATGACATTAAATTAAAATTAGTTTTGGTAAGATCACTTAAAATAATAGCTATTTTAGTTTAGGATGAGCTTCTGTTTGTAGAAGATGTTGGAAAACCCATCTGTACAAATTGCTTCCTTGGACTTCACCTCGCTTTGCTACTGTTGGTCAGGCTCCGCCTTTGATTACTACATCTCCTTTCTATCTGGTCTCTTGTCCACAGGGGAGGGCTCTCTCCCATTTATTCCTCACACTGCACTGGAGCGAGATTCCTAAATGCCAACTCAATCCTGCCCTACCTGTCTCCTAGAGATTACATGTAGCTTCTTGAGTGTCAGAACTTCTCCAGGAAGGCTTCCCTGACTTTCTGCATCTGGAGTAGTTGGTCCTCTGACCCCTTTCCCACCCACGGGCACTACTGACCCTGCATTTGCTGCTTACATTACTTGTTTTGCTTTTGAACATTTTGAGCACCTATTACATGGTTGGCTTTTAGCAAATATTTTTGGAGTGAATGAGCGATGGTATCAGTCTGAGATTTTTTTTTTTTTTTTTGCAGGAGCGAAAGCTCTGTCACTTTCAAAGTGGGAAATAGTCCTTGTATGGAAAGAACTGTTTTTTGCCATTGTAATACTAAGTACTTTGATAGTGTTTCCAGTAAACTTTGATGAGTTTAATTTGTAAATGACTCATTTCCCACCTCTGAAAGCTGGGGGTAGGTGATTTCAGATTTTTTAAAAAAATGTATGTCAAGCCAGAAAGTGATTTCAGATTTTTAAGAAATGTGTGTAAAGCCAGTAGTTTTTATATGGATAGGATGAAATGTTTTTATGTGCTATGGCTAGGCACAGCTTTAAAAAGTACGTTAAAGAAACCAACTTGACAATAAACTATAAAGAAAAAAAATTAAAAGTACATTAAAAAGTTACAGATGAGGCCATTATTTCAGGATATTTCTGTGGTTCATCAGTATTTTGCATTCATGATTCAAAAACAATTTATAGTTGTTTTAAGGGAAGTCTTGTGATGAGGTTCTGTGTCATGTAAGAAAGGTCAGCTAACGATTTGGTATATTTTTGGGGCGTGGTGTGATTGGTGTGTATATCCGTAGAAAAACATTCTTTATGCTCTTAGCATAATCTGATGCACAGTGGGGATTTTATATCTGCACCTGTGTCACTCTTTCATCTGTTACAGTTCCTGTTGTATGCAGCTCAACTTCATTTGTCAGATCTGGTCATTATTTCTGCAGGGTCAGCGCGTCTCAGAGTAAAATGGTCTTTCTTTTTAAAAGTTCACCTCCTGTAGTGGTAACAGTGGTTTAGTAAGCCAACGGTGGGAAATGTGTGGTCCGAGTGGGAGAGAAGCCAAAGAATCTCTGTGAACAAAGCGATTATGTTTTATGTATATGGGTAGTGAAGAGTAAAATCAACTTCGTTTAGATATTTGTGGGTAGACATATGTATTGATTGATCAGGACCAGTCATTACTTTGAATGCCTGGCAGAGTCAGGTGTTAAAAGACCATATTCTCAACTAGCTTAGAAATAACAGACTCTTCCATGGTAAGTGGCGTGATTACATTTTCTGTTCTGGAGTTACCAGGAATGAAGTTAGAAAGGGAGAAAATGGTTGTAAGTCATGCTAAATTAAGACATTTATTTTAAAACACAAGAGCAAAACCTCACGTCAGAGTTGATGAAATTTTCGCAAAATTGTGTGCTGTGTGAGCGCTTTGTGTTCCCCGAGGAGACAGCGTGGCTGCGGGGCTGGAGGAGCCTCTACAGGTCTTACAGCAAGCCCAGTATTTCAACCCCCTCAACGTCTTCCCCACTGACCGTGGCTTCGGTGCTGCACGGTTATGTGGAGCGGTTTTTCTATAAGAAACTTTGTTTCTAACCACCTGCAACTTTAAAAAAGAATGAAAAAATTTAAGCACATATATTTAGGCAGTAATGAGTCACAGTTTAGTCTGTGATAAACTAACCAATTTAGATGGAGGAAGAAAGATTTTAGTGTTCTCACATCACTTTTTTCTTAAAATACATCCCACCACTGGGTCCATTTAGGTGCTGGTTTATTTAAATGTGAGCGTTACCTGTCTCATAAGAATGCCTTTAGTGAAAGACATGTATGGACATTTAGCTCAGCTTTCAGACCTGTGGGCAGGAAGTATAATAATTGAATCCTCTGATCTTTCTGTCATTAGTCTCCTGTGATGTCTAATTTTATTTCACAGCGTGTTGGGAAGATCATACCCAGTAATTAGAAGGGGGATAGCAGTCATATATTAAATTAAATTAAGTTTATGGTCACACACTGAATATAATGTTGACTATAATCAGACACACTTATTCTTTGCTTTCATGAGAACCCATCTTTGAACTTAAAACACTAAAGCACAGCGAGACAGTTTTTGCTCGTTAAAACAAAATGCATCAAAATTCTTACGTAGTCTGAATTTTCTTTTTATATTTATTTATTTTGAGAGAGACACCCATACAGGTGCATGCAGCTTGGGGTGGGGAGGGGCAGAGAGAGAGAATCGCAAGCAGGCTCCGCTCCATGCTTTCAGCACCGAGGCCAACACAGGGCCCAATCTCACAAACCCCAGGATCATGACCCGAGCCGAAGTCGAGTTGGTCACTCAGCTGACTGAGCCACCCAGGCGCCCCTAAATATTTTTTAATGAGGCCATAAGGAGATGATGTTTTTAAGAGGTTATCATTTCGAGGTACATTTGAAATGTACATTCTCCAGAAATGTTAATTTTTGATTATGATAGCCATCAGCTATAGACAATGAGCAGACAGGGTCTTTCATTGCCACTCTTACATTTTAAAAAATGTCGGTGCATGAAGCCATTCATCCATCTGTCCATCCAACACACAAATTAGGAACAGTCACCGAATGAAGGCTTTGTAAGTAGAACTTAGTTTTCTTTTAATGAGGTTGTGCTCTCAGACTGCTCTTTTATGTGATATTAGACACTTTAGGTAATTTCAGTAAGCCCTTTAGGAAGGCAAACTAAAACTAAACACAATGAATTTTTGCTCTACTATCATACATGAAAATTAGTAAAATAATGTTTAAGAAAATGTTTTGTATTCACTTCTGGAAATTAGAGGTATTAGGATAAAATTGGAGGGCTTGGTTTTGAAATTGTATGAGGAAAAAGTACTGCTGTTTAGTTTAGAAGCTATTTTTAAAACTATTTGGATTTTACTTTTTTAGAGTCTTGGAAATTCACAGAGAGAATATGAAAAGCAGGTTGTTCTGTACAGTATCCGCAACCAGTTACGATACAGAAATAACTTAGGTAAGTAGAGACGTTTTTACATTGAAGTGGAAACGACTATTGCTGACTTATCATTTCCATTAATCTGCGCTATCTTTTTAAAATAAAAAGTGAATGTTTACTTATTTCTGAAAGAGAGAGCACACACGAGTTGGGGAGGCACGAAGATGGGGGGACAGAGGATCCAAAGTGGGCTCTGCCCTGACAGAGAACCATGTGCGGAGCTGGGAGATCATGACCTGAGCCAAAGTTGGGCGCTCAACCAATGGAGCCACCCACGCGCCCCTATCCTATGTTTTCAGTACATATTTCGTAGTACTGAAGGTGTTCTATGTACAGACTTAAAGAAGCTCTGTACTGGGGCCCCTGGACAGCTCCTTTGGTTGAGTGTTCAACTTCGACTCAGGTCATGATCTTGCGGTTTGCAGGTTCGGGCCCCACATTGGACTCTGCTGACAACTCAGAGCCTGGAGCCTGCTTCACATTCTGTGTCTCCCCTCTCTCTGTTGCTCTCCCACTCACACACACTCTCTCTCTCTCTAAAAATAAACAAACATTAAAATCAATTAAGAAGGTCTGTATTGACCCATCCCACTTAACAACAATTTGTATTAGGAAGTAGATTTTTTTTCTAATTCTGATTAAAATTATTAAAAAAATTTTTTTTAATGTTTTGTTTTATTTTTGAGAGAGGGTCAGAGAGAGAGGGAGACACAGAATCTGAAGACAGGCTTCAGGCTCTGAGCTGATAGCACAGAGCCCCATGCAGGGCTCGAACCCACAAACCGTGAGATCATGACCTGAGCTGAAGTCGGACACTTAACTGACTGAGCCACCCAGGCGCCCCTAAAATTATTTTTTAGAGTATCTTTTATAGATTCATTTTACCTTTACAGCATTAATCTCAATTCAGATGTAGTTTTTTCCTTTTAGGTGAGAATATAGCTTGAAGAGAAACACATTCGTTCTTAATATATTTGGTTTTAGTTTTATGGATTTTTTTCCATAAATTTTCCAAATATAAGTTTAATGAAAACTCTTTCTATAATCGTTGAAACATTTTAAGCAGAACTGGTTCCACGTTTTTGTTTTTGTTTTGTTTAACTTTCTTTTTAACTGTTTGCTTTTTATTTGTCCGAGGACTTTGATTAGCCTGGTCTATTTCCCTGCCGGTCTTCCCTTCCATGTGTTACTCTCCTATTAAACACAGGATTTCAGAGAGGGTCTTTTTATTTAAATGCATTTCATGAAAACGGGAGGTGTTTTTTACATTTTAAAAACAAACTATCCAGTAACTTTCTGGAATAGACTTCATTGAAAATACCATTCAATTTGCTTCTCTTGTAAAGTCACAGAGTAAGGGATTTGATGAATTCTAAGGTTGCTTTTTGTATCTTTTGGAGGGGACACTACTTCGTGTGCTTTCTGCTTCGGTAAGAATCAGTCCTCTGCTCATCTGTGTTACAGATTTTGCTTGTGTCCTCTGACGCAGGCTTCTTGTGACCTCATTGTTTCTTTGTTCCAACTTAGAGTGTTTCATTTGCTCTCTTCCAACTACTGTGCTTTTATTTTTTATTAAGGTTGGTTTAGGAAGTAGTTCTTACTGCATCTGTAATCGTATGTAACTGTAAGTCACCTGAAAGAAACTGGACAATTTCTCTCTCCGCCCAGTTAAACATGTCAAGAAGGACGAGCGCAGATACTATGAGGAGCTCCTCAGGTACAGCCGCGAGCACCTCATGCTGTACCCATACCATCTGTCGGACATCATGGTAAAGGGCCTGCGGGTAACCCCCTTTTCATATTACACCGGCATCATGGAGGTGAGTTGACCGTGCGCATGGGCCGTTCCGGGCTGCCTGTCAGGCACTCTGCCAACACTGACCAGGCTCTGCAAATCTGAGCCCCGCTGGGCATCCTTCTTGAGTTTTCCAGCGGAGGGGAGAGCGTGGGGGGGGGGGGGTGTTGGCTGCAAGTGGACTGTTTCCACCACACTCCTCTGAGCAGCTGCCGCAAGTTCCAGGTGATCATGGTGGGAGAGTATCTGTTTTTCTTCTGTGCTCCTTACGGCATCGCTGACCCTTGGTGCTGTCGTAGCGTTAGTTTTTTATGGTAGCAGAGCTCTAGAAAACAGACTGCTTTTAACACGTGATGAAGGTTGAAAATGCGGGAAACGGAACTGACCACTGGGCTCAGAAAAAACAATGCAATTAACTCTCCACTGATTACAGAAAGAATTAATGATGCAATACGTGTGTCAGAAACAGAAATATATTTGTAGTCCCGGCCTCTAATTTCTTTCCATTATTATTAACTCTTAGGTGTTAGCCTTTTCCCAAAAGCAGTTTTTGGGCCTGTGTTGAGTAATTTTAAATACCAGTTACATACTGTTTTTATGTGAGCTGTGTTTATCTAGTATCCATTTGCTACTTAATTTCATTTGAGTGCTGCTGTTGTGGGCCCACTGGCCCCTTCCCCAGCAGAGAGAGGCCTAGAACCGAAGGAGCTGGGAACCTTCGAGTAGCCGTGAGGTTCCTTTCCAATGCGGCTTCCTTTGCAAGAGCTCCCTTTGCTTTTCTCCCTGAGCCCCTTCTTCACGGGCACTTGTGCGGTCCTGCGTCTCCCGCGTCCCTGTTTGGGAGGAAATAGAAGTAAAACTCAAGGCCTGGCAGCCCACGTTCTGTCAGTCCGTTGTCACTAGAGCCAAGGCAGTGAAGTTAAGGCGGCAGCTCATCATTGTGGCTGTGTCTGATTACTTGGCTGATATTGACCACAAGGTTTAGGAGAGATAACAGAGGGAGGTTTTTCCCCATTTACCAGCCTTCAGTTAGGTCCACATGCTCGCTGCTCTCTGGTTTCTGTTCTTCATCATTGGGTGAGGCTGCTGGATGGAAAATGAGCCTATCCCCGCAGTAAACAGTTGGTCTGTTGTTGGAGGAACACATGGGGGTTGAAAGAAGCTGGATACGGAGTTTAACTCTGCTGCCAGTTGGGTCTCGTAGGAGCAAAGATGACTAAGTGGATAAAACCTTCGTTGGTAGCACATGTCTCATGCATGTTGATGGAGCTGGGACCCGTCCAGGATCAGGTGTGAGGTGTGGAGAGGCTGGAACTCAGAGCCCTGCCAGCTATTCCTGGCACAGCCTCACAGGGCAGAGGTTACGGGGCGGATGTTTGGGATTCACAGAGAGTGCTGTGGGAAATCCAGACCTGCCCGTCCAGTCTGCAGTTTCTAGGTTGGGACCACGTGGTAAGTACCGCAATGTGGCGGGCGTGCTTTAGTTTGCAAACCTCATCTCAGCGCTTCGTGCAGGAATTAATTATTCTGTTTGGCTATAGTAATACGTAGACACAAATTTTATCTAAGGATATATTGCATTTAGAATTTTTAATTGTTTTCTTTTTGAAAGGACATTATGAACAGCGAGAAAAGTTATGATTCACTGCCCAATTTTACTGCTGCTGACTGTAAGTATTTAATTATGCTAAAGATAATGATTAGAGTCCATCTTTCTGCATGCATGCTCTAGTCCGCATCATCATATGTGTTTTTAATTAAAACGTGGAAACAGAAAACAACACTGTTGGTAAGGAGTTTTATCAGGTGCACCAAGTCAAGTGTAAGATGTGGTCTAAATGTCTGAGAGAGGAATATCTTGGAGTGGTAGAAGGAGAAAAATGAGAAGTCTGTATATTTCCAGAAAGTGACATTCTTTCTGATGTTTGGGCAGTGTTGTGAGCCAAATGAGGGAAGAAATTTGTGCACGATAGTTGTGTGGCATGGTACTTGGTCGTTATTAATATAATTTGCTTTATTGTGCTTATTTTGAGGAAGTGTGTGTCTGACATGTGACACAGTTCTATTGTGTAAGAAGAAACTTTTGCTGATAAGTGTGTTCTGACTTCCTGAAATTGGCAGGGCCTCTGCTCTGTAAAAATTGACCCATGTGACATGGTCAGAAGTATCCGCTGTGTCCATCTTTCCCAGTTTGGTTTTCTTTTATATTTCATTTGCGAATTCCTTTTAATTTGCTATTGATTGTCAGTCAGTAATCAAAAGGTGAACAAAAGCCAGGGTTTTTTTCCTAAAAGACATGAGTGTCCTGACATTTTAAGATGCGTTAAATGCTTTTAAAGGAAAGGCTCTTTCTTTCAGGTCTGAGGCTCCTTGGCATAGGAAGAAACCAGTACATTGATCTGATGAATCAGTGTCGGTCATCAAAAGTGAGTTCTCATTTCCCTTCCTTTCTCATTTCTTCCTCATCACCCAGTCTGATTGTTTTAGGTGGTACGGGGCACCTGGGTGGCTCAGTCAGTTTAGCGTCTGACTTCGGCTCAGGTCATGATCTCACAGTTCGTGGGTTCGAGCCCTGTGTCAGGCTCTCTGCTGACAGCTTAGAGCCTGGAACCTGTTTCGGATTCTGTGTCTCCCTCTCTCTCTGCCCCTCCCCCACTCGTGGTCTGTTTTTCTCTGTCTCAATAATAAATAAACATTAAAAAAAATTTTTAATGGTTTTAAGTGATAGAAATAATGAATTTAATTTCTTTGATCAAGTAAAGTATGTATAATACAGAAATAATACCAAAACAACTCCTCAGTGTTCTCTAGTTTATGCTTATGCGATTACTGAATTAAAATATTTAAGGAATAAAACATTCTTAAAAATTAATTTTGCTCTGCTGGCCTTTTTACTTGCTTATTCCACTCCCAGGGTTCACTTAATGGTTGAAATGAGTGCACATTTTCCAAATTTGCGTTCACTTCCTAGATTCCCTTTGAGTTTCTGGATTTAGATCTAGACTTAATGATTAGTGTTTTGAAGTAGTTTACTTTGAAATAATTTAAGGATGAATTTTTCTCTTCAGTATACCTAGAGTACTTCAGATTTTAAAACATGGGAATTTGAAAAGATACTTATTTAGCCTCTTAGAAGCCGGCTTATGCTGTGATCAATAAAAAAGAAAGTAGTGATTTCAGGCTGATTGCAAATTCTTAAACGTTTGTCCCGTTGCAGAAATTTTTCCGAAGGAAAACAGCTCGTGATCTTCTGCCAGTGAAGCCGGTGGAGATTGCCATCGAGGCGTGGTGGGTGGTGCAGGCTGGGTATATCACAGAAGATGACATAAAGGTAGGTCCCTTCGGAAATTAAACATGTGATTTTTAGGCTTTAAATTATAATTCTTCATTATAGTTCGGTAATTTTTCTAAAAAGTAACACTATTTGGTTTTCCTGAAGAAGATTAAACTTAAGTTCAAAAATTTTAAGTGATAATAGTAGGCTAGCACATCGGTGGGTTTCAGAGTTACTCTTGAATAACGAGGAAGCCTTGGTCCACGCGCAGTAATCTGGGGACTTTAATTAGATCTGAGGGGACGCGATGCTGCAGCCGTGACACCGGCCAGCACTTCTTGAGCGCTGGGTGTGCTGGACACGCCGGGCTCGCCTCCGCGCACTTGTGCACCGTCTCGTTTGGTTCCTGTAACAGCCCCAGAGCGGTGTGCTATTCACACTCCATCTCACGTCTGCGGAACGTGAGCGTGGAGAGAGAAGGTAACGGCCCACGTCACAGCGGTAGCGAAGGGCCAGGATTTTAACTCAGGCGGTTTGCTGTGCAAGTTGTGCTCTTAATCCCTGCTGACAGGCTGTGCCGAGAAGTGGGTGCTGTGGGCGGGGACGGCGTCAAGGTGGAGGGAAGCGATCCTCCCACCGGTCAGACCGCACTTGAGATAAGCCTTCCGCACCGTGGAAGAGATGCTCATCTAGAGGCAAAGGGGCAGGGCAGTGGGCCGGGGGCCTAGAGACTAGGTCATGTCTCCGTGTGGTTGAAGGAACGGAAGTCGTCATGGGACTTTCTTTCAGCTTATGTTGTATTTTACTTCAGAGAACAGATTAAATCCAGTGAGTGAAAGGCTTAGAAATTTTGCTTCAGTCACGCTGTGTCATACACTTCCTGTGCTGATAATATCCATGTGGAGTTTGAATAAACTTCTGATCGGAGCGATTCCGAATCAGCAAATGGATCTGATTCCTATTCAAAGATGATGATTAAATATTGGTATTTATTAGGTAACCCTGATTACTTAGCAAATATTGGTACTTACAATTTGTCCTCAATTCTGTTAGTAGCATATGTGGTACCTTACTTGACGGTTATGTGCATAGATTTTTCCTTTGAATTCCAGAGCGATAAAAGAAAAAGTATGTAGTACATTTAGCTAATGTAGCACATAATATTTGTAATCATATATAATAGATAACGTATAATATAATCATATATAATCGTATCTAATAGTCATAGTCATAATAATTATTGACTTCAACATGAAGAGATTTCAGGAGACATAAATTAATTTGGACACAACTTAATTGAAAATATTTTGTTTTTCTTAGATATGTACTTTGCCTGAGAAATGTGCTATTGATAAGATCATCGATGCAGGCCCTCAGCTGTCTGGATCACTAGATTACAATGTAGTACATAGTAAGTGGTTAGTAGGTCTTTTGTCAACATAAAAACTTATTTTGAACCATCAACAATTAAGAGCAACTTTTATCAATCTTTTATTCACATACTCTAGACATTTATACAGATGAATCATAAGTAAAAATTTTTTTTTTAATTTTATAGTTCTGAGCATATGAGGGAAACAGATTTGATACTTTAATTAATTCTTTTCCTCTTTGGTTTACTTTTTTTTCCTCCTTTACCTAGTATCCAGTTGTAAGAATCTTTATAGAAAATCAGGAATCAGTTTTGTTTTCTTTTTAAATTTACTGTTGATTAGTGTCCATTAAAACAGGTCCTTTTGCTTCTGTAGGCTTATACAACAAAGGATTTATTTATCTGGATGTACCAATATCTGATGACAGCTGTATAGCAGGTAAGTATGTGCTAACACTTTTCAGCGTTTTTTGAAATGGTTACTAGGTAGTAGGCATTGTAAACATAACCCTAATTAGACACATAGTCTAGGATCTATGATGTTAGAATTTTTCAAAGAAAGACATTTCTCTTTTGTTATGTTGTAATACATTGTGGTGGTTTAACTTAAATTCTTTATTTTTTCTTCATGTTATTTACACTATGTTAAAATAACAGAAGTCTGAAATAAATCTCTCATGTCCTAAATCAAATTAATGTTATAAATTTATGTCCTTTTAGTCTTTGTTCAGTGCATAACTGTTTTCACACTTGCTCAGTCCTATCATAGCTAATGTTTTCACTCCACATACCTGCTTATTTTTTCATGTTGAAGTCATCTTTCTTTGTCATCTACTCCTCCCTCTGTCTTTCACCCATTCCCTAACTTAAACCAATATTTAAGCCCTTGTGTGTTCCCTTATGGATGTATCAGTTTATTAGAACTTTCCCTATTGTTGGTTATTTAAATCGCTTATAGTTTTTCTTTTTTTCTTTTTCTTTTTTTTGCTGTAGTAGTAATGTGGTTAACATCCTTGAACACAGTGGGGCTTTTTTTCTGTAGGTGAGATTTCTTACCAAATTTAGGTTGTGTGTTACAGGTGTGTTTTTGTTTCCCAGTATATCTTTGAGGTATTGTTCTTTTTTTTTTTAAGTTTATTTATCTATTTTGAAAGAGAGAGAATGCAGGAGGGGCAGACAGAGGAAAGAGAGAATCCCAAGAAGGCTTCTCACTGTCAGCACAGAGCCTGATGTGGGGCTCAAACTCACAAACCCATGAGATCATGACCTGAGCCAAAATCCAGAGTCGGAGGCTTAACCAACTGAGCCACTCAAGCACCCCAGAGCTATTCTTTGTTCTTATTTGTTGGTACCTTTTACCATACTAAAGTATTTAATATTTGTGTAATCAAATTTGAAGTGTCAAAAGTTTCCATGGAATGACTTTGCTATTAACAGTTGAGCGATGGGAGGGGCTTCTTGGAGAAATCCTCCCTCATGTCAGTGTTGAATCTTGACAGGTTATCATGCTGTATTGTGTCCTGACCTTTATTTGTGTTCGCATGTGTTTGCAATTCTTTAATAATGGATTTTGAACTATGTACATAACATGAATCCTACTTTAAATTTGGAAAGAAAATCAAAAAGTAATGAGATACTAATTCCTGTTTATATAATTGATGCTATAATAAATGAAATACTAGTTTTACAATTTGAAAGGTTTTGACAAGGAAGAGATTTCTGGAGAACAGGGCTGGTAGAGGTTTCCTATCACTATGGGAAAATATGAATGCATCATTCTAATCTTTACTGTCATCGGTCAACTGATGTTGACTCATTTGAGAATCCCCTGAAAAGATAGGTTTTTGATTAGTTCATTTCAGTCTCTGTTGACTGATAGTTTGAACATCGACTTACATTAGCACTAAGTGCATTTGAAAGGTGTAGACCGAGAAGGGCCAAGGGCTGATCCATCACGGTGATGGGCTCTGCCCTGCTTTACTTCGTATCTAGCAAGTTTTGCTGGTACGGACAGACTCGGGGTTTTCACAACTGCTGAATTTACCTTCCTTATCACTGTGGAACGTGGGATGTTCACCAAATTGGAATAACCCATGACAAGCAGTTTGACAACATGGAAGCCATCAGATTCAGCACAGAAGGCACCTGAAGTTGATTTCAGAGAAAGCATTTCAGCTGTGTTTCAACAAAACAAGCGCTGTGGATGGATGGTGGAACAAATACATTGGGGAGAAATACTTTGAATAGTCACTAAAGGGTCTGTTGTTTTGTTTTGTTAATTTTTTTAATGTTTATTTGTTTTTGTAAAAGAGAGAGACAGCTGGGGGGGTTGTTGCAGGGCAGAAAGATAGGGGAGATACAGAATCCGAAGCAGGCTCTAGGCTCTAAGCTGTCAGCACAGAGCCTAACATGGGGCTTGAACTACTAACCATGAGATCATGACCTGCATGGAAGTTGGCTGCTTAACCAACTAAGCCACTCAGGTGCCTTAAAGGGTCTATTGTTAAAATACATTTAGGGGCGCCTGGGGGGCTCAGTTGGTTAAGCGTCTGCTTCTGGCTCAGGTCATGATCTCACAGTTCGTGGATTCGAGCTTCGTGTCAGGCTCTGTGCTGACAGCTAGCTCAGAGCCTGGAGCCTGCTTCGGATTCTGTGTCTCCCTCTCTCTCTGACCCTCCTCTGCTTGTGCTGTCTTTCTCTGTGTCTCAAAAATAAAAACATAGAAAAAAATTAAAAAAAATACATTTAGTCCATCATTCATCAAATTGTATACTTGATCAATTTATGTCTCTCCTTTTGTTTATAGCTTCTAGATTTCTGTTTTGCTTGAATAGAGTACTTTTAGGATATATATATATATATAGATAGATAGATAGATAGATAGATAGATAGTCTAAAAATTCTTAAAAACTTTTGTCATAAAATTGAAACCTGTACCTGGAACTTATTTTTGTGTTGGATAAAGTAAGGGTCCAACTTGGTTTTTTTCTATTTGGAAAACCAGTAGCATTTGGGTCAATGCTAGGACTGCTTTTTCAGTAACCCATTACCACTGAGTGGGAATGTAACTTTGTCGTACATTGAATTCCCCTCTCCACTGGAGCTGGTTCTGATAGCCTTTTTTCTTCATGGATTTATTTTTATTTTTATACAATATTGTTTTGATTATAGACTCAAAATCTTTAATGTTAGCAATGGCCAGGGGCACTGAGTGGCTCAGTTGGTTAAGCATCCGACTCTTGGTTTCAGCTTAGGTCATGATCTTATGGTTTGTGAGTTCAAGCCCCGTGTCAGACTCTGTGCTGACAATGTGGAGCCTGCTTGGAATTCTCTCTCTCTCTCTCTCTCTCTCTCTCTCTCTCTCTCTTTCTGTGCCCCTCCCCTACTTGCACTGTTTCTCTCTCAAAAATAATAAACTTAAAAAAATTTTTAAAAATATATTAGTTATGTCCAGGCCTTCCTTGTGAGTTTTTTTTTTTTAATAACTTTCTAGGCTATTCCCAGGTATTTATTCTTTATATTTAATAATTTTTATTAACATGTTTAAAATTTTTATTTTGTTATTGAGCTATAATTGACATACAAACTGTGTTAGTTTCAGACATAATTATAAATTATAGTTTCAGCCGCCTAGGTGGCTCAGTTGGTTAAACATTGACTTTGGTTCAAATCATGATCGCACAGTTCATGGGTTCGAGCCCTGTGTTGGGCTCTGTGCTGACAGCTCAGAGCCTGGACCCTGCTTCAGATCCTGTGTCTCCCTCTCTCTGCCCCTCCCTGCTCACTCGCTTGCTCTCTCTCTCTCTCAAAAATAAACATTAAAAAAATAAAAAGAAAGAAATTTGTAATAAAAAAGATATAAATTATAACGTTGATAGTTATATATATTGTGAATTGATCATCACGAATCTAGTTAACATCCGTCACCACACGTAAAAGTTAGTAGAAATTTTTTTCGTGTGATGAGAACTTTTAAGAGCTATGCTTTCAGCAGCTGTGAGATGTGCAGTGTGGCATCATTAACTCTTGTTGCTGCACAGTCCGTCTCCCTGACGTATTTATTTCACAATTGGAAGTTTGAACCCTCTTCCTTTTTTACCCCCGTTTGCCCATCCCCCATTTCCCATTTCTGGCAACCACCAGTTTGTTCCCTGTATATGTGAGCTTGATTTTTTTTCCAGTATATTTTGGAATAGGCAATATTACGGTATAAACTCTAAATTTACAAAAGATTATAAGAACATCTTCCTCTGACCCCTGTGTCGGCAGCCCAGGGTCTCTCTCGGTGGCCACTCTCTTGGTAGCTCTCTTAAGTTTCTCACTTATCCTTCCTGAAGTATGCTGAGCAGAGAGGCATGTGTGAATGTATTCTTTGTTGTGTGGTGTTAGTTTTATGCTGATGGTGTGTTGTAATTCACACTTTGCTTTTTTAACTTAGTATGTATTCAGTGTCTCTTCGCATAGATGTAAATTGTGTATTTGTAACCTCCTAAGTGTCTTGGTTTATTTATCTCTAAAATATAGGGGTATAGTGTTGAACAACTCATGAGGTTAAGAGGATTAGATGAAATTGTGTATGTCAAGTACCCAGAAGTCGTCTGGCACTTAGTATGTGCTCAGTGAATGTTTGCTGTTATCCACACAGCTGATAGGGTAGGAGATCAAATATGGGGTTTCTAAAATATTTCAAAAGAGAAACCTATGATTCTTAAAAGTTCTTGGATGACTGGAGCCATAGGCAATATTAAATTTAGAAAGTGACATGAGCCAGATCTAGAAAGTGAATAATCCATCTTGAAATGTACATTGTGATTTTTCACAATGTCTTCATTTTGACCACTTAAGTTTTGTCTTCTCTTTGTTAAGAATAATTTAGACTTTGGGTGCAATTAGATGGCATTAGGTCCAGGAGACACAGGACACCCAAATCCTTTGATGGCCTAAATACTCTTCCTTCCCAGGGTATTTTCAAGGGACACATGCACAGTAGAGAACAGTAAAGGGAAGCATAGTGCCTCTTTATTATCTGCTGGCCAGAACACGCTAGTAAATTAAATTAGAGTTTCTGGACAAAAGGGATGGAGAGAAATGAGTATGAATCCACTTTTAGGTGGGCAGCTCCTGCCGGGCGGCCTCCCGTGCTGAAGATCTTGCCCTTCTTCGCACTGAGGAGGGCATAGAATAGGAAGCCTTGGAGAGCCCATCAGTGACTGCTGGTTAAAGTGGCCGTCGTGCGAGGGGATTTCTTCTCTTCTCAGCACGGAGCGAGATGGCGGGAGAAGGCAGCCCGTCTCTGGATCGTCTCAGTCCTGAGCTTTTCTGTCTCAGCCTCCTCACCCCTGCCATCTCTCAGGCAGTAAAACACACCCATCGCAGCCTTCCCCTTCCGGAGGCAACCCAGTGCCCCTGCCTTTCTACCGAGTTCATGTCCTCCAGTACTTCCTCTGCCTCAGCAATCTGAGAGTTCCATGGGATTAAATTAACTCTGTAGGATTTGGGCTCTACTATCAGAGTCCTCAGTATAGACCGGGGATGTAAATGTTCTTAACTTTGGGGGTTTTAGAAAAAGCTTGCTGTGAAGTGGATAAAATCGAAAGCTGAGTTCAGTCCGTAAGGTAGAGATTTTTCGTTCTGAATAGGTATTTGAATTATGCTTTCTTATTTTATAAAATTGTATCACTAACCTAAGTCTATTTTGTTTTAGTTCCTCCTCTTGAAGGTTTTGTAATGAATCGAGTGCAAGGTGATTATTTTGAAACTCTACTTTATAAGATATTCGTTTCAATAGATGAGCATACCAATGTTGCGGAGGTAAGTATGAATAGTGTCTTATGAAAGGCTTAGCTTCAAGATTATAAACTAATCTTTGTGTGAAGTAAAGTTATTTAATGATATGTTTAAAATGTTTTCAGAATCTGTACATGGTAGATCATTGACCATTAATGTACTTAAGTCACTTCTTAAGTTACTTTTTTATATACATACTGAATTTTTTTAGTGAATAACATAATTTGGTAAATAGCTTTTTATATGACTTATTGATAAAAGGATTGTAGGCTATTGATTGATGTAGGCATGTTCTTATTTTAAATGAGACTAAATTGAAAAGAATCTTCCATTGTTTTGGTCACTGTCTGGATTCATACTACTCTAAGCATCCTAGACAGAAGGAAAGAAGAAAGTTCTGATTTATTCAGTGTTTCAGTTATTCATAGTTTAAAATTTTGCTCTTTATGGTTCAGTTATTACAGCTGTGTAATATTGAAAATTCTAGGAATGTAAATAATTTTTTTATCTTCCAGCTTGCAAATGTCCTTGAAATAGACTTGTCTTTGGTTAAGGTATGTAATTTTTATACTCTTTATAATGTAAGTACTGAATGGCTTTTATTATAAGCCACTGATAAGCTACCCAGAAATAGAGACGGTGAGATTCTTATTGGCTCTCCAAGGGAGTGAGGACAGTAAAGAGGTCCTTGCAAAGACAGAAAGGGACAAGGTGAGGGCCCTGAATCAGTGTGTCACCCCATGGCGTGAAAGCCGATAACTCACATTCCTGTGCTCACAGGAGGCAGACTGATCAGTGCCTTGTAAGGAGTAAGGAGGTCAGTGAAAGCACCAGCGTCTGTTTCACTGCGCCACTTCGGCCTCTGCTTCCTAGAGAGCGACGGGCCCGAGAGTTGGAAGCATTCTCTCTTCTACACATGTGAAGACTTTAGCGGAAGAGCAGGCCTAGAAAAATGGTTTTTTTCTAGTTATGGGATGAAAATGCCTGAGGACCACTGTAAGCGTAGTCTGTGACGATATTTTATCTCCACAAACACTCTGATGTCCGGTTCATTGCAAATGCTACTTTCCTTTCCTTTTCTTTCAGAATGCTGTTTCAATGTATTGCCGATTGGGCTTTGCCCATAAGAAGGGACAAGTTATAAATTTGGACCAGCTTCATTCATCGTGGAGGAATGTTCCATCTGTAAACAGATTAAAGTAAGTCATTTATTCAGTATGAGATACTAGAGTTTACTTTTGGAAAAAAATAATTGTTTTATGTACAGAAATTTTACTTATCAACCTCTCAGTTGAGGTGAACCCAGTATTAGTGGTTTTTAATCTTTTTTGTGTGATGAATCTTTTTTTAGGATGATGAGAACAAGAACCTTTTCCCCCAGAGAAAAGTAAATACAGTATTTTACATATAGTTGTTTTTAGTTTTGTTTTTGTTTTTAGTATTTTACATACAGTTTTAAAGAGTTCTCAAATTCCCTGAAGCCTGTCTGTGGGTCTTAGTTAAGAACCATTGCTGGTGTCAACAATAGCCAAAACATGGAAAGAGCCTAAATGTCCATCACCTGATGAGTGGATCAAGAAGATGTGGTATATATACACAATGGAGTACTACATG
Organism: Suricata suricatta; assembly: GCF_006229205.1. Lineage (NCBI taxonomy): Eukaryota > Metazoa > Chordata > Mammalia > Carnivora > Herpestidae > Suricata > Suricata suricatta. The sequence goes on from NC_043714.1 coordinate 62,685,823, forward strand.
GCAATGAGGAAGAATGACATATGGCCATTTGTAGGAAAGTGGATGGACCTTGAGGGTGTCCTGCTAAGCGAAATAAGTCAGGCGGAGAAGGACAGATACCATATATTTGCACTCATAGGTCTAACAGGAAAACAGGAGAAACCTCATGGAGGACCAGGGAGAGGGGAGAGTTGGGGAGAGAGAGGGACGCAAAACTCGAGACTGTTGAATACTGAAAATGAATTGAGGGTGGAAGGGGAAGGGGGAGGGGAGAAAAGAGGTGGTGGTGATGGAGGAGGGCCCTTGTGGGGAAGAGCACTGGGTGTTGTATGGAAACCAATTTGACAATAAACTATTTAAAAATAAAATAAAATGGGAAAAAGGAAAAAAAAAGAACCATTGCTGGATGTGGGCAGAGCATTTTGGGGCTATGTCTCAATGTTCTAGGCTTGAACATAAGACTGGATTTAGGTGGATATTCATAATTTGAGTACTGACTTTAGTAGCTATTTTTATATAAGGCGATTTATATGACTTAAAATGTGGATGTATTCTTCGTCAATAGGAGTACTTTAGATCCACAGAAGATGCTGCTCTCATGGGACGGTGGGGAAAGTAGGAGTCCTGTCCAGGAAGCTTCATCGGCTACTGACACGGACACTAACAGTCAGGAAGATCCAGGTTAGCACTCGCTCAGTTTAATTTAGGGCGCGTTTGTAGATACGGCACGTGTCTGTACCGGCACTCACAGAGTGGACCCTTCCGGCTTTGTTCTCTGTATTATTCCTTTGATACGCAGTTACTGAGTATTACCCATATGCTGGGCACTGTGCTAGGGCTTAAGGGTATAAAGCTGACAAGAATATGGCACCTTCTGAAAATTAAGTCTAGGGAGAGAGAAGGCAGGAACCCAGAGAACCCACAGCAGTGTGAGAAGTGCTTTGTGCTTCTGGAGAGCACAGGGCAGGAGCTCCCTTGTTGCCTGGAGAGCTGCGGGCAGCTGTCACGGAGGAGAGGACACTTGGGCTACAGATGAGTTTCGGCTCGCCAGCTGGTGCGTGCGGGGGAGGCACAGCTGCGTGTGGCTCGTGTTGGGGCGTGGGGCGGGGAGCACAGCGTAGCTCTCATTCTTTCCCCGGCCTCTTGCCTGAGCCAGGTGACTTGTCTGAAGAGGGCAGGCTCGCTAGTCTTAATGTTCTGACAGTCATCAAGCCTTGGTTTATTTCTGGGTTTTAAGAAATTTATTATAGAGGCCCCTGGATGGCTTTAGTTGATTAAACGTCCGACTTTGGATTTCGGCTTAGGTTGTGATCTTGCAGTTTTGTGAGTTCTGGCCCCACATCGGGCTCTGCACTGGCAGCACAGAGCCTGCTTGGGATTCTCTCTCCCTCCCTCTGTCCCTCCCCTGCTCACTCTCTCTCTCAAAATAAATAAACTTAAAAAAACCAAGAAGTTTATTATAGATGTGCCTACGTGGTTCAGTTGGTCAAGTGCCCCGACTCCTGATTTTGGCTCAAGTAATGATCTCACAATTTGAGATTGAATTCTGCTTTGGGCTCTGCACTGAGTGTGAGGCCTGCTTGGGATTCCCTCTCCCTCTGCCCCTTCCCTGCTCACACATGTGCTTGCTTTCTAACAAACAACAACAACAACAATAGAAATTTACTACAAAAGTACCTTATAAATTATTTTTTGGAATTTTCTCTAGTTTGAGAGAAGTAGGACAGGGGCCCCTCGGGACTACTGTCTTGCTCACATTTAGGGATGTGCTTTTCAGTTTTTAAATTAAAATGAAATACTTTCTCATTCTAAATGATAAGCCAAGAATAATTTTCACTTACTTGACTTTAAATTATGATTCTTTTCCTAGCTGACACAGCCAGCGTAAGCAGTTTGAGTTTGTCCACAGGATATACAAAGCGTATTGCTTTTCTCTTTGACTCAACTCTCACTGCCTTTTTAATGATGGGAAATCTTTCACCAGTAAGTCAAATTCTTGTTTAAATATGACAGCATTTAAAAATTAGAATTAAAATAGTTCATGCTTTTAGATCCTTTTTTAAGTACTAGATTTATTTCTGAAAATGCAAAATGCCACCTTCTTTGTTTTATAATCCTTACAGGAGCGTAGTAACTTTTTAGGGAGGGTTACTTTTGTAATCAGAAGACTCAGCTTCACACCTCACGCACTTTTAAGTTTAATTATATTGGAAAGCATTATATAAATATGAGATGTTATGGTTCGTATAAAAAGAGAAAACTAAGACTTATGAATAAGAGACTTATGTAAGGTTTTTAAGATCCATTTTAAGTTTTTTTTGTTTTTGTTTCTTTCTTGCAGAACTTGAAAAGCCATGCTGTCACAATGTTCGAAGTTGGCAAACTGTCCGATGAGTCCCTGGACAGCTTTCTTACAGAACTAGAGAAGGTAGATCTGCACGGCTCAGTACGGGACGTCCGGGCTTTTGGAGCCGTCTCTGGACACGGCGTCAGCTGTTGATCGTGTCGGGTTTTCATATACTCTTGCTCATTCCTGCCTCCCTCCTCACCTTACTTCTGCAACAGTCACTTAGACTTAAGAATACTGAATGGATGCACAGATTTTTGTGATTTAAAAAGTGGTTTGTGGACCTTACCTACCACTTAGCATGATTTGGTGTAATGAACTGGGGTATAGAAATAATTAGTCTATGTAACTTTTTAAATTGCATTTTTCTGGAACAGCTTTTAATTTTTTTAGTATGATTCTCTAAGATCTCCTTTCAACCATTTTATGTGAAGTGTTTGTTTCCTTTATCTTGAATCTGGAACAGTGTCCTCAGGTGTCCTCTTTATGGCCAGTCTCACGGTCCTCTTCAGCGTCTAGAAGATTTCAGCCAGTGCTCTTGGCCACCTTTCCCCCTATGAGGACAGCCCTGCTTGTCCTTTGCTCGAAATGTGGATCGCCCTTTTGGGGTTTTCCATTTCCTGGGCTTTTCCATTTCTTAGATTTTTTGGGGTTTTGGTGGTGGTGGTGGTGGTGGTGGTGGTGGTGTGGTATGGGGGTGTTTGTGTGTGTGTGTGTGTGTGTGTGTGTGTGTGCGCGTGTTCAGTTTTGTCCTCTGTTCTCTGTGCAGATAGTTTGTATGCTGAATCTGTTACCTGAGTAATAATGTTGGTACCTTTTGTGTTTTAGTGGTGAACTCTGTGTATTAAATGTGCTACTTACAGGATTTTTGATGATTCCATTCATTCCTTTATATCTTAAGAAAAACACCATAACATTTTTTCACTCTTCCTTCTCTGTAGGGTTTTAGGTTTTTTAATGCAGAAATATATTTGGGATAATCCTTGATGTTAATTGGTCTCTTATTTTTACCTTTATACATCCATTATTCCGTTAATACTTTTAATACCTTGTTAACCCCCTTTCTTATTGTGTATCATCTTGGCAAATTTGCCAATAAATTTTTTCTTTTCTAGCACATTCTAAATTGTTTTCCTGATTCTCATTTTTCTTACCTCAACTAGTCTTTTCCCACGTTTAGCAAATTGGAAGACCACTTTGTTTTTTATATATCTATATTCTCTCATATCACATAGTTATTCTTGGGAAAAGTCTTTTAGTTTTTAAAAATAGTTTCTTAGCTATGTTTTAAGAAGCTTCATCTTGATTAAGCTTCATTGGTTGATCTTACTTTTTAGTGCAGATCTAATTTAGTAATTTTCCCCTGTGGACCTGTCTTTCCGTTTCCTGTGTTGTTTCTGGGATATATGTGTTTTTACATATTAAACAAGTATCTGGCTCAGTGTCAGAAGAGCATGCGTTAAAATGCAGCCCAGCGAGCACAGGGGTTTTGTCCACTGTTGAATCCATACATCCTAGGCAGGTCAGCCATAGCACCTAATAAGGACTTAGTGAATTCTTGCTGCGTGAATCTAAGCTGGACATCCAGTCGTGTGAAGCAGCCACGTTGAATCACATACTCCATTGCCCCGTGCAGCCAGTGATACAGAACTATGGACATGGTGGTGAGAATTAGGGGGTGATTGGTGACTGTGGATTGGAGAACTTTTCTGAATGAAGCAGAATGTAGAATGTAGATCTTGGAATTTTTTTAAACACCCCATTTGAATCATGTGGGACATATAACATATAATGGTGTAACTTAACATTGTTTGGTTGCTTAAACTTGTTAGTTTTACTTGCTGGGATAATTTCTATCATCTTCAAGGATGTATTCAAATAGAAACTCAACCGAAATTTAGGTTAATATTTGTTTCGGTATCGCCTGGGCAAATTTGTGGTTTATTGCTTCTTAATAATGTCTTAATATCTCTACTGTCTGGTTACATATTGGGATGAATGGTTTGAGAGTGGTATTGCAAAATTTATTTTCTCTTGGTTCAGGTTCAGAGCACTGGCGAAGGAGAAGCACAGAGATACTTTGATCACGCACTTACTCTGAGAAACACAATATTGTTTCTGCGTCATAATAAAGATCTAGTTGCACAAACTGCACAGCCAGACCAGCCCAATTATGGTATGATAAATGTACTTGATTTTGAAGACATGATCCTATGGAACTTCTTTAAGAAATTAAACAGGTCACGCTCATTTATTTAATACATTTTGTGTAGACGGCATGTTGAATTTGTAACTAGAGGCTTGTTTTGTGAATTTCCTTGCTTGTGAACTCTTTCTTACCTCATTTTACTTTTTCTCCTTTCTTACGTGCCACTGACACTTACAGTATTTAAGTCTGTTTGGTACCTATAAGAAGGGTTGGAGTGTTCACTTGTGGACGGAATTTAGAACAGGCCCCAGTTTGAGGGGTTAACAGGTGCCAAAATGTAGTTGTTTTAAGAGGCACAAAATTTCTTAAGTGAGTGATTCCATTGTATAAAAATAATAAACAGGAGCTTCCTGTTGAAATGCTGCTGTAATATTTACTAAGTATTTTACTGTAAAAAATAAAAAAGATGACACAGAACCTCTTTTTAGAGAGTCAGAGAGGCAGCAGCACGTGCGGTCCACGAGGAGCTCTAGTGTGGCGACCGCTCGGCGTGCAGTGTCACGGTCAGGAGAGACAGGGGTTCCCGGCTGGGGATGAGCGGTCAGAAGCCCTGGGCTGTGCGGCGCCACCCAGGGACGTGTGTTTCTAAGAAGATGACGTGGCTCGGGCACCAGTGAAGGGCATTTGGCGCAAGTCCTCGGACATTCTCCGGAGCCGCATCTCGGAAGTCCGTGAAATCGTAGCACCACGATAACACTTATTCTTCCTCCTTCTTGCACTCACTTGAAAGTTCTGTTTTCTGGCCAAGAATCATCAGGTTTCTCAGTCATATCCATTTCCATTCTACTTCTTTCACCAGCATCTGGCTTTCTTTTCAGCTCAATTTAAAACTAAGGACGAGGCGGGCACTTCGGTGGCTGAGTCGGTTAAGCGGCCGACTTCGGCTCAGGTCATGATCTCACACTTCGTGAGTTCAAGCCCTGCATCAGGCTCTGGTCTGACCACTGGGAGCCTCGATTCTGCTTCGAATTCTGTGTCTTCCTCTCTCTTTACCCTTCCCTGCTCCTGCTCTGTCTGTCTCCCAAAAATAAATAAATGTTAAAAAAATTTTTTTAATGAAACAAGATAAAAAATAAAAGTTAAGAAAGAAGTAATTTAAGGACAGAATCAGTTGTCACTTCACAGAAGTGGCTGCAGAGGGGACAGCAGAGCTGCCGGACGGGTGAGCTAAATGTGGCTGGACACACTCGGTTTACTGTGACTTGCTTCTGCTACCTTCGTGGGTCAAGTGCAGAGACAGACGAGCAGAAATAGGAATGATTCCACGTGGGGCTCTTTTTGAGGTAGTTCATGAATAATTAAACCAGAATATTAAATCAGCAAATGCCAGGAGGCCACATCACTTACTCATAAGCATTTGTTAATAGTAACCATTTTTTGGTTACCAAATACTAGATCATGTGACCTAAGCAGTAAGCGGCACAATCTCGAAGATATTTTTGGACGTAAAAATCCTGAAATTACTGGGACTTCTTAGTGCCTTACGGAGATAATAGGTTAGAATATTCGAAATACTGTTATAACCGTCTTGAAATCAGTCACCCCCGTGCCAGAAGCCAGGGATGTTAGTGCCAGTGGCCAGGCGAGTCCTTCCCATTTTGTTGTAAAGAAACTGAAGCTTGTCTCAGCCAGATTTCATGCCCATGTAAATATTATGGCCGGTATCACCAGTCAGTGGAAGAAATGGGACTTAAATCCATGTCTCTTGAGATTTTTTTGTTTTTGCTCTGTCCTTTTTATTGTCTTCTCTTGAGCAGTAAGCTTTTTTTTTTCTTTAATGTTATTCATTTTTGAGGCAGAGACAGGAGGGGAGGGACAAAGAGAGAGGGAGGCCCAGAATCCAAAGCAGGCTCCAGGCTTTGAGCTGCCAGCACAGAGCCTGACGAGGGGCTCAAACTCAACAAACACGCGATCATGACCTGAGCTGAAGTCGGATGCTCAACCGACTGAGCCACCCAGGCGCCCCGAGCACTATGCTTTTTATTGATTGATTCATAAACAGTCTCTCACTTAGTAGTCTGGACTTTTTCACCATTAGTCATTTAAGTATCTTCAAGGGAAGATCTAAACCTTATCTGTATGAAAGTAGTTAAGTATTTTTCTAACCTTGGAGGTTGACTTGATAGTTGATGGCTTCTGGGTGCCAGTTAAAGCTTTTGTTGTTTAGTCTCTCCTCACTCAGATTTTTTTTGCTGGACAATTTTTCACTTATAGCTGTGATTTCTTCATTTTATTAAATTTGTTCTTGATTTGTTGCATTTAAGCATAAATTTCTATACTCTTTAAAGAACTTTTTCCCTTCTCTCCTTTTCTGGAACCAACTACACACCTCTCATTTTACTTCAAAATGGACATCACATCTGGCTCCAGCCAGACTTACAGCTGCTTCCGGTTCTCTTCCTCCATCTTGTCTGCCAGAGTGTGGACCAGATGCTCTTCCTGACGTCTGGGGGACCCTCTCTCCTCTGTTAACATTATATCACAGACTCTGAGTTGTTGTTTTTTTTTTTAACATTCTATTTGGAAATATTTTAAATTTACTGAAAAGAAAAGAATAAGAATCGGATAATTACTTTTAACCCAGAATTTGGGAATAAGTTAAGTATCATGGTGTTTCTCCACTAAATTTTTCAGGGTGTGTTTTGGTTTGTTTTGTGTTTGTTTATTTTTGGGACAGAGAGAGAGCGTGAGCAGGGGAGGGGCAGAGAGAGAGGGAGACACAGAATCCGAAGCAGGCTCCAGGCTCTGAGCTGTCAGTACAGAGCCCGACGTAGGGCTTAAACTCAGGAACCGTGAGATCATGACCTGAGCCGAAGTCGGAAGCATAACCGAGTCACCCAGGCGCCGCTCAGGGTATGTTCCTTAAGAATAGGGCTCTCCCTCACATCACCTTCAGAGATGTAGTATTGCTACAGTAATCTCCCATTTGTATTCCACTTTAGCAGTTGACCCAAGAATGTCCTGCACAGCATTTATCCCCCTCAAGTGCTGGATCTGGTTTAAGATCAGATCTGCATGAAATTGTCATGTCTCCTTTATCTCCTTTATTCTGGAACAAATCTGTAACCTTTTTTGTCCTTTCTGACATTCTTTTTTAAGAATATAGTCCCTTTTTGTTGGTGTTACTAGAAAGTTTCTCACCTGGGGTGTGTGTGATGTTTCCCTGTGGTTAGTAGATTCAGGTTGTGCACTCACGCTAGTGATGTCATGTTCTTCCAAGGGTGTGACATCCGGGGGCATGTGATTTCCATCTGTGCCCCATTGCGATGGTAACTTTGCTCACCCAGTTAATGTGTTTTCTGATTCTTCCACTGTGTAGTTAATTATTCTGCCCACCCTCAACTGCTAAGTAGTCTGTGCGCAGGCACTTGAAGACCGTGCACATATCCTCCTCATCAGGATGCTCTGAGATCGGGCATCCAGTGATGTCCATCTGAACCATTCTTTACTGCGATGGCTGCAGATCGATCATTCTTCCCAACTCCAGCACTTCTTCCAGTAACAGCCAGGACTAAGCATTCTTTTATACTCTCAGTGTGGATTGATGAATTCCTATTTTTTTCAATGGCTTATAATTAGTCGTTGCTCTCTTACTGTGTGCGCTACGGTTGTCTTGGATCTTGCCAGTGGGTTTCCCTTCAAGCTGACTCTTTCCTCGTGTCATGCCTCCATCTTAAAAAAATTTTTTTTTTCATTTTTGGAGCAGTTCTTTACTTTGTTGCAAAACAATCTTATCTACTCTTGTACTTCTGTCCCAGTCCTGGAATCAACCTTTTCTCCTAGGAGCCTGGTTTCTCATACTGGAATGTGGTATTAAAAACCAAGGTCCTGGTGTTAGCTGTGCTTAGTGCTTCCATGCCCTTCTAGCAGGTCATACGTTTTTTGAGTCAGTCCTGTTTGAGTGGGAGATGGGCTAACTTCACCTTCTAAGGTTTCTTTCAGCCTTAAATATCTTTTTAGAGAACAAACAGGACTGAGATTTTCCGAAAGGATAAGAATGGGGACACTTAATCTGTTGCATGCTGAGTGAGTTCATGCTTTATGGACCAACGGTCATGGGTACATATTGTTAGATGAGGAACTCATTCCTATGCCAGACCCAGAACTTGGTCTTGAAGCTCTTTGTAGAAATCAGAAATCGGGGGAGGCAAGGACAGAGATTTTTGTGGCACTTAGGTCTTCCTAGTACCTGGAGTGGCGGGGGATGGAGAGGAAGTAAGGTGGAACAAGCCTGCAGTTTTAACGTTAACAGGGGGCCTCACAAAACACCAGTTTGACAGTGGTCTTTTTAGACCAGGGAGTAAAGACCATTCGTTTTCAATCTTAAAGTGTCTCGGTGGTCTCCAAGGAAATTGGGAACTTTTAATAGCAATACTCTGTTAAAATGACGTTTAAATATCAAGGTGATATTTTGTCTTAGACATTTACAACATTTAAGTATTTTACCAGTATTTTGTCTTAGACATTTTTGCTTCCCATTGTCAGTCTTTCATTCTATGTGTATGCTTGATCATAATTCAGGTTTTCCTCTGGATCTCTTACGCTGTGAAAGCCTTCTGGGTTTGGACCCTGCAACTTGTAGCAGAGTTCTGAACAAAAATTACACACTACTCGTCTCCATGGCCCCTCTCACCAACGAAATCCGGCCCGTGAGCAGCTGCACTCCTCAGGTAAAGAGCCACGGGGAACGTTGCCAGCAATGGCATTTCACACTTGCTCGTGGTGATCTGAAGAAGAGGTTTTCCAGTTTGATTGTGTTATTTCTCATTCTGCTGATACCAGATGTTAAGATCATAGATTCAGTAAGCAGTTTGCATTTTATGCTCCTGTAAGATACCCAGTTTGTAGGGTAGAGTTGGTGCATTTTATTCGTGTATCATCTTGTGATTTGTGCCACATTGAAGTTTTCTTGATGAGTGCAGTATTTTAAAGAGAATGTTTCAGATGCTCTAGGAAGGAAGCCTTGAGGGATCAAGTCAAGTAGGAAAAAGAAAATGGTATAGAAGTAGGGCTATGATGGAAAATAAATTGGAAAGGAAAGATTGCACTGGAAGCTAGAACTTTAGAAAACTGACTTGTGAAAATTACTGCTGGTCTTCTACTTTCTAAATATAAATCAGTTTACTTTCTGAATATAAATCCTTTGCAAGGATACTGTTTTCAGAGGGCGGGGGTCACGCAGCTGTTCCGCAGTGCCGCGTCCTGCCTGGTTTCCTAGATGTGCGAGGTTCATGGCGTGGGAGAAAGGAAGGGTCCTTGGACAGGGTTGACCTCATTGCCGTGCTGGTCCAGCTGCCCTAGTGAGCACACCTCCCCCACCTCCAGATTTGCCCTCTGTTCAGTAGGAGTGGTTTATAGACTTACATTGACCAACTCTTTTTTTTTAATAGTTCTTTGTGTGCCCCACCCAACCCTCTCCCCTAAACACATGTTCTCCTGTTCTGTGACATGACTTCTAGGCACATAGGAATGCATGAACTGAAGGAATCGTAGACGGATGGAAGGTTAGATAGTCCCTTTTGTGAGAAATTGCATGTGACTAATGACAATAACACTTTGAAACAGGGCTTATTATTTGGCAGGTACTGTATTAAACCCTTTTGAGCAAGCGCACAATGTCTTTACAAGGTAGATATTTTGTCACCACATCACGGAAAGACAAAGAAGTAACCTCCTAAGATGACACAGCTGAGGGGATGAAGCCAAGGTTCAGACCTTGGTGCTCTGCTCCAAGGTCGGTTCTCCCGGTTACAGCACCACGACGTGCGTTCTCACTTCTGGGGTACAATGGAAACCGTTTGGATGGAGCATTTAAATTTTATTTTCCTAAGGGTCATAGCAGTGAACACTTACGTGAGGCATTAGGTGTTCGTAAGACCAGCCTTGGACCCTTGTGAAAGTTGGCTGCTGTAGAGAAGTATGACAACTTTCTCTTACCTGTTTTACGATTACAGCATATTGGACCAGCTATCCCGGAAGTCAGTTCTGTCTGGTTTAAACTATACATTTATTATATCACTGGGCAAGGACCACCATCTCTCTTACTGTCCAAAGGTACAAGACTTCGAAAACTGCCAGATATATTCCAGGTATGTTGTGTGCGGTTTGCTTCTTTAGTTGTTTTTGAGGAGGCTAGAGATTGCTAAGCAGCATTATAGCGTTATATATAAACTAAGATCTTCTTAGTTATCGTTTGTTTTGTTAAATTTCTAAACGCCGTTTTATCTTTCTTTTCTTTTCCATAGGGTTACGATCGATTACTAATAACGTCTTGGGGTCATGACCCTGGGGTAGTCCCTACATCCAATGTGCTCACGATGTTGAATGATGCTTTAACACATTCGGCGGTTCTGATTCAGGTACAGTTGCTTTATTTGAAACAACCAGTTTTGGATTTTTATTTTTAAAGAGTATAATTTGCTGAGTCACAGACAGATGTCAGTGATTTGAAGTACGTAAAACTGAAACGTAAGAGGTGAGATGTGGGATTTTGCCCCGGCCTTCGCCTGGCCGTGTGGGAATCCCAGAAACAGCGTGGGTTCTGTAGTTAGACCCAGGCTTGGATTCCGGCTTCACCTTTTGCTGCCTGTGTGGCCGTAATTGTTTGCTACGTGTGGAGGCTCTGTCGAGGCGTCATTTCACACAGCGCACAATCCACCGGTTTACGGTGTACAGGTCAGTGTTTCTTAGGGTAGCCGCACGTGTCCACAAGCCTTCATCAGGCTCAGTCCCCTGTTCCCCAGTTCCAAACAGCACTAATCTGTTTGCTGTCTCTAGAATGCTTATTCTGGGCATTTCACACACACAAAATCATGTAATAGGTGGACTTTTGTCACTGGCCTCTTTCACTTGGCAGGATGTGCTCGAGGTTCGTCGTGTTGCAGCCTGCATCAGTCCTTCATGACTCACTGCTGCGTTCCTTTTTATGGCCAAATAATAAGTCCCTTGTGCAAATATGCCACATTCTGTTTTTTCCATTCATTGTTGATGGACGCTTGGGCTGCTTCCACCTTTTGGCTATTATGAATAATAGTAATCATTGTTATAAATGTTCATTTCTAGGCTTTTGTGTGGCCGTGTTGTCATTTCTCTTAGATATGTGGCTAGGAGTGGACATGCGGGATCATGAGGCAGTTCTGTGTGTAACTGTTGAAGGAACTTCCGGGCTGTTTGCCAGAGTGGCCGTGTCACTCTGCATTCCCACCAGCACCTGGTAGTATCGGCCTTCTTAAGTTAGAACCCACCTGGTGGGTGTGAAGTGGTATCTCTTGGTGGTTTGATATGTATTTTCCTGATGCCTAGTGCTGGGGGCCTCTTTTCACACACTCATGAGCAGTGTGATGTTTTGAAGATACTTCTCTTATACGTAGTTTCCCACCCATGTAATGAAGATGGCGATGTTTACTGTATGGCAACAAAAAATAATAGTAGCAGCTAATGACGAGATAAGCAGTTTATGTTCATAGGATTGTTGAGAGAATGAAATAAGAATGTGTGTAAAGCGTGCAGCACACTTTGTGCTTCATACTAGGTTCTCAATAAAGATTTCATTGATTTATTCAACTAACAATCGTATGTGCCATATTCTGTGCTAATTAATGTGGATATACAAATAAGACACAGTCCCTGCGTTGAAGGGAGTTAAGTCTGGTGGGAGAAGATGCATAAGCAGCCAGTTTCAGTTTTTTGCTGAGTGCTGAAGAGAATTCTATCTGGTGCAAGCGTTAGAGAGGAGTACCCAGTTCAGCCCTGAGGCGAGGAGAAAGGCGGAGCGGACACTTGTTAGAGAAAATGAGACTCAGGCTGAGTACAGAAAGATGATACAGAAGAGAGCCAGGCCCGGCAGAGGGGTTAGCATGAATAATTGTCTGGGTAGAGATTTTTTTTCTTTTTTCTTTTTCTCCACTGCTGTGTTCCTACTGTCTAGAACAGCACCTGGCCCGGAGTAGCTACTCATGAGTGTTTGGATGTGTGTAGGCAGGGCCTGGAGTGTAGTGTGCCTTGACTGTTCTGCTGTAGAGCTTTGTACCCTATAGACTGATGACGGAGAGCAGAGGGTGCGGAGCAGGGGACGTCCGTGGTCAGTGTGTTTTGGGAAGATCAGCTTGGAGAGTGTGCTGAGCACGGTGGGGTAGGGTAGAGTAAGCTACCTGAAGCAACAGGACCAATTAGGAGTTGGTGGAGGGGTTCCGATAAGAGGGGAAGACAGCCTGCATCAGGAAAAATAAGTGTTGAAAGGAGAAACTGGATTCAAGAATTATTGCAAATTAAAGTTAATAGAATCGATCAGATGTCTGAGAAGGATACGAGAAGAGGAAGAGCAGGTTCCTGGGGAATTGGCTTGTGAAGGTGGAAGGATGGCGATATCCCTGCTGAGCGACCAGAGGAGCAAGGGCCAGCGTACGGGGGTCAGATGATGTGTGTTGTGTTTGGCGCGTGCTGAGTGTAAGGCGCCTGTGGGGCATTTGGGTGGTACAGCTTTCTAGTCGGTAGTGGAACGTATTTTGAAATCCAGATGAGTTGAACAGGAGACGCGGACTTGACTGTCCGCGTCAGCGTGTCAGGGTAGTTGAAAGCATGAGGGCCGACGTGATCGCCAGCGGGGAGGACACCTGGCAGGGCAGTGGTGGCAGATGACCTCATGGGACGGGTTAGACGTGGCTTCCAGTCAGTCTGCCTAAATTCAAATCTTGATTCCACCACTTGTTAGGAATCTTGGGTGAGTTCAGTAATCTTGAATTTCTTCACTTGCAAACCAAAGATAATAATGGTTCCTAAGTTTGTTGAAATGAATGGCCGAATCGCACAATCTACATAAAATGCCTACACTTGTGCCTAGCCCACAGGACGGTCCCAGAAGGTGTTAGCTGTGTAGCGGTAACGGTAGCAGACGCAGCAGAGTTTTAACGTGTTTGTTACGGAGTTTTGTTTTTGCTAAAAAGAATGCCTCCTTTCTTTTAAGTTTTGTGGAAGAAACTCATCTTGCTGAACAAAATTAAGATTTTGATTAAAACCATGCTTTCATTGTAACAGCCTTGATTAGGGTGTAAATCATAACTGTACCCATAAAGTAGAAGCGAGCTGCCAGAAGAAATACTTTCAGGTTTTTCTGTGAACCATTGAAATGAGTGCATTTTGCTCTGAAATGATTTTTTTCTTATATATCAGAGTACTTTGAATTTAAATAATGCAAAGGTTTTTATTAATGGAAAAATGTATAGATCCCTAGTGTTAAATTTTCTTTTGTAATGATACTAAATACACATAAACGTGAATTAAGTTCTTCATTTTTAGCATTCTTACACAGTTGTAAAACCAAAATAAACTTGGGGGTGTAAATTAAAAAAAAAGACCTTTAATTAAAAAAACCCTTTTTTTAAAACCAACAAACAAAATGAACATTAATTGAAAGTAATGGTTAAAACTATTATTCGTAGCATAGGAGTGGGGTGGTGAGACTCAGATTTTTTTTAATTCAATTTTTGAATTGATAGAACCTTCCCATGATCCAGTAAATCACTATTAAAAGGTGCACAGAGGAAAGTATCACTCCACTTCTAACGTGGTCTGCCCAGTTCTCCCCATTTCTTTTTCTAATCAGATCCATTTATTAGTTTGTGCTGTACCCGTCTAGAATTTCTTTATGCAGATGCAAGCCACCCCACAGTGCTGTACCCCCGTGCCTTTTTCACTTAACAACTGGAGACCTTTCCGTTCCATTTCAGGTCATAGGGAGCTTTTTCTTTCTTTTTTTTTTTTTTTTGAAGCTGTGTTGAAAATACATACATTAATTTAGTTAACCCCTAATGGGGGCATTTATAATCACATAATTTTGAATATATGTACTAAGTACAGGTTACTGAGTTTTGCATTCCTGGTTTATAATACGCCAAGAGATTAATGATGGGATTCCTTCCCCACGTTCCTCTCTCGGAACTACAGCTAAGCCTTACGTGAGCGAACCCGATTTCAGCCTTCACTTGCCTCACGCCTGAGGTGCCTGTTCAGTGGGCCTCTCTCTGTTGTTAGCAGTGCACTCACTTGGAGACACATTGCCTTATAAGATAATACACGCTTAAGGTTGGTTTGCTTGCTAGAAGAAAATCAAAAATTGTTGAAAGCTTTTTTGATAGAATATGAATGTAGAACATGCCATCACATGGCACAGTCTTATTTACTGTTTGACTGTTCTTGGAAATACAGATTTCTTGTATGACTTTCAACTGTGTTTCTTCATGTTCAGGGACATGGTTTGCATGGAATAGGAGAAACTGTCCACATACCTTTTCCATTTGATGAAACAGAACTACAAGGAGGTATCTTGCTTTTGAATTGTATCTGACTTCTTTATCGTTAATCTTTGACAACAGTTTGGTAGAAAACAGCAGGAACTGAATTCTTAAAACTTTAAGTTCTAGGGTCTTTAAAAAAAATTTTTTTGATGTTTATTTTTGAGAGAGTGAGCACGCACGCTCTGATTAATAGCTAACTGATTAATAGCTCTCTTGCCTTGGGGGAGACTATTGTGTGAATTATAAAAGAAAGGGATCTTCATATCTGAGTATACAGCATATTTCTGTTATAGAAGTTCACATATTTATGAGGACTTCCACTGATATTTAAATCATTTATTAAGGATGTAATTTCAAGTAGATTTTTAACTTTAGTTTCAATAGGAATAATTTTACTTTAAAATTTTTTTCAATTTTTATACATCAATAATGAAGCAAAAGAAAGAGAAATAAAGAAACTGATCCCATTCACAATTGCACTAAAAACCATAAAATACCTAGGAATAAACCTAACCAAAGTTGTAACAGATCTATGTGCTGAACACTATAGAAAGCTTATGAAGGAAATTGAAGAAGACACAAATGGAAAAACATTCCATACTCATGGATTGGAAGAATAAATATTGTTAAAATGTCAATATTTCCTAAAGCAGTCTATACATTCAGTGCAATCCCAATCAGAATTGCACTGGCATTCTTCTCAAAGTGAACAAACAATCCTAAAATTCGTATAGAACCACAGAAGACCCCAAATAGCCAAAGTAATACTGAAGAAGAAAACCAAAGCAGAAGGTATCACAATCCCAGACTTTAGCCTCTACTACAAAGCTGTCATCATCAAGACAGTATGGTATTGGCAAAAAATAGACACATAGACCAATGAAATAGAATAGAGAACCCAGAATTTGACCCACAAATGTACGGACAATTTAATATTTGACAAAGCAGGAAAGTGCTTCCAATGGAAAAAAGTCTCTTCAGCAGGTGATGCTGGGAGAACTGGACAGCAACCTGCAGAAGAGTGAAACTGGACCACTTTCTTACACCATACACAAAAATGGATGAAAGACCTAATTGTGAGACAGGAAACCATCAAAACCCTAGAGGAGAAAGTAGGCAACAGCCTCTTTGACCTCAGCCGCAGCGGTTTCTTACTTGACACATCTCCAAAGACAAGAGAATTAAAAGCAAAACTGAACTGTTGGGACCTCCTCAAGATAAAAGTTTCTGCACTGCAAAGGAAACAACAAAACAAAAGGCAACAGAAGAATGGGAAAAGATATTTGTAAATGACATATCAGATAAAGGGCTAGTATCCAAAATCTATAAAGAACTTACCAAACTCAATACCTGGAAAACAAGTAGTGAAGAAATGGCAGAAGACATGAATAGACACTTTTCCAAAGAAGACATCCAGATGGCTAACAGACGCACGAAACGATGCTCAGTGTCACTCATCATCAGGGAAATACCAGTCAAAGTCACACTGAGATGCCACCTCACACTGGTCAGAGCAGCTAAAATGAACAAATCAGGAGACTATAGATGCTGGCGAGGATGTGGAGAAACGGGCGCCCTCCTACACCATTGGTGGGAATGTAAAC
Source organism: Suricata suricatta (assembly GCF_006229205.1). Taxonomy (NCBI): domain Eukaryota; kingdom Metazoa; phylum Chordata; class Mammalia; order Carnivora; family Herpestidae; genus Suricata; species Suricata suricatta. The sequence continues at coordinate 62,702,254 of NC_043714.1, forward strand.
TGGTGCAGCTACTCTGGAAAACAGTGTGGAAGTTCCTCAAAAAATTAAAAATAGAACTACCCTATGACCCGGCAATAGCACTACTGGGAATTTACCCAGGGGACACAAGAGTACTGATGCATAGGGGCAGGTGTACCCCAGTGTTCACAGCAGCGCTTTCAGCGATAGCCAGTTTATGGAAAGAGCCTAAATGTCCATCAGCATTCATGAATGGATATGAATGGATAAAGAAGATGTGGTTTATATATACAATGGAATACTACTCGGCAATGAGAAAGAATGAAGTGATGCCGTTTGCAACAACATGGATGGAACTGGAAAGTATTATGCCGAGTGAAATAAGTCAGAGAAAGACAGATACCATGTTTTTACTCCTATGTGAATCCTGAGAAACTTAACAGAAGACCAAAGGGGAAGAAGGGAAAGAGAAAAAATAGTTATAAACTAGAGGGAGGGAGGCAAACCACAAGAGACTCTTAAATACAGTGAACAAACTGAGGGTTAATGGGGGGTGGGGAAGAGGGGTAAGCGGGTGATGGGCATTGAGGTGGGCACTTTTTGGGATGAGCACTGGGTGTTGTATGGAAGCTGATTTGACAATAAATTATATTTTTTAAAAATAACCTAAAAATTTTTTTTTCAAAAATCTAATATGTATTTAATACATTTCAAAAATAAAATGCGTAGATAGTACATAGAAGCCCAACAAGTAAGTGTTTGAGGCAGAACAGAACCACAAAGAGAAGCCTAGAGAATTTGCCACTGACCAGCCCTCTTTGCTTGCTTAGCACAGAGTTTGTTCTGATCAGTAAATGCCTCCTGAAGGCTATAAATAAATCTATGTGTACACCAGCCTTTTACATTCACAAGTAGTTTTTTGTCGGAATCAGTGTTGATAGATTCAAGTATAAAAGTAGTTCTACCAACTTGACAATAAACTATAAAAGAAAAAAAAATGTAGTTCCAAGAATTGTTCAGTAAAAGTGTATTTACCTTTTTTATGTTGTTTTATGTTATAAAACTATTTACTTACAGTGCAATCATCTCTTTGCTCTTAGAGTTCACTCGTGTCAATATGAGTGTCCACAAAGCCTTGCAGATATTAAGGAACAAAGTGGACCTGCAGCATTTTTGTGGCTATGTCACCATGTTGAATGCTTCAAGCCAGCTTGCAAGCAGGAAACTCAGTGACGCTTCTGATGAGAGAGGTCAGCCAGCGGTGGGGTTTTTTGAATTAAGGTGGCTCTACTGAGTTTATCACGATCTTCGTATTTAAGAAGCGGGGAGACCTTTGTGGGGCTGTTGGATTATTTAATACTTAGTGTTTTTTCACTAAAGTGAGAAAATATTCTGTGATATCATTTGGACTAGTAGCAGTTGTTCAAATGGAGAAAATACAGAAGTACTGACCTGGGATTGATACAGAGTGGTTATTGTGTTTTAGCCCTTTACTGTCGTCTCTTGTGTTTATAGGCTTTAAATTAAGTTCCTCTATGAAGTGATGGCTTCATAACTTTAGTCTCTTTGTAAAAGGGTTTCCAAAGTAGAATGAACAACTTTTCCCATTCAACCTTTCTTTTTCTTTTTCTTTTCTTTCTGGTTTTTTTTTTTTTTTTTTTTGGTCAAAGGCACCACTGTCTCAATTACCCAGGCTTAAAATCTTTGTCTCTCCCTTCTTTTTCCACACTGCCCACTTCGTTTCCATGTTCTGGGAATTAGTCTGCAGAAATGTCTCTCATATCCTTTCTTCTCTTCTTGTTTCTTTTTAAATTCTCTGTAACTGTCATTCTAGTGTGCATCTCAATACTGTAGTCGTGAATTACTATAGCCATTTCCTGCTTAGCCTTCCTGACCTCATTTCTCCTTCTGTCTCCAACCTGTCCTGCACATTGACAACAGTTAGTTTTCCTTTTTCTTTTTCTTTTTTTTTTTAATATTTTTATTTATTTTTGAGAGAGAGGGAGAGACAGTGTGAGCAGGGGAGAGTCAGAGAGAGAGGGAGACAACAGAATCTGAAGACAGGCTCCAGGCTCTGAGCTAGCAGTTAGCGCATAGCCCAACGTGGGGCTTGAACCCACAAACTGTGAGATTATGACCTGAGCCGAAGTCAGATGCTTAACTGACTGAGCCACCCAAGCGCCCCTCCTTTTTCTTTTTAATTAAAAAATGCATTTACAAGTCACCTTCGCCTGCTAATTGTTTCTGTTCTGGCCTAGTTTGGGCTTGTATGTGGTTTTGGTGGCCATAGCGCCAGCTCTGGTTTATGACTCTAGAAAACGTTTCAATTCAAACATCTGTCATTGATTGACTGTATTCCCTGAGCCTCTTAGTGTGAAATCCTGAGTAGATACGATTGATTGCTAGTCATCCAGTGGATCATATTGGCTCCCTCTGAGTTAAATACCCACCCCTGGTCCTTTACCTAAGCCAGAGGATTTGAGTAAATTTTAACAGTTGACTGTCACGTATCACAGGGGCATATTCCAAACAGGGGTCTGGGTTAGGCAGTCATTTGAAGCATGTCTGCTACAGTCCTGTTTTCTGTCATTCCATTGACATTTATGGAGTACCTACTGAGGTGCTGGAGAGATTGGAATTAGCAAGACCTAAGGAATAAAACCCTAGAAAGGGAGACCAGCAAGCCAGCCAGCTGTGTAGTGTTAAGTGTGTGGTAGGGCTTGGCCTCAGCTCAGTGTGCTGCTGTGGGATAGAGAAGGCAGATCTCAGCCCACCTGCGCTATCAAAAAAGGCCTCTTAGAGCAGGTAAAGCTTGAAGTCAGTCTTGAAAAGTGAGGATTTGGGCACATGAAAGATGATTGTTGTGTATTTGGAGGGTAGCAGTCTTTCAGGCAGAGGGAATCAGGCAGTAGAGTAGCTCATCTTGGCAGAAAGAAAGAATTTGTTGGAAAGTAGTAGAAAATGAGAGTAGAGAAGTTGGTCACATCAGGAGATCTTGGAGGATCTTCTGTGCTGGAAGATACGAAGAGTCAAACAACTTTGAAGAGGAATGACAGGATCACACTGCATATTTCCATGGGGATAGAAGCGACTTCGGTAAAGATCTAAGTGAAAGTGTTCTGCCCTTTGAGTCCTTGTTTCCTTTGGCCAGGGTTTTACAACCTCAGCCCCATTTATATTTTGAGCCGGATAATTGCTTGTTGTGGGGACTGTCCTACACATTGTAGGACGTTTAGCATCCCTAGATACCAGTAACATCCCTGTCCCCATTCACGACAACCGCATAGGTCTCCAGACGTTGTCAGAGGTCTCTTGGGGGACAAAAGTGCCCCCTAGTTGGGAACTGCTTTAGGCTGAAGACTGTTGATTGTTCTCCATTGTCATTCCTGCTGTTGAAGTCTTCTCTTCTGTTAGGAACGATTTACGGACCACTTGTGCCAACTACTAAATCCTAATATTGTGTATGTCCTGTAATTACAAGGAGAACCTGATTTGGCTTCTGGCTCAGATGTAAATGGGAGCACAGAGTCATTTGAAATGGTCATTGAGGAAGCAACTCTAGATTCGGCAACAAAACACAACTCTGGTAAGGCTTTAAGAATCATTTGCAGTTTTAGACTAGTTTGTGATGTTTAAATCTTCTGTTAAATCATTCGGATGTCGTTTGTCTGCTCTGTTTGTCCACAGTGGACCTTTTAGTAAGTATTTACCAGGAAACATTTTTGTATGTCTAGAATAACAAATAAGGCGTTATAAAAATATGACCTGAGAGGGACTTCAGTTTTGTTTTTCCTATGTTAAATTCTTTCATTCTGTAGATGTCTTAGAAAGTCTTTTTTTGGGGGGGGGAGACAATTTTGAGCATCTAATGAAAACTTCGTACCTTCTCCCCAATAGCATGTCCGTACTCAATAAAGATTTCTTTCCTGTTTCAGAGATTCACTGACCCCTCTGAATCCTCTTCCCTGCTAAGCCCATTGCTGGATACTGCGGGGGTGGGAGGAACCTGAAAATGTATGGACCTCGGTTAAGAGACGCTGGTCAGTCATAATATATGTGAATACCTCTGTCGGTAACAACTGTCTGCCCTTTTGTAGCTGCCACGGCAGAAGTGGATTGGGTTCCTCTCGAGCTGTGCTTTGGAATTCCACTGTTCAGTTCTGAATTAAACCGGAAAGTCTGTAGGAAAATTGCCACACATGGCCTTTGCAGAAAAGAGAGGTGAGGGTTTGTATTCATTGTCATCTTTTCAGCTGTGAGACTTCTAGGCTCTCATTTGCTACGTTGTATTTTCTTTCATTTCACACATGAGCATGGTAATTGCCTTGAGTGTATTTGTTGATTGAATAAAGATTGCTAGTTTAAGGGTTTTGCTCTGTTTTTCAAAATTAAACTTCAGCACCTCAGAAATCTGACGGATGCAAACCTCTGGGACATGTGTTTTGGTTAATTTTAGTTATGTTGACTTAATTACCCACTCTGGTGAAGGCATGGTAAAATTTGCATGCTCAGATGAGATGATAAACCTAGTGTTTGTAGTATGTACGTGTCTAGAACATTCCTCACTACTGTCACTCTCTGTACACACCACACTTGAGTTATGTTATGTAAGTAGTGGTTGTCTCTTAAGGTGGAATGAGAGCCGAATTTCTAAATTTTCTTCAATTTCCATGTTTTCTAAAATGAGTATGTATTACTTCTCAGAGAACGGCACGTAGATTTTGTCTCCTATGCCTACCCTGATCCGTCGGGAGCAGTTGCTAAGAGGCAGTGTTATAAAAGTTCTGTGACTTTTTGAGCACAAGGGGACATTCCTGAAGCCCATTGTCATGGTAGGGTTCCTGGGAGAACTCATGTCCACAGGTCCCCTGGACTTCTTTTAGAAAACAAAATTGGATTATAAGTAATTCATTTAATTGGCTTAATATAGTATCAGAAGACTAAAAGTGCTTAATCAACAAATAATTTAAACAATTCTCTGATCGTAAAATACATGAATAAAAAAAGTAGAAACATTGTAACAGCTTTAAAGATTGCCACCAGAATTGTCACCAGTTTACATGTTTAGGTGGGTTAATGCATATGAAATGTCAGGTATTTTAAAATTAGTTTGGCTATTTGTATCTGCCTGAATTTTCATTTTAAAAGTTCTCTTTTGTTTAACATTGATATTTGCTAATAGTTTAAACTCTTCCTAACAAAAACTTCTCAGTTTTAGTTTTATACATGGCTTTTTATTTCAGAATGGTCTTTTTATGCACTGGTAACTCCCTACTCTTAAAACTGGCAGAAATTTCATTGATGAGAACCATTGAAAAATGTTTTAAAATTTTTATATGATTAGAATGTATTTACATATATAAATGCATTTAAATTGCTGAAATTATTGTGAGATATTTGTTCTTGCCATTAAAATTATAATTGTTTTAAAATGTCCTCCCTTTTTTTCAGCCTTCAGAACCTCTTACATTCCAGTAGAAAACTCTCTCTACAAGTCCTTAACTTTGTTCACTCATTCCAGGTAACAAAACTCCAAAAATCCAGATGGTATTTGCATAGAGCTTTATAGGATGCAGAGCAGTTCAATTTTATGCTCAGGTGCAAAATGTGTGAAGAGAAGTTACTTAAAGACTTTGAACTGATAGGGCATGTGAGCAGGGGAGGGGTGGGGGCGGGGGGCAGAGGATCCAGAGCAGGCTCTGTGCTGGCAGTAGTCAGCTGGAGGTGGGGCTTGAACCCATGAGCTGTGAGATCATGACCTGAGCCGAAGTCAGATACTCAATGGACCGAGCCACCCAGGCACCCCAGTTGGTAAGGACTTTTAAATAGAAATGACATTATTTTTTATTGTTTTAAAAAATTAGTTCCTGTGTAGAGAGCAGATGAAAAAGGGATAAGGGTCGAAGCAAGAGTAGTTTGGAGACTGTTATAATAATAGCCCAGGTGAGGGGCGCATGGGTGGCTCAGTCAGTTAAATGGCTGACTTTGGCTCAGGTCATGATCTCGTGGTTCATGAGTTCGAGCCCCGCATCAGACTCTGGGCTGATCGCTCAGAGCCTGGAGCCTGCTTCAGGTTCTGTGTCTCCCTCACTCTCTACCCTCCTCTGCTCATGCTCTGTCTCTCAAAAATAAATTTTTTTTAAAAATCGCTGAGGTGAGAATTTGGGTAACTGAGCTCCCCTTTTCATTAAAAATACCCCAAAAGTTTGCATGTATCCATAATAAAAGTTGATTGCACATACATATACTGTTACATCATCAAACTACATATTTTATAAAATATACACAAAAATAGAAATTGTGTCAGGATGTAATAGTCGATATAGGATTTGTAAGATTTTTACAGTCCCATGGCCTACATTGGAGTGAGTTCCCCACTTTGGAGACCGCTGGCCTGGACTGTGGTAGCGGGCTATCGTGAATGAATCAAGCAGTTTGGGATACATGTTGGATGTAGATGGATTAACCCGATTAATTCAGTGTGAGGAGAAGATTGAGGGTGTGGTGAGGAAGGAAAGACTCAAGAATGAGTCTCCTGTTTCTGGACTAGCTTCACGTGTGGAGTGGGGAAGGCTGGCAGGAACTGGAGAATTAAGGTCACGGACATGGTAAGTGGGGAGTATATGGGGAAACATCCAAGAGCGATGTCAGATCGGTGGATGTTTTTGAGCCTGGAGTCCTGGGGAGAGGTCTGTGCTCAGTGCTACATGTGGGACTTACAGAGTGTTCTGATGTTCTTAATGTTACGGGAGGGGTTTTTAGAGATTGTTTAAGGATTAACTTTTTTCTTATCCTCTAGTCTCCTAGCCTGTTATTATTTGTGAGCACTTATCATGGTGTGACTTGGGTCAGCCATTATTGCATCCAGTAATACCCATCATTGATTATTTGGGGGTTGTGGGGTAGGTCTTTGCATCACCAACAGTGCTTTGCCTCCCAGAAACATTTGTCGGGCAAGCAAAGTCTGTATTTATAACTCGCTATGTTCCGTGGTTTGGTAAAGTGTTGAATATGGGGTTTTTTTCTCTTGTCCTTGGTCTCGTAGGAAGGTGCTTCCACACTGGATGTTCACACGGAGGCCAGCTTGTCCAGTGTGCCTTCACCGTCGTCCTGTGCTGACACGGGCGTTCCGCTTCCTGCAAAGAACTTAATATTTAAAGATGGCGTCCTATCAGAATGGAGTGGACGGTCACCTTCCTCGCTTCTTGTTGCTAATCTCCATTTGCAATAATTTGGTTCCACCATGCGTTGCTCACACTTTCTGCCTTTTTTTTCTTAACGTTAGCTTTATAGTGCCAGCCACTAAAAAGCACCCTGCTGCTACAGTGCACTTCATGTTAACTGACGTGAAAAGATTGGGGAACATGTTCATGTTTTCTCAAGTTTTCCTCAGCACTGCACCTCCTAATGCAACAAAGAGCTTTTTAGCAGCCTGCACTGTATTTTTTACCTTGAGACAATCTGCATTTCTTTTATAAAACTGAGGGTATACTTTATAGGCTTTATGATGACTGTTACGTTTCTAAGCAGTCACTATGAATATTGCGGTGGTAATTTTATATGTTAGTTTATCAAACATAAATCTTGTTTAATTTTATATTTTGTTACCTACTCTTTAGGGGATCATGGGAAGAGGTGGAACTCTTCCTCTGAAAAGGCTTCTTGGTACTTAAAAGTAGCAAGACTATAAAACAATAAACATCAGTTTTGAGAGATGATCTGATGGGGCATTAAGAATTTCCGTGGATGTCTGTAAATTATGTATATGAGTTAACGTTGTTGAAGTATGTAAATCAGCATAGTTATGTATAACTTAACCTTGATTTATAAGGTCTTAACTCTGACTATGAGTATACATTGACATCTCATGAGAAGCTTTGGAAAACATTCTATTTTTAAACAACGTTTATATGTGGACTTCCGTCGTCACTCACTTTGGGCTTTATATTTTCATAGAGTCTTTATGGAAAAATAGAATTTATTTTCCACTCTTGTAACTGTGGCTGCTGCACGTTTTCACCCTCATTTTTTGTTGAGTAGCTTTACCAATGAATTGTTATGAAATCGAATTTGGTGTTTAAAAACCAAGGATTGTGATTTTAGGTTAGAATTACATATTTAGAGGAATTAAGGCTGTCTTCTGATCAAAACACTCTGGTGATAAACCTACTTTGAAGACATTCTTAGGCAACCTGGACCTTAGATTTATGTGAATAGCTTTGGAGGGACTGATAAAGAAAAATTGAGTAATTTCAAAATGTTTCTTGAATCATTAATTCTCTTAGATCTCAAATGTTAATTAGAATAATTGGAATCACTTTCCAGATTTTTTTAAGTTACCTTCCTTGGGAAATCTGTGCAGTGTTCTAGTTTAGTGTAGCTCTTCTCCTAGGATAACGGTTTGCTTGTTAAAACTGTAACCAAACTAACTGGTCAAACAACATAGATCTAAAACACTTAAGGCATTAGAAAATTTGGGAATGTTATAACCTAAACATTTTGCTGATAATTTTTTGTTATTTATAGAACTGATATTTGTGTATTTAACATACTTCTGGAAATATATGCCTTTCTTAAAACTGTTAACATAACCCTGCATTCAGTATCACGGCCTACCTATAGAACTGAATTCTCTTGGAACAGGTTCCCTGTGGCACACAGTCAGTGCTGTGTTTGGGGTAAGTGCAGTAACGTTTAGTTTTCTACTTTGTCTTACATGAGGTAGAAATCAAGTGTATGTTATAAATGTTTGTCTATAAAAGGAAAATACATACTAATATTAAAATAATTTCTTACGACTGTGAATCACTCATTTATTTTTCCAGTAATTGATATTGTACATTCCTAGTGCTCTTAGGTATGTATATAACTTTTACAGTTTTTCAACTGAACGTTGTAAGTGTTTTATTTGATCAGGGCTCTTTAGTCTCATTTTCATTTGCTTTGTTTATAGTAACTGTAGTTATTTTATTTATTCCTGTATTAACAGTCTCAGCCTACTGTAATGACATGTACACTAATAAAGAATCCGATAACTTGTAGTTGTTGGCAGTGAACGCAGCTGGTGGTGAATTGAAAACTTAAAATATGAGAGTGATTTGCTGCTGTATCACCTTTGAGAGATAATGGAGGAAGAAATAGAACCTAACAGTGATCATGAATTTTAGGGAAATTACTGGAAAACATGTGGACAACTCTGGTCTCTGCTGTGAATGGGGAAAGGTTCCGATTCCCAGCTGAAAAGCTCTCATTATGTTTAAGGAGGGAGAATCTGCTTCGTAGGCTGTTAGTAAAATGGAAAAGCCATTTTTGTGTTTTGCTTTATGAACTTGGCTTTGTTTCATTCATGTGTTAACTCATGTAAAGATTCATCTCCTAAATCTTATGAGTTTTGATTCAGTTCAGCGACATGTTAAATTTTAAATACAGACTTTATTATTTGCCAAAGAAGACCTACGAAGGAATTCTAAAGTAATTTCATTTGGCTTTGTGCTACCTCCCTATTCGATTTCCCCTTTAATGTAGCTTAAACCATGGAAAACATTCTTTGGAAACCAAGAGAAAATGAAAAATCACAGAGGACATAGAATTTAGCACGGTTCAGTTTCACCTGTCAGGTGGGTCTAAAGAAATACAACTTTATGTCATTTACAAACATACCAGGTTTTCTTGATTCCTTTCTTTCCTTCATTTTAAGTATGTGATCAGATGATTTTGTATTTGTTTTTTGGGGGGAATATCACTTTTCTTTTACTTGATGTATATTCAATCTTCTCTGCCATTCATGTTTCTATTTTATGTTCAGTGTTTCAAACACAGTTTGTATTTAAAGATTTTAAAGAACCAAAACTGTAAGTGAGTACAGTGGACTGTTTTCTGGTATGATGTTAATATTATACAACAAAATGTATAAAGTGTTGTCAATTTGATTATTGACACATAATATGTTTACAAATAAACTGTCGTGTTGATCACATTACTGTGAAAATGTGTATATAATCTGTAAGTCCCTTTCTCAGTATTAAATACAGCACCTCAGTACTAAATGCTCTCCGTGCTGTGGCTTTCCCTCATGTTTTTTAATGACCTGTTCACTTGAGAATAGTTTCAGGTTTACAGGAAAGCTGCAGATAGTCCAGAGAGGTTTCCCGTACCCTTCCCCAAGCTTCCCCTGTTGTTAACACCTTACGTAAACTGGCATGTATCTGTCAGAACTCAGAAATTAACCTTAGGACAGTTCTGTTGACTGCATGTAGCACAGACTTGATTTGGTTTCTATCTGTTTTCCGCTAATGTCGTTCCGCGGCTCCAGGAGCGGTCCAGAGCACCACATTGCATTTAGTTAGTCACTAATGCCTCCTTTGTGTCTTCCAGTCTGTGACAGTTTCTCAGTCTTTCACGACCTGGACACCATGAAGAGTACTGATTGGTTATTTTGTACAGTGATCCCTAATGTGGGTTTGTCGGGCGTTTTCTTGTGAGGAGATTTGAGGTTATGTTCTATCAGCAAGGACAGCACAGAGGTGATGTGCCTTCTGCAGTGCATAATACCGGGTACACGGTGTCAGTGAGCATTACTGGTGGTGTTCCTTCATTCACTAGGTTGGTATCTACTAGGTCTTTCCACTTTATTTTTTCCCTTTCCATACTTGTTTTTCCTTTGGAATCAATTACTAAGTCTAGCCCCCAGGCTATATTGTGTATATTAGTATGTGAGTGTGGCTGTTTGTTTTATACTTTAGGTTAAAATCTAGTTCTGTTGTTATTTACTGTGTAAATTATTTCAGCTTTGGGAACTCTTTGAGGTTGGCTCCTGAATTCTAGTGACATGCGCTCATTTTGTTTAAGACCATATTTTTACTTTCTGGCACTGCCAAGTATTATCTGACTGCCAACCCTTACAATTAGCTATTTCTTGAAGGAGCCCTGGTTTCCTTCATTGGAGAATGGTATTTTTTTTTTTAATGTTTGTTTATTTTTGAGAGACAGAATGTGAGCTGGGGAGGAGCAGAGAGAGAGACACACACACAGAATCCAAAGCAGGCTCCAGGCTCTGAGCTGTCAGCACAGAGCCTGATGCGGGACTCGAACCCACAAACCGTGAGATCATGCCCTGAGCCGAAGTCGGTCGCTTAACTGACTGAGCCACCCAGGCACCTCTGGAGAATGGTATTAGAAACAAAGATCTGGGTGTTGGATGTGCTCCCTGCTACTGCTGCCATGGTTTTTCAGTGAAACGTGCTACGAGATAACAAATATGCCCACTAACCAATGTGTAGTACGCGTCCGTAATTATTTCTAGATCTGTCTGTATATATAGTAAACGTTCAGGTATACCGACTCTCAGCCGGCACTGCAAGGTTTTGCCTCCATGTTTATTTGTAACTTCTTTCTCTGAGAGTGAGAATCCTGACTTCTTTATCTCCAATTTACTTGCTTTTTGTTGAACCTTAGCATACTTAAAAAGTGGTTTCAGAATAGTTAAGTTGTACCCGTGAGAAAAATGGACCAGCAAACGGAATTCAGTGTTCAAGTCCTTGTTTTGTCCTTGGCTTTACAGTGTGTGCTCACATTACCGTTTCCCACAGTAACTTAGTTCAGCTCCCTTTATTTCCCGGTTCCTTTGTTGAGGTTATGTGATACGTTCGTAAAACAGATTACCTGTCACACTGTGCACTCCACCTGGGGACTCTTGACATCCCTGTTGAGTTTTTCATACGGTGAAATCCACTCTTCGTGGCCTTTGACAAGTGCATGGTTATGCGCCCACCAGCATGTCTGCACCATCCAGAACAGTCCCCTCACCCCGCAAATTCCTCTTTGTACTCAGCCCCCACCCCTCACAGCCACTCTTCTGTTTTCTGTTCTATAATTTTGGTTTTTCTAAAATGTCAAGTAAATGGGTAAATAGGTTGTGCCATTTGTAGGGTTTTTTTTTTAATCTCTCATAAGAGCAGTGCAGACGCATTTTAAATTTGTGGTGTCATGTGAATCAATAGCTTGTCCTTTCTGTTACTGAGAACTTCGCCGTGTGGATGTATCAAGGTGTGTTTAACATTTAACGGTCATGTGCGGGTTCTTCCTATAAACACATCTGCGTTGCCACGAGTGTGTTTATTGACTCATTTGGTACGTTCCCATTTGACTTTATAAGAAATGGCCGCCCTGTCTTCCGAAATGATTGCCATCTTGCACCCCGCCAGCGGTGAGTGAGGGCTTCTGTGGCCTGGTGACTCTGGCTGAAATAATTTGTTTCCCTGAGGAAAAATGATGTTGAGCATCTCCGTTTCCATATGCTTGCTTACCCGCCATATGTCTTCTTTGCTGAGTTGTCCGTATTTTAAAAATCAGGTTTTGCTGAGTTTTAAGAGTTCAGTATATTACTTTGAATACCACTCCTTTGTCAGATGTGTTTTGCAAATATTTTCTCCCAATCTGCATGTCTTTTCTTTCTCTTAATAACGTCTGTTAACGTTTTAGTTTTGATAAAGTCTGGCCTATTTTTTTTAAGGGATTGTGCATTCTATGCTGTTGCCTAAAAACTCCTCACAAACCCTAGGTCATGTAGATGTTTCCTGTTTACTTTTATTATTTTTTTTTTTTAGTTTTGAGAGAGAGACAGCGTGAGCAGAGGAGGGTCAGAGAGGAGGGAGACAGATTCCGAAGACAGGCTCCAGGCTCTAAGCTGTCAGCACAGAGCTGGATGCAGAGCTCAAACCCACAAACCGTGAGCTCATGATCTGAGCCGAAGGCGCCCCTCCTGTTTACTCTTGAAAGTTTATAGTCTTGGGGCACCCGGGTGGCTCAGTCTGGCTCAGTTGGTTGAGCATCTGACTTCGGCTTAGGTCATGATCTCACGGTTCATGGGTTCAAGCCCCATGTCTTGCTCTGTGCTGACAGCTTGGAGCCTGGATCTTGCTTTGGATCCTGTGTCTCCCTCTCTCCCTCTCCTGCTTGCGCTCTCTCTCTCTCTCTCTCTCTCTCAAAATACATAAACATTAAGAAAATTTTTTTTAAGTTTTATAATTTTATGTGTAGGTCTTTGACCCATGTTGAGCTCATATTAATATATGGGGTGACATATATGTCAGGATTTGTTTTTGCAGATGAACATCCGGTTCATAGACCGCCATTTCTGGAGAAGACGCTCCTTTCCTCATTGAGCTACCTTTACACCTTTATCAAACGTCAGTTTGTAGATTGGTGGTTGCGGCAGGTGGAAATGGGGGGGTGAGTGCAGACGGGCAGACAGCATCTTTCTGGAGTGCTGGAAATGTTACCAAAAAATAATTGCATTGTATGCTTGAAACGAGTGAATTTTATCAAACTATGTAAGTTCTTCAATAAAGCTGTTTAAAAAAAACCACAAAAAACAGTTGACATTTGTGTGGTGTGCTTCCGGGCCCTCTTCTGCTCCATTGATCAATGTTCTTCCAGCGACGCACTGAAGCTGGATAGTAGGCGTCTTCCCAACTTTGTTCTTTTTTTTTTTTCTTTTAATTGATTCTGGTTCTTTCAGTTCTTTGATTTTCCATGTAAATTTTAGACTCAGCTTGTCAGTGTCTACACACAGGCTTGCAGGGGTTTATTCAGAGTTTTGCTGAATCTATAAATCAAGCTGTGGAGAATTGACACCCTAATCAACATCTCTCCACTTATTTAGAACTTCCTTTTTGGTTACTCTTAGAGGTTTCACCAGAAAAACTACATCTTCTGTTAGATTTCTTCATAAGGGCTTCATTTTTTTGTGTGCCGTTGGAAATTTTTTAAGATATCAATTTGAAATTGTTCAGTACTCTTGTATAGGAATATGATTGATTTGTACATTTTGGTCTTGCCAAACTCAGTGATATTTTTTAAGTAGATTTTTTATTTTCCACATAGATGATTCGTAAATAATGTCTATGAATGAAGACATTTTGTTCTTTCTAATCTCTATGCCTTTTGTACCATTTTCTTGCATATTTCACTGTGAGACTATCAGTATGATATTGAATAGGAAGAGAGGACAGATGTCCTTGCCTTGTTGGCCCATCTTAGGGGAAAGCATCGCATCTCTAGCTATTAAGTATGATGTTAACTATAGGTTTTTTTTATTTTAAAAAAGTTTTTTATGTTTACTTATTTTAGGGAGAGAGAGTGAGCTTTAGACAGACAGGGGCGGCACAGGATCCAAAGCAGGCTCCGCGCTGTCAGCAGAGAGCCCGATGCAGGCAGGGCTTGGAATTCACAAACCGTGAGATCATGACCTGAGCCAGAGCCAAATGCTCAACCCACTGAGCCTCCCAGGCTCCCCTTAGCTGTAGATTTTTAAGTAGATGACCATTAGATTAAAGAAGTTAACTTTCGAGTTCTACTTAGATGTTTGGAGTTTTTTGAATCATGAATAGATGTTGGATTTTATAGTGTATTCACTATTCAATGAGATGATCATATGGTTTGTTTTTATTTAGACTCAATATGGTGAATTACACAGATTCATTTTTGAATCTTTAATCAGCCATATGTTCTTGGTATGAATTCAACTTGGTCACAATGGATTATCCTTTCTATCTATTGCTGGATTTGATTGGCTAATATTGAGGATTTTTATATCAGTATTCCTGAAGGATATTGTTTTGTGGTTTTGTAATATCTTAGTATGATTTGGGTAGAATTTGCTAGTGAAACTGCCTGGGCCTGAAGTTCTCTGTTTTTGGAAGGTTTTGAACTGTAAGTCAAGTCTCTTTAATAGATGCATTCAAGTTAGCAATTTCTTTCTTGAGTGGGTTTTGGAAGTTTGTGCCCTTTGAGGAATTGGTCCGTTTCATCTAAATTATTGAACTTCTGGGCATTTAGTATACATGGTAGAGGCATAGCCAGTTTTACTGCTCCCCACGTGACTGTGCTTCACAGGCAAGGCATCTTTTACACACGGAAGGTTTGTGGCAACTGTGTTGAGACCACATTGACACCATTTTTCCAACAGCATTTGCTTGCTTTGTGTCCCTTGTCAGGTTATCTCAACATTTCAACCTTTTTATTAGTATTAGGTTTGTAATAGTGATCTGTGATCAGTGGTTACAAGTCACTAAAAGCTCAGATGATGGTCAGCATTTTTCAACCATAAAGCATTTCTTAATTAAGATATGTACTTTTTTAGAGAACGCTGTTGCACACTTAATTATGTGTAATGACATACAGTATAATGTAAACATAACTTACACGCACTAGGAAACCAAAAAATCCGTTTGACTTTATTGCATTCTCTTTATTGCTGTGGTCTGGAAGGGAACCTGCAGTATCTCTGAGGTATGCCTGCATTCCTTTACTGTTCTTTTAGTCAGTGGGATCAGAATAAGCAAGTAAAAAGATGATGTGAGGTCGACTCCAAAGAGAAAACGTTTGTGAATTGTCCAGAGCAGATGAAAGATAGGAATCTGGAGGTACAGGAATCCAATGTGTATCAATAATGAATTTAGGAAACAATTATATCACAAAAATATCAGAAAAAATATTAGCCTTCAATTATGAGTCCAGCAAAAACTATCTTTCAAAAACAATGGTGAAAAGACCTATATTTTGAAATACAAATTCCTGAGTTTATCATTAGATTCAGCTCAAAAAAAATTTTTTTTCAAATAAAGAAGGACTATTCCAGAAGGAATTCCTGCAATATGAGGAAGACTGCACTGTGCAAAGATTTGATTAAAATGCTGATTAATCTCTATTTTTTTCTGAATAAAAATTAAAAAATGTTTAATTTGGAAAAGTAAGGAAACAGGACCATAATCCCAAAAGATAATGGCATGTGAGTCAGGAGAAATTGTATTTAGAGTTCATACTCTGCTCGTTACACTTTTTAAAGAGTAAATAATGTTCTCTCACTTGCACACCCAACACTTAACTGTACATTTACCAGATGGCAAAAGTCCTAATTCTTAGGGATGGGTCAGTGCATTAATTCTGGATGTCGTAGAGCTTACATTCTGCTTAGTGGGGACAGACAGTAAACAAAATAGAACAGCACATTAGAAGGTAATTGCTATGGGAAAAAAAGCCATGGTGAGAGGATGGGAAACACCAAGGAATGGGATTCTAGTTCATCAGTAACTGGTGAGAGAAGACCTCAGTGAGGGAGACATTTACACACAGACTTAATGAGAATGTGAGCCATCTAGGCATCTGGGGAAGAGCCCTTTTTTTTTTAATAGTTTATTTTCAAATTGGTTTCCATATAACACCCAGTGCTTCTCCCCACAAGTGCCCCCCACCATGACCATCACCCCCTTCCCCCCTCCCCCTCCCCCTCCCCCTTCAGTCCATGGTTCATCTTCAGTATGTAATAGTCTCTCATGGTTTGTGTCCCTCACTCTCCCCAGCTCTCTTTCCTCCTTCCCCTCCCCCTGGTCCTCCATTAGGTTTCTCCTGGTCTCCTGTTAGACCTATGAGTGCAAACATACGGTATCTGTCCTTCTCTGCCTGACTTATTTCGCTTAGCAAGACACCCTCGAGGTCCATCCACTTTCCTACAAATGGCCATATTTCATTCTTTCTCATTGCCATGTAATACTCCATTGTGTATATATGTACCACATCTTCTTGATCCATTTATCAGGTGATGGACATTTAGGTTCTTTCCATGTTTTGGCTATTGACAGTGCTGCTATGAACATTGGGGTGCATGTGCTCCTATGCATCAGCACTTCTGTATCCTTTGGGTAAATCCCTGCTATTGCTGGGTCATATAGGAGTTCTATAGTTTTTTGAGGAGCCTCCACACTGTTTTCCAGAGCATCTTGAAGGAGAGGAAACTGCAGGTGCAAAGGCTCTCAGGTAGGAGCATGCCTAGCATGTCCAGAGAGCTTCAAGACGTGGTAAGACTGGGTAAAGAAGCTAGGGTTACCACTGAATAAATCTGGTAGGAGAAAAGGCCAGAAGGTTTGGTATCTTACTGGCCATTGTAAGCACTTGGACTAAAGTGTGAAATCACTAGGTTCTGAGCAGAAAGGCACACAATTTGGCCTTTTATTTGGTCACTCTGGCTAATTGTTGAGAATAAAAGGGGCAAGTATGGAATTTGAGTATCTGCAACAATGTGTGATGTATTGATTGGTTCTGTGAAGACGGTTCATGGAAGTACCCATGGAACATGTATTCCATGGAACATGGTTCATGGAAGTAGCTAGAAATTACTTGGATTCTGCATGATAAAATACGAGTAACACTAAGGGAATAGAGTTTATAACTTTGAAACAGGTGTAAGGGAAATATGGAATAGGGAAATCAAAAAGGTTGGGGGAGGAGAAGAAAAAACAAGTCGATTAAAAAACAAAAATATGGTGAAACAGCTCAAATTCATGGAATCACAGTACATATAAGTTGACTAAACTTGCAAACTTTAAAAAAAAAATTGTTAGTTCCATCCCATATCTCCCAAACCTGTCAAATAGTGTTTATGGGAGACACCCTAAAAACCTAAAAACACAAAAAGGTTAAAAGTGAAATTATGGAAAAGATAGAAAAGGAAACTAGGTACCAAAAGAAATCTGATATTTACATAAGACAAAGTAGACCTTAAGACAAAAAGCATTATTGGCTGTGGACAGTAGTATATCAGTCAGGGCCTCAAATGGAGGCAGATGACACATTAAAATCAGGACCATTTAAGGAGAATTCTCTTATAAAAGGATTAACTCCCAATATTAATGAGTTAGAAAACAAGAATACAAACAGGAATCCTGCTGCCAAAAGACAAATGAGATTAATCCTAAGAAAGAAGAATCCAAAATAGCATTAGGAATTAAAAAGGGGTCATCAACGTAGACCTGGTAGAGTTTCAAAAGGCATAACAATATATGACAATTGGGGTGCCTGGGTGGCTTAGTTGGCTAAGCGTCTCATGGTTTTGGCTCAGATCAGGATCTCAGGTTCATGGTTTTGAGCCCCACATTGGGTTCCACAGTGACAGCACAGAGCTTGCTTGGGATTTCTTTTTCTCCTCTCCCCTCTGCTCCCCTCCAATTGCTCTTTCTCTCAAAATAAATAAAACTTGAAAAAAATACATATGTATGAAAATAGATGTTGGTAGCTTTGAAGACATTGACAAAATTATAAAAACATAATGATAGTAAAACTGTGATTCAGGAAGAAACCGAAAACCTGAATAGTCCTGTAACTGTTAAATCAGTAATTTAAAATCTTATGAAGAAAACGTCTAATCTAGATAGTTTTATAGATATGTTCTACCAAACTTTCAAAGAACAGATCATTTCCATTGATGCAAATTCTTCCATTAAATAAAAAGGAGAGAAGACTCATTCTATGAAGCTTGTATTATCTTGAGGGCAATTCAGAGAAGCACCGGCCAAGAAAGGCCAACTACAGTCTAATCTCACCCATGAATATAGTTGCAAAATTGTAAGCAAAATATTTAGCAAATTGTACCCCTGTGAAATTTACAAAATATAATAGAGCAAGTTGACCTTCTTCCAGGAATGTAGGGCTCATTTAACAAATCTATTAATGCAATTCATCTCACTAAAGTTAAAATATATCTCTATGATCATCTCAATAGATGCAGAAAATGATTTTGATAAAATGGAACACCCAATTGAAGAAAAAAAGACTGAAATTTTTAGCAAAGTAAGAGTAGAAAGGAACTTCCTCCATCTGATAAGATGTATTACCAGAAACCTACAGCAAACATCATTTTAATGGTGAAGTGTTAGAAGCGTTCCCTTTGAATCCAGCAACTAGATTAGGATATCTATAATTCCTACCTTTATTAAATCAAATGTGGGTGGTTCTAGCAGTGAAGAAAAAAAGATTGGGAAAGAATGAATCAGCCTTTATCCAGAGATAGTATACTTTTATATAGAAAACAAGTTAACCTGGTAGGTTATTAGAAATAATAAGCGTAACATGGGTAGATGTATAATCACAGATCAAAATCAATTGTATATTCACCAGGAATAAACAAAAATTAAATATTTACTATCTGGCAACAACATAAAAGTTTCTAGCAATGAGGTTGTATGGATTTATGCAGCACTTCTGTGGAGAACTTTATTTATCAGAGTTTATTTAGGAAGTAGAAGCCACATTAATTATTTTAATTAAAAAGTTTTAATGTTTATTTGGGGGGGAGGGCAGAGAGAGATGGAGACAGACCCCTAAACAGGCTCCAGGCTCCAAGCTGTCAGCATAGAGCCCAACATGGGACTCTGACCCACAAACCGTGAGATCATGACCTGAGCAGAAGTGGGATGCTTAACCAACTGAGCCACCCAGGCACCCCTCAGAGCCACATTAATTATTTTAACAGAGATAATAGAAGGAGTCAGTAAAACAGTATGCGGGGGGGGGGAAGGAAAACTGAAATAACAGAGTTAATAGCTGCAGGAGCTCCAGCACCCCCAGGTCTGAAGCAAACCTGGAAAGAGGTTAGCGTTACCAGAACCTAGAAGCATGAAGGAGGAGCCCCAGGGAGTCAGGAAGCTGACCACTAAGGAGACCCCCCAGGAGCAGGGAGGTGGTCCCCGGTGACTCAGACTCTGAGGACAGCGCACAGCCTGGCTGAGGGAGAGAAGCTCCCCCTCAGTGGTTAACCAGAGTTATTTGACCTGTTCAATGACCTACCCCCCAACCCTCGGTTACCAGTTCTTTCAAGGACATGAGAAGTGCAAGGTGGCCAGGTGGCAGCCTCAACTACCAGTTCCGTGGAGGCTTTGTATTGCTCGCTAGAGGAAGCATTCCTCCCTGGGAAGCCCAAAATCTGCAGATGGAAAGCAAAAGTGCTGCAAATGGCTTATTAGCATAGTAGTGAAGGAAGCCATGCCTGTCTCCCCTCCTCGACTCTGGAAACCTTGTATTCTGAATATGGGAGAGAGGAGATGGCACCATGATGTGACGTGGTCGCTGATTTAGAGTACTTAAGACACCTGTAAGATAAGACACCCCAGATATGCATATGGAAAAGAGCCTCTCCGTGGGGGCTCTCGGATACTGCTGCTGGGGTACAACAGGGCACAAACTTTTTAAAAAACGATTTAAAAAATTTTTAATATTTATTTTTGAGAGAGAGAGAGAGGTGGGGGGAGGGCGGTGGGGAATGAGTGGGGAAGGAGCAGAGAGAAAGAGAGACACAGAATCCGAAGCAGGCCTAAGCTGAAGTATGACGCTCAACTGACTGAGTCACTAGGCACCCTTGGAAAACAGTTTAATAAAATCTTGCAAAGTTGTGAATTAACATATCCCGAAATCCAGCAATCCTAGCCCTAAAAATCTCTTAGAAGGTAAGTAGCAGCATTGTTTATATTATTTTTAACAGAAAAAAAATGGAGGGGACGAGAAACAATCTGAAAGTCAATAGAAGAAAGAACAAATGATGTGTCACATTCCCA
Source organism: Suricata suricatta (assembly GCF_006229205.1). Taxonomy (NCBI): domain Eukaryota; kingdom Metazoa; phylum Chordata; class Mammalia; order Carnivora; family Herpestidae; genus Suricata; species Suricata suricatta. The sequence continues at coordinate 62,722,596 of NC_043714.1, forward strand.
GGCTGACGTATAATATAGAAGTGAAAGTGGGTAAGCTATAGCTATTAGTGTCCCTTTAAGTTCCAACATCTATTGTATAGAGGATACCATATGGTCCCTATCACCATGAGGATATTAATTCTAGTTTTCTTTTGATATTTTCTTCTGCCTTCTGCCTTGTCTTTCTTTCTTTTCTGCGTTCCAATTTTCCATTTGTGCCACTGGAGGTTTTCCTGTAGAAGCTGGTGATCACATACATATGCGAAGGTGGCCATCCCCCCCCCCCGGGATTCCTGGGGCAGTCGTGTGCACAGGGTGGGGCGTGTTGGCTGCTGGGACTCATAGAAGGAGGAAGCCACTTTTTTTTTTTACTAGGCTGCTTTCAGCTGTCCAGATCTGTAGGTGTTTTTTCTGGGTCTGAACAGTGTTAAATGTCCGTGATGATGGTGCGGTAGGGAGACTTGTGCTTTTTCTGGTTTGAGGAGAGGCTCAAGAGGAGACTTCAAGTTCTCCTGCTCAGGCATTATTAACAAAGTTACCAAGCTCTGTCATCTGGGAAGGAAGGTGGAGTCAAGTTTATACTCTTCTGTCCTGTGCCTTACCCCACCTTAGCCTTTCTGACTCCGTTTCTCCTCAGCATCCTAGTTGGATGAGAAAGAGGTGCAATTTGGGGGAGTCAATGCTCTTTATAATGAACTCTATTTTCCACTGGATTCCCCTTAGTCTGGCTCTGCAGCCATCTGCCCATCCGAACTGTCTGCTTTCCATTTTCTTGTGCTGTGGTTTGGTTACAAACCTCTGTTTTATTGGTGATTTTCTCTGTTTCTCATTCTCCTTGTGGGTTAGTGGCTGGTTGCCAAGAGGAGGAGGGCAGAATGTTCTTTAACTTTTTTAAATGAGAAATTCTTCCAGCCCCATTATATTTTGTTTCTGTTTATTACTTAAGGGGACAAAGAACTCCACCCTCAGGAATCTACTGTAGTGGTGGGTGTAGTGGAGGGAGGAGTGGCCGATCAAAAGGGACATGAGGGCATGTACCTGTCCTTACACTTGGCTGGAGCGGCCATCTTGCCCTTTCTGTCTCTGTTGGATGTTCTTTCCTCTTGTTGGTCATAGGCTGTGGCCGCCCTGAGAAGACTGTGACCCGGGATGGAAAGCTGAGGCTGACTCCGAAGGAACCAATAGCTAGAGGCTGCCAGACCGCCACCCTCTTTGCAGCTGGACAGCTCAGAGGGAGATTGTGGGGCTGCATCTCTGTGCCTGCTATGTTTGTAACCCAAAACCTCTTTTAAGAAAAAAAAATGGGGCGCCTGGGTGGCTCAGTCTGTTAAGCTTCCGACTTCGGCTCAGATCATGATCTCATTCGTGGGTTCGAGCCCCACGTCAGGCTCTGTGCTGACAGCTCAGAGCCTGGAGCCTGCTTTGGATTCTGTGTCTCCCTCTCTCTCTGCCCCTCCCCAGCTCATGCTCTGTCTCTTGGAAGAATAAACATTAAAAATAAATTAATTAATTTACAAAATTTAAAAATAGCAACTTAGTTGTTCTTCCCTAGAACATTGGGGAAAACAAAGGTGCTCTCTACCCATTTCCAAGAAATAAGTACTGACAGGAAAATATTTTTATAATATATTGTTAAGCGAAATAAGAAGTTGTAGGGTTGTGTTTGAATTCATTTGAAGAGACCAAAAGGGGTTATAAACTTGTTATAGTTATGGATGGAGTAGGCAGGAAAAGATTTCAAAGAATCTAGAAGAATTCTTTCTGGAGACAGTGTTTGATTTAGCTAAGAAGGCTTTAATTTTTATCATATCTCCTTCTATTTGGTTTGGGTAGTTTTCATTGTTTTTTTTAACAATTAATAATAATACATAATTTCTAAAATTTATTAGAAATGCAGCTGTTGTAGCCATCAGAGCTAATCAGCCATGACTTCCAGGCCGCCCTTGCTGGCTCAGCGGGATTACAGGTCCCGTGCTGTGTGCTTGGACGGGGGCATTTGACGTGTCTGGCCAGTGCTGAGTAGAAGTGACTGACTTGTGTCAGCGCCAGACAGGAGATGTCATGGTCAGTGCAAGATCCTCTGGGACCCTCTCTTCCTCGTGGCGATGTGACTGGTAACATTTAAGGCGGTGAGAGCTTGTTGAGCCTGGGTCCCCTGCGGACCCGTCAGCAGTGTGGTAAAACGGGGAGATCTGGGCTCCTGGGCGGCTCAGCGGGTTAAGCCTCTGACTCTTGATCTTGGCTCAGGTCATGGTCTCGAGTCCTGAGTTTGAGCCCCACGTTGGGCTCTGCGCCACCAGTGGGAAGCCTGCTTGGGATTCTCTTTCCCCTTCTCTCTCTGCCCTTCCCTGCCCCTCTCTCTCAAAGAAAAAAATAAACTTAAAGACAATTTTTTAAAAAAGGAATATCTGCCATTATCTGAAAAGATCATTAAATTACTTCCTCTCTTTCCCAAATACGTATTCGTCGTGAGGTATTCTTCATATACTCCAACCAAATAACGTCTCACAACAGATGAAATACAGAAGCACGTGAGATTCCACCTGCCTTTGGTAACCAGACATTAAAGGGATTTGCAAGGGCTACAGCAATGCTAATTTTCTCACTAAAGTACTTTTTCTTTGGAAAATAAAGTCATTTTTTATTCAATATGTTTATGTAAATGTAATGATTTATTATATTTTTAACGGAATTGAAAATGCTCAGAATTTTTCGCAGTTCTAATTTCTACTGAATATCAATAGATATAAACATAATGAATTCAGGCAAAAGCCCTTTGCAGGCCTCAATAAGTTTTAATATTATATTTAATGTTATAATATAAATATTATATTCAATTGTATAAAGGAGTTCTAAGACGAAAACAATTGACAACTGCTGCCCTAGACTATTCCTACTGTGGCAGCAGTCAGGGGTGTACACATATTTTAAGATCTCCATCAGACATGGCTTACACAATCGCTTAAAATTTTTATATTATTCTTATTAAAACAATTTTTTAATGTTTCTTTTTGAGTTAGAAAGAGAAAGAGAAAGAGTGTGAGTGGGGGAGAGACAGAGAGGGAATCACAAAATCTGAAGCAGGTTCCAGGCTCTGAGCTGTCAGCACAGAGCCCAACGCGGGGCTCGAACTCACAAGCAGTGAGATCATGACCTGAGCCAAAGTCCGGAGGCTTAATTGACTGAGCCATCCAGGCGCCCCTGAACTTTTCTTTTCACTTGATCTCTCAGTTATTTTCTTGCTGGTGTTTGAAAAGTCACCGTCCATGCCCCTGGAGTGCTGGCATTAGGACCCCAGCAAAGTGCTGATGTTTCTATTTAAAGCCCAGATGTTTCTATTTAAAGCCCAGAGGGCTGCTGGGGACCTGAATGGCTGGAGTGGCTTGAATTTCCTCTGCAGGCTTTTTCCATCCGGTAGGTGGCAGTGTTTCACTTTTTAACCCTCCTTGCTCTTAGGGAATTCTCAACTTGCAAGGGGATGGCTCACGTTTTCTTTCCAGAAGAGTGAACAGGATCCTGTTGTTGGCCCCCTCCCCGCCCACCATCCCAGTCCTGGGAACTGTTGTTCACCTGGAGAAATGTTCTGAGAACATCAGGACTTAGTATCCTGGGTTGATGATGAATATGTTTCCGAGGGAAAGCATCTCGTGCTGGGGTGTCTGTCGTAGGATGGCACAGAAACACTTTCAAAAAGCCACTTGAATGTATTTGGGTGGCAGTGATTGAGGTGGGTGCCCGTGGTCCCTTCTTCCTTCCTGACTTTGTTCTAGAAATCACCCCTCCCCAACACAGCCACACAGGGGCATCTGATCCAGCCCAGCATCGCAGAAGAGGCAAGGAAAGGTGGCTTTGGGGCTCAGAGACAATAGTTTATTTTTTCTGAGAGAGAGAGAGTGAGCCAGGGAGGGGCAGAGAGAGAATCCCAAGGCGGCTCAGAGCCTGATGCAGGGCTTGAGCTCACAAACTGTGAGATCACGATCTGAGCCAAATCAAGAGTTGGATGCTTAACAGACTGAGCCACCCCGGCACTCCCAGGGACAATAGTTTAATAGTCAGCCTGGTGTCTGTGGTAGAGGAATGTTAGTGAGTCTGAAAAGCTGACACTTGATCATTTTTTATGCATTTAATAAAATGTTCCTTGTAGGGTTTCTATGGCTGCGTATAATTACCACAAACTTGGTGGCTTAAAACAACATCCATTTCCATGGGTCTGAAGTCTGTGCATGCCAGAACCGGGTTCTCTTCTCAGAGTCCCCTAAGGCTAAAATCAAGGGGGCCTGAGAGCTGCTGCTCATCCAGAGCTGAGTCTTCTTCTGGGCTTGTATATTTGTGGCAGAATTCAGACCCTCACGGTCCTGGTTTCCTTGCTGACCGTCTTGCCGGGAGTGCTTTTCATTCCTAAAGTCTGTCTGCGTTCCCTGACACATGTCCCCTCCATCTCCAGAATCATGGAGAATCTTCCTTGTGTTGAACCCTCGGCCTGTGACTCACCCTGACTTCTCTGTACCTGATCTCTAGACTGGGATTTAAAGGCTCATGTGCTTAGGTCAGGCTCACCCTCTTGCACTCCTTTTATTTTACCTTAATTAAATCTACCAAGCCCGTTCATGGCAGCACCTACATACGTGTTTGATGGCAGAACTGAGAGAATACATGTGACCCCAGGGCTGGGGAATCTTGGGGGCCGTTTTTGAACTCCGCCCATCACTAGGTAACAGTTCAGGTGCTAGAAATAAGCTATGCAAGCTCCCTGCTTGGAGCTCTAAGGAGGAAGCTGGGCTGGGGACACACGACAAAGGAAGAAAGGCAGCGACCAGATCCCTTCAGGTGGTGCTAAGTGCTCGGGAAGGAGGTGAACCAGGAGGAGCTGGGAACGGCGGGCGGCTGGAACCGCTTTACAAGCCATCTGCAGCCAAGGCCTCTCCAGGAGAGGCGTTGTGGAGCTGATACGAAAGGATGAGTTGAACCAACGATGCAAAGCTGGAGGACTGAACGGTAAGTGCAAAGGCGAGATGCTGAGGAATAGGAAGGGAGACCGAGGTGGCAGGTGGTGTCGCATTTTCTCAGTAGCTCTGTGCAGGTGGGCAGTGAGGCCTCCGCGGGCGGGCCCAGCTGAGGCCCCTTGTTCTTCCGCCTCGGCACTGGTCTGTGCACAACAGAGGGCTGGTCCTGCAGGTGAGGCCAGTTGGTTTGATGGAGGAAGAAGCAGAGGGTTTCCCGAAGGCCCTGAAGGCTAGTAAGACCCTCCGGTTCCACTGGGCCAGAGAGCCTGGGAGCCAGGGGTGTGCTTGCCCAGAAATCAGTAAGTGCTGCACCTGAGGCTCGCTGGAAGGACAGTTTATAGTCCTTACCTTCCCCACTCCTATAGCGCCCCTCCCCCAAAGAGAGCCTTAGAGGAGTTTAAAAGAATCCAAGGAAGTCATGGACAATGTATGAAAACTCTGGAGAAAAGAGACTGAACCTGCACTCCCCACCCCTGCACCCTGGGCTCATCACAGCCTCAGGCTCCCCCTGTGGGCACAGTGCCCCTGGGTTCAGTGTCAGGCCATTGAAGGCTGCCCTTCCTCTTATATTTGAACTTGTGTGTTTGTGTGAAATGAAGTGTTAGTGATCTCTCTATTTGATGGCTTGTTTTTTGGTATGAATTAAAGGTGTGTTTTGGGGAGGAGTTATGTCAAAACGAGACAAATTTTGGTGCAAATAGCTTTTCTGAGAGCTGATTCCTGGAGTCACGTTGGGGCTGGGGGGTGGGAAGGGAGAAAAGCCATGAAGGGGTCAGTCAATAAGAGGGTCAAGGCCATGGACAACCAGGGCTTCATTCCAAAGGGGACCCTCTGGGAGATGAGATAAGATGCATCTGAGCAATGTCCCCTGTGGGATGAGGAGCCTGGGGATGGCTTCTGTGACCCCGTCTCTCACTGGTCCAGGGTGGCTCCTGTGGCACCTTTGACCTGTCCTACCAGGGAGCTGAGCATACTTCCAGGGTCAGTGCAATGCTTTAAGGCAGGGAGACCCCTGTACATGGGGCAGGAAGGCAGCAACATCTAGGAACTGAAGCTGCAGGTGGCCTTTGGGTCACGGTGGGGCTCACGACACTGGGCAAGTAGCTGGGGAAAGGTGGGCTGTGACCTGGAGGCACTTTGGCCGAAAGCTTCACAGATGGGGCTGTATAGTGGGTGATGGCTGCCAGCTGGCTCGCCCGGAGGCCTGCCCTGGGGAACTGGCAACTGTCAGCAAAAGTGACACAAATCCAGGGACGGAAGGGGAGGAGAGAGGGAGATGGTGCGTCCTGACATATTGACAGTGATCCCAGCTACAGGCTCACTCAGAGGGAGCCAATATGATCCACTGGATGACTAGCAATCAATCGTATCTACTCAGGATTTCACACTAAGAGGCTCAGGGAATATAGTCAATCAACGACAGATGTTTGAATTGAAACGTTTTCTAGAGTCATAAACCAGAGCTGGCGCTATGGCCACCAAAACCGCATACAAGCCAAAACTAGGCTCCTGTCCCCAAGCTTCCCTGGACTTGACCTCCTAGTCCCTGCAGCCCTGTTTTGATTTTCTGAGGTATCCCAGCAACCTTCTAGTGAAGCCCCATTTTAATGGCATAGGCTTTTATTAACTTTTTCTTTTTTGTAAAATTTATTTATTTATTTATTTATTTATTTTTAAGTTTACATCCAAGTTAGTTAGCATATAGTGTACCAGTGATTTCAGGAGTAGATTCCTTAACGCCCCTTACCCATGTAGCCCATCCCCCCTCCCACCACCCCTCTAGCAACCCTGTTTGTTCTCCACATTTAAGAGTCTCTTATGTTTTGTCTCTGTCCCCGTTTTTATATTATTTTTGCTTTCCTTCCCTTATGTTCATCGGTTTTGTATCTCAAAGTCCTCATATAAGTCAAGTCATATGATATTTGTCTTTCTCTGACTGACTAATTTTGCTTAGCATAATACCCTCACATAGTTGCAAATGGCAAGGTTTCATTCTTTTTGACTGCTGAGTAATACTCCATTGTGTATACCACATCTTCTTTATCCACTCATCCATCCATGGACAGTTGGGCTCTTTCCATACTTTGGCTATTGTTGATAGTGCTGCTGTAAACACTGGGATGCCTGTGTCCCTTTGAAACATCACACCTGTATCCTTTGGATAAATACCTAGTAGGGCAATTGCTGGGTTGTAGGGTAGTTCTATTTTTAATTTTTTGAGGAATCTCCATACTGTTTTCCAGAGTGGCTGCACCAGTTTGCATTCCCACCAACAGTGCAAGAGCGCTCCCCTCTCTCTGCATTCTCACCAACACCCATTGTTTCTAATGTTATTAATTTTAGCCATTCAGAGAGGTGTGAGGTGGTAATGGTTTTGATTTGTATTTTTCTGATGATGAGTGATGTTGATCTTTTTATGTGTCTGTTAGCCATCTGGATGTCTTCTTTGGAAAAGTGTCTTCATATCTTCTGCTCATTTCTTAATTGGGTTGTTTGTTTTTTGGGGGTGTTGAGTTTAATAAGTTCTTTGCAGATTTTTGATACTAACTCTTTATCTGATATGTCATTTGCAAATATCTTCTCCCATTCTATCAGTTGCCTTTTAGTTTTGCTGATTATTTCTTTCACTGTGCAGAATCCTTTTATTTTGATGAGGTCCCAATAATTCATTTTTGCTTTGGTTTCCCTTGCCCCCAGAGATGTGTTGAGTTAGAAGTTGCTGTGGCGAAGGTCAAAGAGATTTTTGCCTGCTTTCTCCTCGAGGATTTTGATGGCTTCCTATCTTATGTTTAGGTCCTTCATCCATTTTGAGTTTATTTTTGTGCGTGGTGCAAGAAAGTGATCCAGGTTCATTTTTCTGCATGTTGCTGTCCAATTTTCCCAGCACCATTTGCTGAAGAGACTGTCTTTATTCCATTGGATATTCTTTCCTGCTTCATCAAAGATTAGTTCGCCATAATTTGTGGGTCCATTTCTGGGTTCTCTATTCTGTCACATTGATCTGAGTGTTTTTGTGCCAGCACCACACTCTCTTGATGATTACAGCTTTGTAATATAGCTTGAAGTCCGGGACTGTGATGCCTCCAGCTTTGGTTTTCTTTTTCAGGATTGCTTTGGCTATTCAAGATCTTTTCTGGTTCCATACAAATTTTAGGATTGTTTGTTCTAGCTCTGTGAAGAGTGCCGCTGTTATTTTGATAGGGATTGCATTGAATATGTAGATTGCTTTGGGTAGTATTGACATTTTAACAATATTTGTTCTTCCTATCCAGGCGCGTGGAGTATTTTTCCAATTTTTTTGTGTGTGTCTTCTTCAATTTTTTTCACAACCTTTCTATAGTTTTCAGTGTACAGATTATTCACCTATTTGATTAGATTTATTCCTAGGTATTTTGTGGGTTTTGGTGCAATTATAAACAGGATAGACTTCTTGATTTCTCTTTCTGTTGCTTCATTATTGGTGTATAGGAATGCAAACGATTTCTGTGCATTGATTTTATATCCTGTGTCATCTGTGAAGAGTGAGAGTTTGACTTCCTCCTGGCTGATTTGGATGCTTTTTATTCATTTCTGTTGTCCGATTGCTGGGGCTAAGATTTCCAATACTATGTTGAATAATGATGGTGAGGGTGGACATCCCTGTCATGTTCCTGACCTTAGTGGGGAGAAGCTTTCAGTTTTTCCCCTTGAGGATGATATTAGTGGTGGGTCTTTCATATATGGCTTTTATGGTCTTGAGGTATGATCCTTCCATCCCTACTTTCATGAGGGTTTTTATCAAGAAAAGATGCTATATTTTGTCAAATGCTTTCTCTGCATCTATTGAGAGGATCATGTGGTTCTTGTCCTTTCTTTTATTGATGTGATGTATCACATTGATTGTTTTGTGGATATTAAACCAGGCCTACATCCCAGGTATAAATCCCACTTGGTTGTGGTGAATAATTCTTTTAATGAATTGCTGGATCTGGTTGGCTAGTATCTTGTTGAGGATTTTTGCATCCATGTTCATTAGGGAACTTGGGCTATAGTTCTCTTCTTTAGTGGGGTCTTTGTCTGATTTTGGAATCAAAGTAATCTTGGCTTCACAAAAAGAGTGTGGAAGCTTTCCTTCCATTTCTATTTTTTGGAATAGTTTCAAGAGAATAGGTGTTAACTCTTTAAATATTTGGTAGAATTCTCCTGGAAAGCCATCTGGTCCTGGACTCTTGTTTTTTGGGAGATTTTTGATTACTAATTCTATTTCTTTACTGATTATGGGTCTATTCAAATTTTCTATTTCTTCCTGTTTCACTTTTGGTAGTTTATATGTTTCTAGGAATTTGTCCATTTCTCCAGAGTGCCCATTTTATTGGTGTATAATTGCTCATAATATTCTTTAATTATTGTTTTTATGTCTGCTGTGTTGGTTGTGATCTCTCCTTTTTGTTCTTGGTTTTATTTATTTGGGTCCTTTTTCTTTTTGGTTAAACTGTTTAGGGATTTATCAATTTTGTTAATTCTTTCAAAGAGCCAGCTTCTGGTTTCATTGATCTGTTCTACTGGGGTTTTTTTGTTTGTTTGGTTGGTTGGTTGGTTGATTCGTTGGTTTTGATAGCACTGATTTCTGCTCTAATCTTTATTATTTCCTGTGTTCTGCTAGTTTTGGATTTTATTTGCTGTTATTTTTCTAGCTCTTTAAGGTGTAAGGGTAACTTGTGTATCTGAGAACTTTCTTCCTTCTTTAGGAAGGCTGGGACTGCTATATACTATCATCTTATGACTGCCTTGTCTGTGTCCCAGACATTCTTGTCTGTGATGTTATCATTTTCTTTGGCTTCCATGTACTTTTTAATTTCCTCTGTTACTTCTTAGTTAACCCATTCATTCTTTAGTAGGATGTTCTTTAGTCTCCAAGTAATTGTTATCTTTCCACATTTTTTTCTTGTGGTTGATTTCAAGTTTCATAGCATTGTGGTCTAAAAATATGCATGGTATGATCTTGATCTTTTTGTACTTGTTGAGGGCTGATTTGTGTCCCAGTATGTGATTTATCTGGATAATGTTCCATGTGCACTGGAGAAGAATGGGCATTCTGCTGCTTTAGCATGAAATGTTCTGAATGTATGTTTTAGTCCATCCAGTCCAGTATGTCATTCAAAGCCACTGTTTCCTCATTGATTTTCTGTTTAGATGATCTGTCTATTGCTGTAGGTGGGGTATTGGGGTATTGATGTCCCCTACTATTATGGTATTATTATAAATGAGTTTCTTTATATTTTGATTAACTGATTTGTATATTTAGATGTTTCACGTTTGGAGCATAAATGTTTACAATTGTTAGATTTTCTTGGTGGATAGACCCCTTAATTATGATATCATGCCCTTCTTCATTTCTTTCTATAGTCTTTATTTTAAAGTCTAGACTGTCTGATATAAGTATGCCTACTCCATTTTTATTTTGCTGCCCATTAGTATGATAGAAGGTTCTCTACTCCCTTACTTTCAATCTGAATGTGTCTTTAGGTTTAAAATGGGTCTCTTGTAAACAGCATATAGATAGATCTTGTTTTCTTTTCCATTCTGTTACCCTATGTCTTTGGTTGGAGTATTTAGTCCATTGATGTTTAGAGTGAGTACTGAAAGATATGAATTTATTGCCATTATGTTGCCTGTAGAGTTAGAGTTTCTGGTGGTGTTCTCTGGTCCTAGTCGTTGTTGCTTTTGGTACTTTTGGCTTTTTGTTTGTTTGTTTGTTTGTTTTGTTTTTTCATCTTTTCTACCTTCAGAGAGTCCTGCTCAAAATTTCTTGCAGGGCTGGTTTAGTGGTCATGAACTCCTTTAATTTTTGTTTGCCTGGGAAACTTTTTATCTCTCCTATTTTGAATGACAGCCTTGCTGGATAAAGAATTCTCGGTTGCATATTTTCCCAAATCAGCACATTGAATATATCCTTCCACTTCTTTCTTGCTTTCCAAGTTTCTGTGGATAGATCTGCTGTGAGCCTGATCTGCCTGTCCTTGTAGTTTAAGGACTTTTTTTTTTCCTTGCTGCTTTCATGACTCTTTTCTGGCCTGAATATTTTGTGAATTTGACCGTGATATGCCTTGTTGATGGTTGGATTTTGTTGAATATAATGAAAGTCCTCTGTGTTTCCTGGATTTTGATGTCTGTGTCTTTTCCCAAGTTAGGAAAGTTTTCTGCTATGATTTGCTCACATAACCCTTCTACCCCTTTTTCTCTCTCTTCATCTTAATGAGTCACTGAGTTCTCTAATTCTTAAATTGTGCTCTTTTACCTTAGTCTCCCTCTTTTTTTCTTCTTCATTGCTCTTCATAAGTTTGTCCTGTATATCACTGATTCGCTGCTCTTCTTCATCCATCTTTGTCACTGTGGAATCCATTTGAGACTGTAGCTCAGTTATAGCATTTTTTATTTCATCTTGACTAGCTTTTACTTCTTTTATCTTTGCAAAAAGGGATTCTAATTTATTTTCAACCCCACCTATTCTTATTATTGTGATTCTAAATTCTGATTCAAACTTCTTGATTGTATCTATGTTGATTAAGTCTCTGGCTGTCATTCCTTCCTGTTCTTTCTTTTGGGGTCAATTCCTTCATTTCGTTATTTTGAAGGAAGAAAAGGAATTAATAAAGTAAAAGAAAATTAAAAATTAAGAACAACACCAAAAAATCAGATAAAGAGTGCTAGATTCTAGGAATGTTTTGGATTAGTTGTTGAAAGGAGCTTGGTAGATTAGAGAAAAAAGGTAAAAATAAGAAAAGAAAAGGAAAGGGGCGCCTGGGTGGCTCAGTTGTTTAAGCGTCTGATTTTGGCTCAGATCATGATCTCATGGTTTGTGGGTTTGAGCCCCGCATCAGGCTCTGTGCTGACAGCTCAGAGCCTGGAGCCTGCTTCAGATTCTGTGTCTTCCTCTCTCTCTGCCTCTCCCCCACTTGTGCTCTGTCTCCCTCTGTCTCAGAAATAAATAAACAAAAAGAAAAAAGGAAAACAAAGAAAAAGAAAGAAAAAAGGAAAACATTTGAAAATTTGAAAAAATGAATACAATAGAATAAAATAAAACAATGGAAGTAAAATAGAATTTAAAACGTATAAGAAAGTAAAAAATATAGAAAAAATTTAAAGAAAAATCTTTTAATAAAAGTGGAAAATACAAATATTTTCTTTCTATATTCAAGAATAAGAAAAGAAAAAAGGAAAAAACTGAATAGATGGATCAGTGAACAGACTGAAATATGATTGAAATTACATCAGTTTCCCCTAGAAGTCAAACTGTGAAGCACTTTATAGTCTGTAAACTAAACAAGTGGAGAGACTTGTTGTGGTCAAGAGCGTGGTTGGCCCAGTGGGTGGGACTTAGTGATTTATGCATGAGTCTTCTACCAATCTATGTTCTGGGAAATTTTTACATACCAAAGAATTTGTTATCAGAAATCATTGTCTAAGGCAATTCCCACTTCTGATTTGTACCCCATACATTTTTTCCATAAATAAAGCTGACTCTCTGGTCAGTGCATGCCTGCCTGGTGAGCAGAAAGAGACTCGAGGTGCTCGCTCTCTCTCTCTCTCTCTCTCTCTCTCTCTCTCGCTGAGACCGTCCATCCTTTAGGGAGCCCTGGACCTGCTGGAGCTGCCATGTGGCTAAGAGCCAGAAATGGTAGACTTCCTGCAATGTGCCTGTGGTCCCGTGCAGGGAACAGCTAGCTCAGCCTGTTCATTTTACAGGGGAGTTAAAGCCTAAGGTGGAAAGATGCCATCTGTGGTCACAGTGTGACCTGGGACAATTCAGGTCCCCCACTAAGATTCAGCATCTGAATTTCTCCAACACAAGATGCAGTGGTTAAAGGGGAGGCTCTGGAGTGCCCAGATGGCTCAGTCGGTTGAGCATCTGACTCATGGTTTTAACTCAGATCATGATCTCATAGTTCATGAGCCCTGCAACGGGCTCTGCAGTAATAGTGTGGAGCCTGCTTGGGATTCTCTCTGTCTCCCTCTCGACATCAACTACATCAATCACTATTGATAAAGATTATGCATTGAGTCTTCTACCCCTCCTCCACCTATGCTGTCTCTCTCTCTCTCAAAATAAATAAATAAACTTAAAAAAAAAGTATAGACCCAGAAGTCAGACAACCTGGGTTTTCAGATCCTGACTCCAGTATATTCAATCTGTGTGACATTGGGCAAATGACTTATCTAAACTTCATTTTCTTCATCTGTAAAATTGGGGCAACCTTAGTACTTGCCTCATAGAGTACTTTATTGAGAATAAAAATGAGTTAATTTCTGAATGAGCAAAGAGCTCAGAACAGTGCTTGGTATGTGGAGACTGCTCCTTAAAGGTTGGGTGCTAATATTTCCCACAATATTTGCATGTAGTAGTGTTCATGAAGATGAATGCTATTTCCCTTTTTAAAAAGAGTTTTAGGGGCGCCTGGGTGGCTCAGTCGGTTAAACCTCCGACTTCGGCTCAGGTCAGATCTCACATTCGTGGGTTTGAGCGCCGCGTCAGGCTCTGTGCTGACAGCTAGCTCAGAGCCTGGAGCCTGCTTTCGGTTCTGTGTCTCCTTCTCTCTCTGCCCCTCCCCCTCTCATGCTCTGTCTCTCTCTGTATCAAAAATAAATAAAACATTAAAAAAATTTAAAAAAAAGAGTTTTAACGAGGTATAATGTGTTTATAGAAAAGGTGGCATGCTTTAAGTGCGCAGATTAGGGAATTTCTGCCAGTTGGAACTGACCTTCATCGTCAGCATCCTGATCAATATCTGAAATGTCACGAGGACCCCTTATGCCCCCTTTAGGCCGCTACCAATCACATTCCTCCACAAAGGGTAAATCATTATTCTAAATTCTAACAGAGTAGACTCTTTCAGGCTCACTTTTGTACTGTATATACATGGAATCATATAGCACACACTTTCTGTGTGTCTGGATTATTTCACTTGACATTGTACTTATGAGTTCTATACATCTCCTTTCTTCCCTTCTCCCCCTCTCCTTGTAGATGGGAAGGGAATACACTGCTGGTACAGGGGAAAGTACATGGGTGGGAACTTAACTGGAATTTTTAGAAGGAAAGTATGCCACTTAGATAAATTAAGAAGATTTGGCTGGGGTACTTGAGTGGCACAGTCGGTTAAGCATCTGACTCTCGATTTTGGCTCAGGTCATGATCTCATGGTTTTGTGAGTTCAAGCCCTGAGTCAGGCTTTGCACTGGCAGTGCAGAACCTACTTGGGATTCTCTCTTTCCCTTTCTCTGCCTGCCCGTCCCCTGCTTGTATGGGCATGCATGTGCATACTCTCCCTCTCTCAAAATGAATAAATAGATGAAAAGAAAGAGGATGTGATAAGCTGTGAGCTTTGCTGCAGTATTTAAAATCCTGACACTTAAGAATCCCAAGCGTGATAAGAAATTTTGAGTTAGTGATTTGGGTTTTGAGGAAGGACACAAAGAATGAGAGTAATAAAAAAGAAACATATTTAGCATCTTTTCTGGGCTGTTGCTAGATGAGATGGCAGTTCAACAGAGCTATTTCATCTCCCTCTACAATTTTTTCCTGATAATTTTATGTATCCTAACTGAGGTTCATTCCTTTCTGTAATGAAAACACACCCTAAGTACAGCATGTTTTCCATTCCCAGGAAAATGATCCCTGCTGCCTGTACACACTTTGTAAGGTGGCCCTAAGTGAGCCCACTGTTTTCTTCCCAAGCTCAGCTCCCTGCAGTCCTCTGGGTATGGCTGTGTGAACAATAAATAAAAAACTCTTGACTTGAGTGGATATTCATCTTTATTTTTATACTCCAGTAGGAGTCATTGTCTGCTTAATTTCAGGACACAGACGTAATAATTTTTCTCTCTTTTGCCATAGCTGCAAAACCAATTCTGAGCTAATGCGTCAACAAGGCAGGAAGTCAGCAAAGAGTCACCAGACATTTCAAAAGAGGTATAACATAAGGAAAATAAAGACTTTAACTCCACAGAGAGATTCATGCCTAACTTAATCAACAATTCAGCCACCGAGAGTTGAGGGTTGTGACCTGTAGCTACAACTGCATCCAGTTTGTGGCTGAATTTGGGATTGCTGCCAGATGAGACAGAATGGTTGTTTGAGGTGATTTAGAGTAATAGGCAGGAATACTTTTCATAAAGAAACAGTGAAGGAGGTTGCTGTTGGGTAAGGAAGTGAAGTGGATAAGATATGAAGGTAGAAAGGGCAAAGGACTGGACTAGTTTCTTATCATCTTCACAAGAATTAACTTTTTACTGTCACATGTCATTGTAGAATTTGCTATTTTGCAAGTTCTTAATAATTGCCCATATATGATCTCCCTGTTTCCTTGTGCACACCCATGGCTTCAAGCATTGCCTTGCACAGGTGACTCCCAAATATGAACCTTTTTTTAAAATTTTAAAATATTTATTTTTGAGAAGGAGAGAAACAGAGCACAAGCACGGGAGGGGCAGAGAGAAAGGGTGACACAGAATCTGAAGCAGGCTCCAGGCTCTGAGCTGTCAGCACAGAGTCTGATGTGGGGCTTGAACCCATGAACCATTACCTGAGCCAAAGTCAGATGCTCAACTGACTGAGCCACCCAGGCACCCCCCCCCCCGCCCCAGATCTGAATCTTGAGCACATCCCATCTCCTGTGTTCTGAATCTATAGAACCAAATCCTGGCAGGGCACCTCCATCTGATGTCCTATCATCATCTCCATATGGCAAAAAAGGGAAGTCCAGCATTTCTACCCTTTGCTGTCAAATCCATTTCATACCGTGTTATCTGACTTGGTAAATGGCACCACTCACTTGTTCAAGCTCAAGCTACAGAATTGGAAGTCAACTTACTCTCCTCTCTCTATTTCTTTTCACATATTCCATTATTGTCAAATCTTGCCAATTCTACCTTCTAAATATGGCTTAACTTCAACTGTTCATTCTTTCAAATTCTCATCATCTCAAGGGAACTTGATTCCTTTCTATTTCTTAATCAAATTTATCTAAAGTCTTCCAAGTAATCATCTGGTCTTCACTCTGACCAGATGGGTCTCATCAGTCTACCTTGAACACTGATGCCATAATGATCAGTATCGAAAGCATATCTGTACACTGAAACCAAGTGGCAGTTATTCCAGATATGCAAACTGATTCAGGAATCAAACATCAGTCAGTATAATCTACCATATCAACAAGCTAAAAGAAGAAAAATCAGAGGCACCTGGGTGGCTCAGTTGGTTAAGTGTCTGGCTTTGGCTCAGGTCATGATCTCACAGTTTGTGGGTTCCAGCATCACATGGGGCTCTGTGCTGACAGCTCAGAGCCTGGAGCCTGCTTTGGATTCTGTGTCTCACTCTCTCTCTGCCCGCTCCTGCTTGTGCTCTGTCTCTGTCTCTCTCTCAAAAATAAATATTTAAAAAGTTTTTAAAAGAAAAATCATATTATACCAAATTGATGCATAAAAGAAATTTCACAAAATTCAACACCCATTCATGACAAAAACTAATAATAGAGGGTGACATCTTTAACTTGACAGGACATCTACAAAAACTACAGCTAACATCATACTTAATGATGAGAGACTAGATGCTTCCCTCTAAGACTGGCAGCAATGCAAGGAATGTCTTTTCTCCCCATCCTTATTCAACACCCCAGTGGAACTCATAGTTAGTGGAATACAAGAAAAAGAAATAATAATATACAATTTGGAAAACTCTGTTCCACATAATATTGAAAAACTTATAGAAGAAAATATAAAAGAAAATCTATATGACTTTGGCTTTGGTGATGAACTTTTCAACACAACAGAAGTGTGATCTATGAAAGAAAAATTAGTACGTTGAACTTGATTAAAGTTAAAAATTTCTGCCCTGGGAAAGACCTAGTTAAGAGAATAAAAATATAAGTCACAGACTGGGAAAAAATATATGCAAAACACATGCCTGATGAAAGTCTGGAATCCAAATTACACAAAGAACTTTTAAAACTCAACAATAAAAAGAAAACCACCCAATTTTAAAACTGAGCAAAAGATCTGCACAGCATCTCACTGAAGGAGATATATATATTGCAAGTGAGCATACAAAAAGATGCCCGAAGTCATTTTTCATTAATGAAACACAAAATAAAAGAAAAATGAGATTCTAATAGATATCTATTAGAATTCTAGTAGATAACTATTAGAATGGCTAAAATCTGAAAAACTGGCAAAACCAATTGCTGTCAAAGATGTGGGGCAACAGGCACTCTCATTCATTACCGGTGGGAACGCCAAATGGAAGAGCTGTTTTGGAAGACACTTGGGCCATTTCTCACAAAGCTAAACAGAGTCTTTATCGGTAATCCAACAGTCATGCTTCTAAGTATTTACTCAACAGATGTGAAATCTGAGGTGCACACAAAAACCAGCACCTGAATGTTACAGCAGTTTTATTAAACTATCAAAAACTGCAAGCATTTAATGTGTCCTTAAATAGGTGAATGGCTAAACAAGGTGGGCTACATCTGCATGATAGAATACTATTCAGCAATAAAAAAGAATGGGCTATTAAGCCATACAAAGACATCGAAGAATCTCAAATGCATTTTTCTTTCTTTCTCTCTTTTTTTAAAAAAATATTTTTATGATCTCTGAGGAATGACAGCTATTTTATTTTTTAAAGTTTATTTTTATTATTTTGACAGATAGAGAGCAAGTAGGGGAGGGGCAGAGAGAGAAAGACTCCCAAGCAGGCTCTGTGCTGTCAGTGTAGAGCCAGATGCAGGGCCCGAACTCACGAACTTTTAAGATTATGCACAGCCTGAGCTGAAATCAAGAGTCAGATGCTTAACTGACTGAACCACTCAGGCACCCCTCAAATGCATTTTTCTAAGTAGAAGATGACAGTCTGAAAAAACTACATGCTGTATTATTCGATGATGTGAATGGAAAAAGCAAAACCATAGAGGTGATAAGCCAGATAGGGGTGCCAGGGTTTGGGCGGGGTCGCACTAACTACATGAAACAGGGATTGTTTTAGGGTGGCAAAACTATTCTGTGTGCTACTTCAATGGTGATACGTGATACTACGTATTTGTCAAAAGCCATACAACTTCATTGCAGAGAGAGTGGACCTTCATATATGCAAATATTTAAAAATTACTTAAGAGGTCAGAGAATCCCAGGATGGAATGCCGAACATGACGAAATAATCTAACTGTATTAACACGTACAGAACAACCTCACTGAAGGGGATGGGGGTAGAAATGTTGGGCTAAGTAACTTTGGAAATGAGTGGAGTCTGTAAGACTAAACTCAAAAGAAGATACATACACAGTGTACTTTAGTTGAGAAAGTTGTTTCCCGTGGGTATGCCTTAGTGGTTCTAAAACCCCTATCCATGTATATGAGAGTTTAGCAATTACGTAAACGGACGGTTGGTGGTGGGAGCCATTTTCTTACTTAGGGACCTTGAGACCTCTTTCACTTAGATCTTTTTTCCTATTGACATATCCTTGTATTTGGGGTGCGGGGCGCACTTCCTAACTTTCTTTGCACTGAAAGCGTTCCAGCTTCATCTTGTACAGTTTCTGCCATTTCCCCCAAAGAGCTCCTCTGGCTCCTCTTATTGGTGGAGATGTGCTTGTTATTACCAGGGTATTATTACTTCTAAGTCCTTTCAGCTAACAGAGTATATTTATGTACACTAACCCATGTGTATACACATATTTTAAAATATTTCTGTATGGATCCATCTGTATTTATTTTTTTAATGTTTTATTTATTTTTGATGCAGAGAGAGACAGAGCATGAGAGGGGGAGGGTCAGAGAGAGAGGGAGACACAGAATCTGAAGCAGGATCCAGGCTCTGAGTTAGCTGTCAGCACAGAGCCTGATGTGGGGCTCGAACCCACGAACGTGAGATCTGATCTGAGCCAAAGTCGGAGGCTTAACCGACTGAGCCACCCAGGTGCCCCTGTTTACTTTAAGCTAAACATGGGTTCATTCTGATGTGTCCAGCTCTAATCCATTGCCATGAGCAGCTACCACAGCCAAGAGGAACCTAAAGAGACATGACCACTAAATGTAATGTGGTATCCTGACTGGGAACCTGGAAAGGAAGAAAGACTCTAGGAAAAACCAAAAGACATCGGAATCAAGTATAGACTTTAGTTGATAATAATGATCAGTACTGGCTTGTTAATTGTGACAAGCATAATAAGGTGTTAAAAATAAGAGATTTGGGGTATGGGAGATATAGTCTCCGTAATACCTTTGCAATTTTTCTGTAAGTCTGAAGCTATTCTAAAATTTAAAATAAAATTCCATTTCACAAAGCATATCTGATAGAGGCATCCCCTGCTCAGTATCCTTCAATGGTTCCCCATATCTACTGGGTAGATGAGCGCCTTAAACGGTGTGTAAGGTGCCCTCTGATGGGCCTCCTGTGACCTCCTAACTCTTGCCTCTCAGTCTTCTCCATGTAAACCCTGTGCACCAGCCATACTAGCCTACACGAGGCCCCCCATATAGGCTATGCTTGTTCACACTTGTGTGTTGTCGGACACAGTGTTCTCTCTGCATAGAACTCATTTCCCCCATTGTCTTGCAGAGATCCACAAAATTTTGGGAAGAGCTCCCATTGCTTGGTTTTCATGCCATTTTCAACAGGAATGAAGACAGGACTTTAGAGTTTTGTGTGATCCTGGAAAAAACCACATCTTTCCTGTTTCTCCTCACTAACACAACCTTAGAACCACTATCTGTTCATGGGGACTGTCAAGATCCATCACCTCCTTCTCCCCGGCTCTGTTGGCCACTTCTGGCAGATCAAGACACCCTGTCCTTCCTCCTCATGGGTGTCCCCATCTCCTATGGCTCTACACTTGCTCTAACTTGACACCCCCTCTCCTTCCTTCCAAATTCTCACATCCATCCCCATGTGCTTGGAACTCCTCACAATCCCTTCCATCTTCATTCTCTTCCCTCAGGCTCCATCGCTGCCAGAAACCTATTTCAGCATTCAAGTCACTGCTTCTCTTACAGCCCCATCAGTGACAGCTTTTTATTATCCTTAGTTTCTTCCATATCACTGGGCTTTGAAATGGGATATTCTCCTTTCTTCTCAACTGTGCTCCTTATCACTGTTTCCCTCTCCTTCCTGAAATCTTCCAGAATGAAGCTTATATCATCAGATTTAAAGTACCTGCTAGCATTCTTTGTTGAAATCACTTACAGATCACATCCCCAACCCCAGGAAACTCCTCTTCATTCCTTAAAGAGCTGGATCCTGGCTCAGCACCATTCTCTCCAACCCTGCTTCTCATAATGCCTGGTGATTTCCATGCCCACATGGATGGTTCTGCAGCATCCTGAGCTCTCAGCCTCTTGCCCTCCCCACCTCACCCCTTATCCAGTGACCCTGTTCTCTGCTCTGCCTTAGCTCCCCATTCCCAAGACCATGCCCTGAACTCATCAATATCTGTACTTGCATCCCTTCTGTGTCTCATTCCATTCAGACCACAATACCTCAAATACCGTAAATCCAACAATTATCCAAGCTGCTGGGACCTACAAAACTTGGCCGATCATCTTTTCCCTGCTCCGCTTGCCTCTCATATCATCACTTCCCTTTCTATCAGTTTCCATTCTCTAGTGACCACCACCTCTGTCACCACCATTCTGGTCTAAGCCGCTCTTGTCTTTTGTCTGTATTAATAGATTTCATGGCTGTCCCCATATTTTCTCCTCTGCATCTATTCTCCACTCAGAATCTAGAGTGATCTTTGAAAAATGGAAGTCAAATCATGTCACTCATGATTCAAAGCCCTCCGCTGCTCTGAATGGCAGTTTCCAGACCTGTTCTCTGAGTAGCCTCACGGACAGCTTCATCTTCTTTGAACTTCCATCTCTCAGGATTTGAATTAGCATTTTCATAAGATTTCTCCAATGATAGGAAACTCCATCACATATTACGCAAATAATCCTCTAGAATACCCATGTGAAATAAGCTTCCTTTAATTTTGTTTCCTCTACTTGCATCTGCAAAGAAAATGAAATTATTATCTCCTATGAGATTCATTCTTTCCTAACAAAGCTTTTACCATTATAAGAAAGGATTACCAGGCACACAGTAGAGGTTGGGAAGTTATTTTGGTTCTGTGTGTAAGCAGATCTATTGAGGCAAAGCTAGTTTTTGCCTTTTTTTTTCTTTTTTATTGTATCTTATATTCCAGTTGGGAGAGAGAACAATAAAGGAAGGGAGAAAGTAAGAGAGTGCTTTACAGAAATCTTTTTGTATTAATGCTTGTGGTATTTTAACATATTTTATTGTTGCTATTTTTAAGAAAATGAAGGGAGTCCTTTAAGAAATCGGGCTTGGGGTACCTAGGTGGCTCAGTCGGTTGAGCGTCCAGCTTCGGCTCAGGTCATGATCTCATGTTCCTGGGTTCGAGCCCCACGTCAGGCTCTGTGCTGATAGCTCAGAGCCTGGAGCCTGCTTCGGAGTCTGTGTCTCCCTCTCTCTCTGACCCTCCCCTGCTCACGCAATCTCTCTCTGTCTCTCAAAAATAAATAAAAAACATTTAAGAAAAAAAGTATCAGGCTTAAAATTGTTGAGCCATCTTGTGTCCCTCTCCCAGAAGGAGCAAAGGTCTTTGAGACAAGTAAAAACTGCTGGGGCTGTGGGGCCACAGCTGCATGGTGTGTTGCAGCCCAGGAAAGAGGAGAGGCAGAAAGGGCACTGAGAATCCCCGCAGGGAACCCAGGGGGCTCACTGGAAGCATTTTGCACCCAAATGTGCTTCTTAACCCTTTAATGGCCCAGGAGAAGCTGGGATTCATAGAGTCAAAGTCATAAGTTAAATGGAGGGCAATGATGGAGACCCAGATCTCATCATGATAACCCAAGCCTCAACCCCCACCTCCCCACGGTCCCAGAGAGCCACTGTCCTCCGGCTGCCTGGTGCCAGCGCTGTGACCTTGTATGAGTTCTGTCATCTATCAGGCTTATCCCCAGAATAGACGAGTTCGTATCCCCAGGATAGAAGAATTTGGGATAGTGGTTGGCACATAGCAAGAATCATGTGTACATTAAATAAAATGCTTGTGGTGTTTTTCTTTTGCCTTGTCCAAATACTATATTTTCTATTCCTTTTCCATAAACTTTTCCATTTCACTTTATCTATCTTAAAAGGAAACTTTGTCATTCTTGAAAATAGAGAGTCTTGTTATAAAAAGAAAGTACTTAAAAGTAGAAACAATGTTATTAAATTATGCTATATTCTGTGCCCTGCATCAGGCTCTGAGCCCGAGGCCTCCTTCTCTTTGTTAGAAAAGGAGACCAGCTCTGCTTGGGCATTAAAGATACAGTAGCACCAAACAGAAACTTTCCCTTTGATGTAATCACAAGGAGGGAGGGAGGCAGAGTTATGATAATTTTATTATAAGGTTTAATAATATTTCATCTCACCTAAAATAATCTCAGGAACATCAGTATCTTGTGGGCATGTGTCCCCTACTATGAGAAGCATTCAAATACACACACACACACACACACACACACACACACACACACGCACACACACATCTTGGTGCCCAGAAAGAGGAAATGGAAAGGCAAATGCACAACACTGTCTCTCTTTCCTCGCGCTGGTTTGTCTAGTAGCAGGAGATGGTTCTGCTCCTGTCATTGATACAGGAAACCTACATTTCCTCCCTGACAAACCCGAGGACTAGTTGTGACACAGTTCTGGGAGCTTTGCTGAATACACATGAGAGGACCAAGTCAAGGGGTTGGAGTGGCCCGAGCCCCTACTCCGTGCACGGAAGCTGGGCCTCATTCATTGCCTGTCACCTGCAGTTTGATTCTAAAACCCTTTCCATAGTTCAACTTCCAACACTGAGGAAAGACCTCTTGCAAAGTAACTATGTCTAAGCCGCAGCGACAAAAGCCACAGGAAAGGGGGATGTTCATGTCCGGAGTCATTTCAGACAGTTGTCTTTTGCTTATATATTTTCTAGATGATTTTATTAGAGTCCACTTTTAAGAAATACAAATAGCAGAGGTGTCTGGATGGGTCAGTTGGTTAAGTGTTCGACTTTGGCTCAGGTCATGATCTCATAATTCGTGAGTTTGAGCCCCATGTCAGGCTCTGGGCTGACAGTTCAGAGCCTGGAGCCTGCTTTGGATCATGTATCTCCCTCTCTCTGCTCCTTCTTCTGCTCATTCTCTGTCTCTCTCAAAAATAAACATTAAAAAAAAAATACAAATAACATCTTTCTTTACCATTAGGATATTAATGTTTTCTCACAAAAAGCATTAAAATTAAAAAGAAAAATGTGAATATAAGAAAGAAGATAATAAAAGACCACCACCTGTAGAGATTTCCACTCTTCCACTGTCTCCCTGGATGGATCTCTGTGAGAGGTAGGGGGGAGGGGGCAGGGTGGTGGGGGGAAGTAGGGAGAGGTCAGGGGAAGACAAAGGTAAGGCCAGGGAGTTGGGGGTAAAAGGCAGTAAAGCAGAATTAGCCTGATTCACTTAGGGCCAAAAATGAGATGTGTTCTCTGTACTTTGATGTTACAAATCAATTAGTGTGATTTTTCCTTTAAGATTCTGAGTATAGATTTACATGATGTTTTCTGTGTAAAGAGTAAGTTCCAATTTCCTGAGAGAAGCTTCTTTCCCCCTGGAGAATGGGTCTTTCATCCAGAGAACACAGACTTGCCAGGGCTGCCTCAAAGCAACAGGAGCTTTAGGGCCACCACCCAGCCCCCCAGGGCCCTGAAGCCGCGAGTAAAGGGTCACAGCTGTCAGCATCCCAGACCCAGCGTGGTCCTCCGTCATGGCGGGCCTTGACCTCACAGTGTGAGGTTCAGCCTCCTTCTGGGGAAAAAGTACAGTGCCTCCCACGGGTCCCAGATGACCTGCCAGCAAGATGTGGACTAGGTGTCACTATTGCATCAGAAAGAGAGTCGTCTTGGTCTTTGTGGGCCTGTCAAGCACTTTGCTGGATGTCATCTGCAGCCGCCTGGCACTTAGGGGCTTTCAGCATCACTAACCTGCCATCCCCTCATATCAGGTGCTAAACGCCAATCGAGCTCCACACTTTTTCAATTGTTGCTTTTGTATCGAAATTCAAACGCCTACATTATAACCAAATTGCATCATCCTTCTTTCATTTTTATGGCCTACAGTTTACAGCTAATTTTAGGTAGCGCTTTGGGGATCGAAGTAAGAAAATCTCATATGAATGTGATGTTTACTTAAAAGGCATTGGGCTCCTAAGGGGATTACCTTAAAATCCTGCCCAATAGCCACGTACTGCATTTTGTTCTCAAAGCCTCTAATGACCAAGAGTGGTTTTCTTTTAAGACTTTTTTAGGTTCAGAGCAAAATTGAGCAGAGGGCACAGAGACTTCCCATAAGCCTCTGGTCCCCACACATGCACAGCCTCCCCCATTATCAACATCCCTCACCCTTGTGGTACATTTGTTACAACTGATGAACCTGCAGAGACTCATCATTATCATTCAAAGTGCATGGTTTGTATGATCAGTGGGTTTGGACAAACGTATAAAGACATGAATCTCACATGACCGGATCATAGAGTCATTTCACTGCCCTAAGAATCCTCTGAGCTCTGCCTAGGACGTTTTGTGATAGATTCTAGTAGATTTGGAATCTACTAGATTCCAAGTGAGATGAGGGGTGAGGCGTGACCCCCCTGCATGAAAATCCCTCAACTGCCTGTTTCCCCGATGTCTGTCTTCCAAGCCCTTAAGAGAACGAAGGGGTGCAGTTAGTGAAGAATAGGGTTAGAGTGAGGACCAGGTGAGGGTGTGCTTACATGGCTGGGGGCAGAGGTTCCAATCTCTTCTCGAGAACAGGATCCATGTCTGCCTGATTCATCCGTTCATTCGTTCACTCAGATACGTCCGGAGCATAGACTATGTGAACACAGTCATTAAACAGGATAGACAAAGTGTCTTCGTAGAGCTTGTGAGGTGGGGGTGGGAGGGTATCAAGCAGTTACTATATAAATAAGGAAATTTCTGGAGGTTCTAAGTGTTATAAAGGAAATAAAATAGTCAAGGATGACAGGGGAGGGAGAAGAGGGTCATCGCAGATGAGGCAATCAAAGAAGGCCTCTCTAAAAAGACTTGGAAGCCAGGACAGGCACAAGAGGGGTGAGGTGGGAAGCCAGGGCAAGTGCTCTCCCGGGAGAGGACCAGAAAGCCCGGGAGGAAGGAGGTGGGGGCCACCAGTGACACCTGCAGTCCTGGGGGCTACTCGGGGCCCTTGCTCTTAGGAGCTGCTCTGTGAATGTTGAACTAGGTCCAGCTTTAGAGGCTGCCTCCTAGGAAGGAATCAGGGCAAACAAGCATTGTCAGGGGGGTGTGACAGGGCCTCCCGGAGAATCTGCTGGAACAAATCGTGACTTTTAAGTGGCCTCTGAGGCATATAGGACCTATATAGACATATATAGTCACACACACACACACACACACACACACACAAACACACACACAAATCGTATGCCTATATTTATATCTATAGGCATATAAACACTCCATGGCATTTATTGTATAAAGGAAAGCAAGACAGACACTTGGTGGCATGAACTAATGGTGATTCAGATTCAGGTTAATGTCTTTTCAGATCCTCGTACACATTAAGTAGTGTTTTGGATGCACCCTTATCGATCTCCTACGAGATAAATGTCATGGGCAAGACCAGTGCACGCCCTTGGAGCACATGGTGAGTTACTCGAGCTGCAGGTCACAAGTAAAGGGCCTGCTCCTGACCACAAAGATAGTCAGGGACAGATCCACGATCCACACCCAGGCCCTCTTGCCCAAGGCCAGAGCTCTTTCCAGGGCCACACAGCTTGGCTGGGGTGGTGGCCGAGGATGGACAGAGAGGAGGGAATTGCAGAGGTGATCGATCAGCTGTAATCCACTGTGTGGGCTGTTCCAGCTCTGCAGAGGGTTCTGGAATTCTTCCACAGCAGTTTGCTTCAGTTTTTCTTGACCAGGGGAACCTTGGTGTTGGAACTATCAGTCAGGGTCCCAGACTGAACAGACGGCACGCTCAGAAAGAAGAGAAGTTTAGTAAAGGGACTATTTATAAAAATGAAGTCAGAGTGTAAGGAAAACCCAAGGGTTAGACATACCCTCTAGTGCTAGTGAGGGCTCTGGAAGGATCTGGGGAGACAGAGAGGGTCTCCTGACAGGAGCTATGGTCCTTGAACAAAGATTGGGCAGCCTCTGCTGACCTCATGGGGATGCAGGTGGCCTGGCCTTTCTCTCCTTCTTGCCCACATCTTCTGTTCCACTCCCCCAAATGCTATGCCCACTTCCCCTGGGTCCCAAGTTTGGGCAGTGCAGTGGGCTAAGTAGCATCTTTCAAAAACTCATGATCTCCTGGGAGCTCAGGATATGACCTAATTTGAGAATAAGAAGGCAGCAATGGGACAAATTGAAATCATATGCCACCTGATAAGGTAAAATGAGAAGACTGCGTTATCACTTCTGTGATATTTCTGCCAAAGATGCGTGACACAAATCACATCAGAGGAAACGTCAGACAAACCAAAACTGAGGGATGTTTCACAACATGTGTGACCTGCAGTCTTCGAAAAAGTATTGAAATCCTGACAGTCAAGGAAAAATTAAGGAACTGTTCTGACTGACGGATGATTGAGAGACTTAACAAGAAAATGCAGAACGTGACTGTGGCCTGGGTCCTCTGGCTGGCAAGAACAACAGTGGTACTGTTGGTGAGACTTCAACGGGGTCTAAGGATGAGGTCATGGTGATTCCCTTTCTGTATGTCTTACACATATTAACTCATTTAATCTTCACATGCACCCTGTGAGGTATTGATTTACAGAGGAGACAGCTGAGGCCCAGAGAGGCTAAATAACTTGCCCAAGATCACACAGCTAGGGGTAGTGGAGTTGGGATTGCCCAGTCGGAGTCTGGCATCTTATTACTGCATTAAACTACCTCTCGATATGGGAACAAACAATAAACACACAAACAAGCTAAACATTTCATGATCCAGAAGGAGACTGATGCTAATGGAGAAGATTGACGCAGGGAGTGTGAGGGCTGGGTTTTGACTGAAGCAAGGTGTTCAGGGTGAGGCCTCACTGAGCATGAGAGGCTAGAGCAGAGACCTGAGGGGGATGGGCGAGGAGCCTTGAAAAACCATTCACCCACTTATCAACTCAAGCTGAGAAAAATTACAGGATGTATTAGCTCTGGTATATGAGCCATTGCTGAGTTCAATGTAATAAAATACTCAGAATCAAGTTACAAAGAATATGTTGATGTTAAGTTCTGGGAAGTAGAAATGAAAAGATCAGGACAGACAGGATGGAGAATATGGGTGGCTTCTTAGCTTTCTCGCTGCCTGGTTCCAAGGGAGGGGCTGGGGGTTAGGACACACATAGCCCAGGCTGCCTGTGGAGACTGGGCTTCCTGGGGCCCAGTAGAGAGAGGGCTTGATCTGGAGGCAGCAGCTCTAAGACGAGTGAGTGCTGTCCTGGGAGGAGGAGGAGGAGGCAAGGCAGTGTTCTCCATTCAAAGTAGAACCATGAGTCCTTCCCAGAGAAAGGGCACCTGGGTGTCATATTTGTGACTGATTGTACCTCAGAGGAAGCCTGACTTCTTCCTCGCTTCTGCTGGCAGCATGGTAAAATCATGGGACTCATGGAATTTGTTTTCATTATGGTGTTCCATTATGTGTTGTCAGGAGAAAACTGAATGTGTCCTGACTTGGCTCTTTTGCAAGAACTCTGCTCTTCTGCTTTGAATATAGAAAGATTTGGAGGAAGGATGTGCCTTGGCAGTGGTTCGTTATTTTTCTTTTTGCCTAAGAGGTCACAAGTCTCTCATTTTCTCTTTCATCTTGATGTCCCCTGCCACCGCCCCTATTTTGTTTTTGATTATTGCCCTGATTTGTTTGTTTTTCCTTCTTAAAGACTCATAACCCATGTTTGTAGTTCTCACTGTATAAAACTAGTGCCTGTACTAGGTAGAAAATAATGGTTTTAAAGACCTTCTGTATGCTGATGATCCAATGGCAGCCTCTTCTTGAACTCCATGCTCATATCCCACTGGCTGCTCTACCAAGGCATCCACCATCTTGGAGACTGGCATCTCCAGTCAGCCCATTATTCAGACTGAAAATCCACCTGAGCATCCTCGACTGGACTCCTACATCTCACGGACGATCCATTAACAAATTGCAAAGACTCCTCCATCATGGGGATCCTAGCCCTTCCCACCACCTTTGCTGCTGCCTTTTTTCTCTTCCCTGGAACAACACAGTAGCCTCCCCGCCAGTCTTTTGTTCTGCCCTTATCTTCTTCACATGCCAACCAGAATGTTCCTTCCAATGTGAGTTCAGTCATGCCGCCTCCTGATATTCTAAAGTTCCCTGTATTTCTTCTCTGTTGATTGTTGAAGTTTTCCCATCTGTATAATGGGGCCAATCTTGCCCACCTCTTGGGTTTGTTAATGCAATGAGGCACTTTAGAAAGTGCGAGACCTGCCAGTAATGTATACGGGGTCTGGTATCAGTTGACAGATGGACACTCGCACGCCACATGTCTCAAGATTTCAAAGTTACAAATCAAGCCAGAATCTGTTTAGTGAAATATGTTAAATCTTTGTATCTCGACACATTTGCCTTCATCATGATCACAGCAAAATATATAGGTAAAATGATTGTTTTTATCGAACCGATATTGGCACGATATCAAGGACAGCTGAATTTAATGACAATTTTGCATGTCCAGATGGTCTGTTGACAGAGGGTGTAATCCATGGAAGAGTATATAAGTCATAATAGGCTACTTATTTACTCAATATCACTTGGCTTTCTTGACTTGGTGTCAGCAAACTCACTAGCTTTATTATTATGATCAAGATTTTCACATAATCTGTGTTCTATTGGCAGCAAAGCAGGAATTGGCAAACTTTCTGTAAAGGATCAAACAAGAAATAGTTTAGGTGATGTGAGCCATTTGTCTCTGTCTCTGTTATTCAACTCTGCTATTGGAGCAGAAAACGCCATGGACAGAACATAAATGAATGGGCTGGCTCTGTTCTATGACACCTATTTACAAAAACAGGCAGTGGGCTCGACTGGGCTCACAGGCTGTAGTTTGTTGATGCCTGTTCTAAAAGATTAAAAAAATAGAACGCAATTTATTAAAAATATACAAATTTGCATATAGTTTAAAGTAAGTGTAAGAATTTAAAAAAACCCTATGCTTTCTATATGTTTTAATAGTAATTTTCTTTTTTTAAAGCCTATTTATTTATTTTTATTTTTATTTTTATTTTAAGAGAGAGAGAGAACATGAGCAAGGGAAGGGTAGAGAGAGATGGAGAGAGAGAATCCCAGGCAGGCTCTGCTTGTCAGCATGGAACCCCATAAGGCTTAAAACTCACACCGTGAGAATATGACCTGAGCCGAAATCAAGAGTTGGATATTTAATCGACCGCGTCACTGGGGCGCCACTTAATAGTAATTTTCTTATAAAATATTCAAAACTATTAAAATTACAAAGCAGAATACAAGTACTAATGCCTATCCACATTTTAAGTCAAAACTGTTTAAATAAAGCTGAAAATTTAATTTACTTTTTGAGACTGTAATGATATCTTATTATTAAATACCTGTATGAAAAGGAAGCGGTTGGCAATTTTAGCATTCAAAGTCCAGTTAGCTGCTGATGTGAAGAATTAGCATAATGTGTCAGATATATTGAGTCTACACTTAGATATGTGCAAATATAAGGGCATTTGGGTTGTTTCACGTTGCAGAATGTTCTCTAGAAGCTATGTGCTGCTGCTGGTAATATTGCACTTAATCAGCACGTACTCCTGGACAAGCAAATTATAGCCCAGAAATAAGCGAAGCAAGGGATGCCGGGCACAGCTGGGAAAGGATACTTAGTAATGCAAGTGTTCCCTGGGAGCAGATATTTGACAACTTAATTAACTTAGCTTTTCTCCTACCTAAGCACTTCTGCCACTCAAATGCTCCCCACTCTCCAAAGCAGTGGTTACGGTCACTTTTGGTTTCAAGAATGTAGGGTGGTTGATGTGACGAAGTGTTACCCTGAGGCCTGAAGTGATGTGAGTGGCATAAGAAAGGATATGGTATTTGAGAATATGAGTCTTGCTGTCCCAGCAGTGGTCTTGAATGACAGAGGCTTTCTTGTAATCTTTAATAAACTCTGTTTGTGCGTGTACGTGTGTGTTTTTGGGGTGGAGGGGGGTGTGTGTGGGCTAAGCCATGTCTTTGTTTGAGTCTACAGGCGAGATTGGAAAACCCTTAGCATTTGTGTGAAATGATCCAGCCCACACTGCATACCCACGGGCCCCCATGCCTGCAGCCCCTTCCAATATGGTGCGGGAGAGTGGAGCTGAAGCAAGCAACTGCTTGAAGGGTCATGTGCCGTGGGAGGTGTGGATGGAGCACTCCTAGGTGGAGAGGGGAAGGCCACCTGGAGGGCAACAGCTGCCTAGTAAAAGTAGGGTTGTTATTTGGAGCAATAGTTAGTGACTATTTCAACACAGAACAAGAAACCTTGGAAGGTGGTGGGCTCCTGGAGACCAGGGTTGAGCAGAAGACCACAAGGCTGGCCTGGAGGGGTCTTCCATGACTATGTGGTGAGTCTAAACATCCTCTGAGATCTCACCCCAGTCTGGGACTCCAAGAATACAAGATGGGCAGCAAACAACTAGCCGAACAACAAGAAACAAACAGGACACAGGTGTCCTGGTATGCTGGATCCAGATCATTCTGCCTTGCCAGAGTCGACTGCTAAGTATTTAGGAAAATTGAGGAGATGTCTTTAGTGCAAAAAGGTGATTTTATTAAAGTAGGTAGGGGGACAGGATCCAGTGAGTAGGAAGATCTGAACTTGGGTCCTTAAGAGTGCATGGTTATATACTATGGAATTGGGGGCAGTAAAGGCAAAAGGGAGGCCTCCAGAGGGACTTTGATATGCTAATGAGAACTCCCAAGGCCTTGCTAGTGTCAAGCTAAAGTTGTTTTTCCTCTAGTATGTATTAACATTATGAAGGTAGGGTGTCCCTGGAGAGATGTTGTACTCTGAATTTGTGTCAGTATTTCTCAGTGGGCTGCGGGTTATAAAGTTAATTTTAATTTTACCTGCCATTTCCTTCTTGCCTTTGTTCCCCGTATCACTATGGAGAGTGATGTTGGGGCTTTAGGAAATTGAGTCTATAGGTTTCTGGAGATTGATCTATTGATGAGACTGCCTTTTCTTGTAATTTACTAAGATATTTGCAAACTGATGGAGACTCATGTCCCATGTGACTGTGATCTCTATTAGTTAACCATTTATTTTCTTTTTTATTAATGCTTTTTATTTATTTTTGAGAGAGAGAGAGAGACAGCGCGAGCAGGGGAGAGAATCAGAGAGAGAGGGAGATACAGAATCCAAAGACAGGCTCCAGGCTCTGAGCTAGCTGTCAGCACAGAGCCCGATGCAGGGTTCAAACCCACGAATCGTGAGATCATGACCTGAGCTGAAGTCGGACGCTCAACCGACTGAGCCACCCAGGCACCCCAGTTAACCATTTGTTTTCTTTCCTCTCCTTTGTCCTTGGGCAGCCAAGAGTACCTGAGGAATATCACATGTACCCCACTGTGGGAGTGGGGGGAGTGTGATGGTGCTAGCTTGTGCTTTGCCCTCAGCTTGCCTCATGGTCCCACATCACCAGCACCTTAATTTCTTTCTTTCTTTTTTTTTTTGAAACATTTTTAATGTTTATTTACTTTTGAGAGACAGAATATGAGCAGGTGAGTGGCAGAGAGAGAAGGAGACACAGAATCAGAAGCAGGCTCCAGGCTCTGAGCTGTCAGCACAGAGCCTGACACGGGGCTCAAGCTCATGAGCCAAGGTAAGACATTTAACTGACTGAGCTACCCAGGTGCCCCACCAGCACCTTAATTTCCAGAGGTATTGAATAAAAGTAAGCATCTGATGTTTTCAGGATCTGTTCTAGAAGATGAGCTCTATCTCCCACCAAAACTCACATCGTGGCTCATTTCCAAACACAGGAAAAATCTGGGCAAGTGACACATGTCCAATATGATTGTATCCATTGAGGTACCCTACAGTCTTCCTCCCATAGTGTGCAAAAATAACACCAGACTGATAACAAATATAAAAACATTCTTCCATGTATTTGCCAAGTGTATATTCTTTGCAATTCTGAAAACACTTTAACCCCTTCTCCAAAAAGAGATCGCTGAGTCTCCTGAGTTAATGTTCTGTTCCAAGTCTTAGAGGTTTGAATCAGGCAAATTTTTCCTTTATCTTTTGGGGATCCCAACCTCCTAGATCAGTGGTTGGCAAACTGTTCTGCAAAGGACTTTAAAATATATTTTTTAGACTTTGCAATTGTGATATTGTGATTTACAATAAATATAAATTTGGTCTCTGTCCCTGATCCTGGCACAGAGGCTCTAAAATCCTTGCAATTTCCTAAAGGCTGAGAGAAATAAAGGTATTTTTTGTTATGTTAACAAGGTGGTTTTGAGGGAGCCCTGGTTGCCATGGGAACCAACTATGTGAATGGAGGGTTGGAATAGCCAATGATTTAATCAGTCGTGTCTATGTAATGAAGCCTCCATAAAAACCCAGAAAGATGGCATTCAGAGAGCCTCCAGATTTGTGAACAAGGGGAGGTTCAGGGAGAGTGGTGTAGCTGGATTTTTTACCCCAACGTCCAGGGCTCCTAGTGTCGCCACTTCAAAGAATGAACAGGTGGACAAAGAATAAAATGAGCAGCAGGCAAAAGTTTATTCCAATGTAAGATCAGAATGTAAGGATAGTCTGAAAGCTCTCTTTACAGAGAGCATTCGAAAGTGAATTCCCACAGACTATAGGCAAGGGACTTTGTTTTATAGGGTTTTGGTGGGTTCCTTTCCTTCTCCCTTGTTCCTTCTCAGGGGGTAGGCTATTGGCTAGTGTGAGAAGTAAGAGAGATGATTCATTTTCAGAAATACCAAATAATAGCTGTGCTATCTAATTAACAATAGGTTTGCAACCTATTGGAAATATGTACTAACCTCCCCTCCCCGACTCACACACAATGGAGTCCAAAACCCTTAGACACTTCACTTCCTGGTTCCTCTTCCCCTTCTCTATTTTGGGGGCTTATTTTCATGGGCTTTGCCATGAGGATGCACCAAACTACAAAGGAGGGACTGGAAGTCTCTGCATCTCCTGTTTCAGTTAGACTACTTTTTGCCTTACTTGGGCATAGGTGATGTTCCAGTGAGGCTGTAACTTCTGTAGTACTCAGCCAATGAGGAATCAGGGGAGGGACCTGCACACTAGGAGATCAATTGTCTGCTATAACTGCCCCAGTGTGCCTGTCCATCAGACACCTGCTCTTGCAAGAATCTTGATTAAAGCCTCCCTTCAGTGTGCTCCCAGTGTCTGCCTTCCTCCTTTGATTGGGTCTATGGGCTTATTTCTAGTACTAGGTAACTCTAAATGCCTAGTTATTCCTTTTTGATGAGTTTGTTTCCACTGTATGAGGGGTCGTCTGTGGCCATACCGTTCCTTGTGGGTCATACATTTTATGGTCCACTACTTATTTTCCACACCCAGGGACTCAGGTCATACCTTTCCCTCTCTGCCTACCGAATCCTATCTTTTCCTATCATAATAGGAACCTCCAATTCACATCCAGTTTGTCAGAAAGAGAGGTGACAACCTGGACCTGCTATTGCCATCTCAAGTGGGGAACAGGGGTCAGTCTTACAGGACTAAGCCCTTTAACATATGAGATCAGATGCTATTTCCAAGTAGATATTGTCAGAATTGAGTTGAATTGTAGGTCACCTGGCTTCTCTCTGAAAATTGCTCAGTGGCATAGAAAAAACAGGCACATAGGAAGGGGTGTCAGAATTGTGGCAATCCATAGTGTGTGGAAAGCAACCATAGCTGATATGTAACTGAATGGGTGGTGGCTTGTTCCAGCAGAACTTCATTCATGAAAACCTGCTGTAGGCTAGGTTTCACCTACAGTATGTAGTTCACCAGCCCCTGGACTAGATTATAAAGTTTGCTATTGTCACTACACTCTGGGCATAATAATCAGGCAACATAAAGGGAAAGGGGGCTGTTATCTGCTATTGTATACTCATACACACACCTAGTACACTGTGCAGGAAGGAAGGAAGTAGAGGCACAGGGAAGGGCCATGGGCCTCACTTCACCAATAGACCACAAAGTCATAGCTGCTGATATACTTTCCACCCCTTAGGGCCCTTGCTGTGTCCCCTTGTCAGTCAGAAACTCAACTACTTGTGGCTCATTATCTTATAGGGTGGCCCAAGTCTGTATTGTGTCTGAACTTTCATTAATTCTGCCTGGGTGGCGTTGGAGTGGTCATCCAATGACTTTCTCACAGGACATGATTGTATGAGAGGCAACCAGGGGAGTTCCTGAGTTTTAACCAAGTTCTTCCCACTTTGGGGAGTGGCAATGTAGTCCTCCTTGACACTCAAAACTTAGGAAAGAAGTTCAGATTGTTTCAGGGTAAACTGGGGAGATCCTGGATCCTGGGGCCTCTATGAAGCCAGACCCGGAGAAGTCACTGAAGGTTCTTAGTCTTGTTATGAGAATAAATTCAAGGATGGACATGCAGCACAGCAGATGAGTGACATGAGCGGGAAACTTTATTAAAGCGGAAAGTATACTCTTGAGACATTGAGAGTGGGAGAACTAGAGAGCAGAGCCGCATGCCCTGGGGGTTGGATTTTTTTATTGATAGCTATTAACTAGGCTGTGAGATATTTATTACTTAAAGTGGAAAGCTGATTTCTCACTTTTTCTTCCCAAGTCAGGGGGCTTCCTGTCATGGCATCCTCCATCTGGGCCTGTCTGGTTAGACCCGGCTTCTTGTGGAGTGCTTCCAGGTCAGGGCTTGGACCTTCCAGATAGATATCTGGCCATGAGTTCCTGCTTACTGGCGTCCAGGTTTCCCATTAGAACCTAACTAATTGCCTCCTCTAACAAGGTTGGAGGCAGAGAAGTAGGTTATAAATGCTCACTACATAAGCTGGATGTCACAGTGGCATTGCCCTACACACTCATGTCACGCATAACAGATGGTGAGGGTCTCCTCTGTTTATGGGTAGCATTTGACAAAATGTCCCTAAATGATTTATTTGTTTCCCCATTAGTCTGTGAACCTCCTAGGACTTGAGAACGACACATACTTGTTCTTGCCAGAACAAAAAATAACTGTTTTGTCCAGAACCAAGCACAATGCCTGATAAACTGTTAGATGCTTGAAAAACAAATGTTATATAAAAGAGTAATGTTATTTAAAATGTTAATATCCAGAAATATGAGGAAGTAGCTCATAAAAAATGCAACTTGCATGAAATAAAGAGACAACGGTTTTCCATGGGCAAATACTGTATTTAAGGAAACTTTAGTTTGATAGCAGACCAGGATGCGGGGTGGTTGCAGTCCTCACCTGAGGATGGAGATTGGGGATTTCTCTTTCTTCACTTGGGAAAACCTTGCAAAAATACTCTTCCTGTGGGAAGTAGTATTGGCTCAGGGCCAAGGCAAATTTCCTGCTCTTGGAGGATGATTTATTTAAGAGCTTAAACTTTTAAATCAACAGAACTTTGAAAACCAGTCTATTTCCTCAGTAGATAAGCAGCAGCGAGAAGCAGGTGCTATTGGCACTAATAAAAGCTCAAGTCTGGGTGAGAAATGGGAAAATATGATTACAGAAGAGTTGGTTTCTGTTGGAAAGTTTAAATGTGGATTAAACTAAATTAAACTAAGTTCTTGTCAACAGATATTTTTTGAACACGTACAAAGAGTAAGACACAGTATTAGGCAGTGTGAGGGTATATGATAAATAAGAATTCGTTCTTGCCCTCAAATCCTTTATTATCTGGTGAAGTCCTTTATGTGGTCAAGCATCACTTAGCACATTTAAGGAAGAAGAGATTAATTTGCACTCAGAGAATCAATATAATCTTCATGGAAGAATTATTTGAGAAATGCCGAATATTTTGATAGAAGTATATGGGGAAGTAGTGGTGAGCACATAGAACAAAGGTTGAAAACTCAAAGGTCTAAGGGGTCAAGCACATCATAAACATGAGTGAAGCCAGTTGGATGTAAGACAATAGGGAATAGTGGGGATTGTGGCCAACTGGAGAGGGTGCGCCCCATTTAAAGGGATTAGCCACTTCTTAGGTTCAGTTGATTATTACCTTGATCTATTACTTTCCCAAGAGAAGCTGGAAATTTTCCTAATTTTTCCAATGGGTTAGATAACACAAAAACCACTGTAACATCATGTGATCCAAATTCATCTAAATCCAGTGTACAAACAGTGATTTACATAAAGATGCAGAGGGAGACATTTGTGAGCCATGTTTGGGAGCTAGCGCTGCTGGATATGTGTGAAACAAGTGGTTGTGAGCAGGGGCAATAAGACAAAGAGAGGTGTAAGAACTGGCTCTCCCAAGACACTGAATTCACTCTGAAGGAGTTCAGATCTCCTTCTGTGGGCAGCAAGAAGCCTGTGATCCTGGAGGTGATTCATTGAAAACTCTGGTTTAGAAAGACATCCCTGGCTGCCTATGGAGGAAGGGATTGAAAAGGTTGTTGATGAGGGCAGGGAGATGGGTGAAGAGGATGCTGCAGCAATCCAGTGTGAGAATTGATGAGGGTCTGAATCTGGGCTGAAGGAGACTGGTGAGATATAGTAACTGTCAGAAGTTCTTCCTGATTGAATATAAAAATGTTGCTTTCTCTTTCTTCAGAGGTTGATTTAGGAAACTAAGGTCTAAGTCCCAGACAGACCACTAACTAGTTTTGTGGCCTAAGGCCAGCCATTTTTCTTAAACTTTAGCTTTTCTTCTGTCAAATGGTGACAATAATAACTGTCCTGTCAATGCAGGATGATGTGAGAATCGAGACAAGCAGAGTACATGAAAGACCAGCCACCGCTATAAAAGACTATATCCGTGGAAGTGATTTTTATTGGTGTTGTTATAGTCAGTTCTGGGATTCCACGTCAGTTAGAACTTTATAAACATATGGAGGCATGAAAAGCTATCCAAAAGTAACAATTTTTAAAAAGATTTATATGAAATGAAAGCATCCGGAGAGAAAAATTTTATTCTGTTGGTGTTAGCAGCAATAATCCTGGCCCCTTCTGTGGCTTACAGTCCCTTCTAAGTAAAATGGATCTACCCACTACCTTAGCTGAGGGCCCAATCCAAAGCAGCCATATTTGACACCTCAAGCTATGCCTGACCTAGTGACAGTAGATTCATCTGCTGATCAGTGGTCCAAGATGTACTCTGTATCAAAAAAAAAATAAATAAATAAAAAATAAAAACCTGTCCCAAATGGGAATAATGGTAATTAGCTAGGCCAGAAAAGTGGTTTCTATAGGTAATTTCTGTGGGGAACTAAAGAGTAAGGCATATAGTCTATGGAATAAGAGCAAAGGAACAGATGAGCATATGAGCAGACCACTCCATGGTAAGATGGTTGATGGAAGATGGCAAGATGGAAGACCGCTAATGATCCAGTGCCTTTCATACTGCTGGGGTTGCCCTAAGTCAGGAACCACTATACACTCTCCTAACATACTGTCTCTATTCATTGTAAATAAGAGTAACCTATTCTGAAGTGTTTGACTTTAAAAACAGAGGTCATCCAAAATTTGATCTAATGTCTTCTGTGGGAAAAAAAAAAGTAGTTAAATTAGATGGCACATGACTGGGTAGACTTAAGAGTTAATGTTAAACACTTAAGAAATGATATACTTCAAATTTCACATATACAGAAAGACAGTTACTTTTTTTTAAAGAAAAAAAAAGGAAGATGTTTCATAATTAGTCCAGGCAATGACTGGGGGAAAATGTAGAATTAATTCATGAACTTGATGTAGTGGAATAATCATGAGCTTCAGAGTCAGAAGCTTTAACTAGAAGTCCAAAATCTGTGACTTCTTGGTTGGGTGGATAGACAATGAGATCTCATGCAAGTTGCTCATCCCTGTAGGATCCCAGGTGTTGATGAATGAAGGCGTGATGATGGTGGTGGTGGTGATGATGATGATGATGATGATGATGGTGGTGGTGGTGGTGAAGGAATCCATGAGATAATGCATATGAAATTCCTCATGAACTAAGCTAGATGGTTTGCTATCATTAAGGAAGTACAGTGTTGGCAATGAAAAGGTGACAACACTGAAAAGCAATAGCAATTATACATGGGAAAAGGAAATTGACTAATTTCAGCAAGTTACTAGTGAAGAGTTGATATTTTTATCTGACTCCACATGATTGTGATGTAATAAGATGTTTTTGGGCCTTCACCTTTTAAAAGAAAAGTAATATTGGGGCACCTGGGTGGTTCAGTCAGTTAAGCCTCTGACTCTTGATTTTGGCTCAGGTCATGATCTCACAGTTTGTGAGTTTGAGCCCCAAATTGGGCTCCCATGTGACAGTACAGAGTCCTTTAGGGATTCTCCCTCCCTCTCTCTCTGCCCCACCCATGCTCATGCTCTCACTCTCTCTCCCTCTCAAAAACAAACAAACAAATAAATAAATACATAAGAAAGGTAATATTAATAATGATGACTGTGATAATGATGTGAATAATAATCACAGCAGGTACCATCTAACATTTCCAATGGCCTAGTACTTGATATTCACTGTCTCCAACCCTCCAACTGCCATGTCATTATCCCCATCCATGAGAAAACCAAACCTCAGAGAGATTAAGAAGGTCGATCAGGGTTAACCAGCCAGGGATTTGAGCCCAGGTTTTTCAGGCTCTGCATTCTGTGCCCATTTTGTTGTTGGCCTAATTAGCTCATCCTAGAACGGTGAAACAGAGGGGTTGCAAGTGATCCTTGGAGAATGCTTAGTGTAGGTCCTACTTTGGAGAGAAGCAGAAGAGGCCCAGAGCAGTGAAATGGCCTGTCCAAGGGCACTCAGCTAGTTACTGGTGAGATCAAATTCTTAGACTCAGGGCTTCTGACTCAGAGCAGCAGGCTGATGTCTACCCTGGGCTGCATCTCTGACGTGCAAGTACTTTGAATATCTGCACCTTTGCAAACAGGCTGTTCATTTTATTCTAGAGAATTACAGGGCAAATGTATTCTTCCTGAGGGAACAGCTGGCATGTGTGCTGTGGTGTCTTATCGCAGCACGCCCTGGGTTTATGGTGGCTTGCCTCTGGCTTCTGTTGGCTTTAGGGAAGCTATTTGTCATGGAGTGAGCAAATAAGGGAGTTCACGGAAAATCATCCCTAGATTCTTGCTTATTAGCCACCTCTAGCATAAATGTTACATGGTGCCTTACTAAGGTGGGAGAGAGGATGACACAGTAATATACTTAAAATAGGCAGCCTTTATGAGTGTTCATTACCTCAAGGGTCCTTTCATCCTCATGGTTAAGCTCCAAGTTAGTGGAGTAAACTCATTTCACAGATGAGAAAATTGATACCCAGCAATATCAAGAATGTTAAAAAAAAATCCCAAAACCTAATAAGTCCTGGAACAAGATTACAGGCTTCATCTCTGGACACGTATGACACCAAAGATTGCTGGAGTCCAACTCCAGCAGGTCCAGGGTTCCCCTGAAGGATGGACGGTGTCGGCATGAAAGTGACGAGAATCGGTGAAAGGGGAAGGGAATGAGAGAGCCCTGAAATTCTTTCTGATCAGCTCAGACAGGCATCTCTGCTCTCCAATCAGGCCTCTCTGCACTGCTGGCTGGCATCTCTGCTCTGACTGGAGAGTCAGCCTTTTTTTACTGAAAAAGTGTATGGGATACAAAACAGGGGTGGCAATTCCTTAAACAATGATTTCTGATGGACAAATTCACTGACGTGTAAAAATTTCCCAGAACATAGATTGGCAACGGACTCATGCATAATCTTTGCCAATAGTGATCGAGGTAGGTGACTTAGATGCTTATCACATGGGGAAGGAAGGTGCCCTCAGCATTCAAATACAAGGCAATGTTCTTAGCCTAGTAAAAGCAAAGGTTAGTCCTTTGTGAGCAATAGCCTGTTTTCTTGAGGGGAAGTAAAAACAGGTTTCTCAGGAAATGTAATATTTGCTCCCATAAACACAAAAGAAGAAATTTCTATAATCTCCTTCACAAGGTACAATTTAGCATATTTTTAGCATAAGAAGCCAAGTCACTCGATGGCAGTTGGCAATGTGTCGTGGGGGTCAGTGCTCCAGCAGAAATGGCAGAGTGATAGACAAACAGAAATGGCGGAATGGTAGATGACGGATCGCCATCTGACACTGGGAGGCCTTGCAAACCCGCCTTACTTCAGAAATGGCTCCCAGCAAAAGATGACATTTGTAGCCAATACACACACCTGCACTGCACCTACAGAGCTTTGAACCTATGGGCAAAGGCGTGGTTGGAAAATAAAGGCAGTCTTCGCCTTCACAAAGTTTATAGTCTAACATGGGACGGAGCATGACTAATTATAATATCCTGTCTCAGAGAGCACATTAACTTTATTCTAAGGCACTCTTCTAAGAAATTTATGACAGGGATTTTTACTTCCTCAGCATGGCTATGGAATGAATTTTTATCCCCATTTTACAGATAAGCAAACTAAGGCTGACAGAGGTGAAGCAAATACCAAGCTTTCTGTAGTTAATAAGTGTTAGAGTCTGGATTCAGTCCAGGGTCATAGTCATTGTGGTCAAGTTTACAATAAATCAATACATAAAATGTTATGGAAATCCAGAGAGAGAAGTCTGTAAAGTTGAAAGATAATTACACTAAATCCTTCGAGCTGACTTCAGTAATTTTCCTGCCAGCCCCAGTGATCTAGCAGAGCAGAGCAGTGCATGATATTGGATGCAGTGTGGTGAAATTAAAACAGAAAAGGGAGGGGCGCCTGGGTGGCTCAGTCGGTTGAGTGTCTGACTCTTGATTTCTTCGGTTCAGGTCATGATTTCGTGGTTTGTGGGTTTGAGCCCCATGTCAGGCTCTGAGAGGACAGTGTAGGGCCTGTTTGGGATTCTCTCCCTTTCCTCCCTCTCTGCTCCTCCCCACTGCTCTCATGCTCGCTTGCTCGTTCTCTCTCTCTCTCAAAATAAATAAACAAACTTAAAATAGAAAGAGGGGTGCATGAGTGGCTTTGTTGGTTAAGCATCTGACCCTTGACTTAAGCTCAGGCCATAGTCTTACAGTTTGTGGGTTGGAGCCCTATATTGGGCTCCAAGCTGACAACATAGGATCTGCTTAGGATTCCCTGTACCTCTCTCTCTGCCCTTCCCCTACCTCTCAAAGATAAACGAATAAATAAACACACACACACACACACACACACACACACACACACACACACACAAAACAGAGAATGGGAGTCAGAGCTCTGGGTTTGAGACCATCTCTTCCTCATGGTGAGCTTGGTGGCCATCATAACTGAAAAAAATACTTCAGCTCTTTTTTCTGTGTCCTGA
Organism: Suricata suricatta; assembly: GCF_006229205.1. Lineage (NCBI taxonomy): Eukaryota > Metazoa > Chordata > Mammalia > Carnivora > Herpestidae > Suricata > Suricata suricatta. Next base: position 62,764,117 of record NC_043714.1, read on the forward strand.
TTGCCACTACTGATAGGAGCTCTCAAACCTGGTTTATTTTTAAGAGGAGATTTTTGTCTTATTTCTTGTCTTTGGAAGGATGCCCTCAGATGTTAATGAATATTGGGGAAGCTATAAAAGATTCAGAAACATCTCGAAGTTATTGAGTTTCACTTAAATACGAAAAGGGCTATGGCTATTTTCCTTATAGCTCCTTCATAGGCATCGTTATGTAATTTTTAATGAGTAAATTTATTTTTGATAGTGCAAAAGTCTATTCCTTCTATTCCCTAAAGTTCCCAATAGAAGGAAAATCAGAGAGGTATTTTCAGTTCAGCCAGCTGTGTCTCCCTTGGCATTTTCCAGCTCTGTTTCTTTTTCTTTTTTTTTTTTTTTTTAGCTTTGTGGCAAAGTGAAAAGAGCATTGATCGGGCTGTTAGGTCAACTCCACGGTTTCTTAGCTATGGTATTTGGACAGGTCTTCTCCTTTCCTGGGCTCCATTTTTTCTCTCTCTCAAACCAAGGGTTGAACTAAGCCATTGGTTTTTCACACTGAGTTGTGCACTCTTGGAAAAGGCAGTCAGGAGCTGTGGATTGTTGGAGAGGATCTAAGAATCTGCATGTTGGAAAAGTCTGAAAGCTAGACAAAATCATACCTCACACATATCCATTCTATATGTATGTGAAGATGCTCTTCTAAGTAATAAAATGCAATTTAAGGGTTTATTGAATTTTTACTAATTTTGGTCATTATACTTTTCTTAACGAAATGCAATTAAAACTTACTGAATCACTAATTTTGATCATCATGATTTTCTTAACTGAAATGTAATTTAACATGTTAGTGAAGTTTTGCTAATTTTGGTCACTATGATGTTCTTAATCAACAGTTACTAAATAGTCTGTTAATATGAGAAAGGTCTAAATGTATCTTTGATATTAAAAATGAATCTTATAATTGCAAAGGTTGAGAAACACAGGTTCAGATGATTTCTTGGGTTATTTCTAGGTCTGACATTTTGGGATTCTAAACTAAAGTGCCCAAAACAGCAGACATGTGGTTAAAAAAAAAATCTATTCACTAGCCACATTTCATATGCTCAGTAGTCTCATGGATTAGTGCCTACCCTATTGATCAGTGTAGATAATGGAACATTTCATCACCATGGAAAGTTCTATTAGATAGCCAGATGAACTAAATGACTTTATTAATGTGTTTTTATTGAGGTGAGAGTCTTAACATATAATTCTCAGAAGAATATGAGTTTGAAGCTTGAAGTCATTTAGCCTTTAGTCCTGTCACTGAAGGGACTGGGAGGGGGGCGTGGTTAAGAAACCTGACAGATTGATCCACTCTTCCTGGGTCAATTTGCCTTTGTACCTTTGATTGTAATAGGTAACATGATGCCCAGAACAGCCATGCAAACCAAGTGTTGATTCAGTCACACCCCCAAATAGTCTCACCCATCAGATTACTCTGAAACTCAGAAACTTGTGTCCAGGATCTGAATACAGCCAGACACCAGGATTTTGCTAGTTTCTAGCCCAGAGGAGCCACTAAGAAGAGAAAGAATGGAAGACCCATCCAAAGCCAAGTAACATATTTCCTTCTCTAACAGGAAGGCTACCGGGTGTGGCTGGAGTCAAGGGCTGGGCATTGGGGGCAAGGGTCTCCCTTCAAATATTCTCAAGGGTTGGGGCACCTGGATGGCTCAGTCTGCTAAGTGTCCAACTCTTGGTTTCGGCTCAGGTCATGATCTCATGGTTTGTGAGTTCAAGCCCTGAGTCCGGCTCTGTGCTGTCAGTGCAGAGCCTGCTTGGGATTCTCTCTCTCTCTCTCTCTCTCTCTCTCTCTCTCTCTCTCTCTCTCCCTCTCCCTCTCCCTCTCCCTCTCTCTCTCTCTTTCTCAAAAAAGTCCTCAAGCGTTGTTAACTAAGACTTAAGGCTTGGTAGGCAAAGGCTATAGGCCAGGAGGGATGATGCACTTAAGAGACACACTTCCCCTTCTGACAAGAAAATACATATATACTATTCATTGTAGAAAATTTAGCAGATACAGAAGCTATGAGGATTTTAAAAATCCCTCATAGTACAACTGGAAATAACCATTGGTAACATTTAATATGATTTTCTTAATTCATTAAGCTGGACTATGAAGGGTTACTATTAAAAGCTTTCATTTTTTGAAACCAGAGCCTTTCCTTATTTAATTGCACTGACCTATAAGCCAACTTACAGGGCTTTTTTTCCCCCTCTTTGGCCATCTCCTTCTGCTTAAGAATCTCTTCTCTCTGTTTGTAAATGACAGGTGAGGTCTTTCCGGTTGTTTTGCAGGAATGATGTCCACTGGCCTCACTCATAGACTTGCTGAGGGAGTTCCTCTGGGGCTCAAACTGTACCCTTATGACCATAGTGACCTTGGGGAGGTTAGTCATGTAACTCAGAGCAGGCCTTGGCTTTTCATTTGGTTTGGTGCTGGATAAAAGGGGTCTGGGCACATCTGGATTTTTCATCTGCAAAATGATTTTGTAGAATTACACGAGTATGTCTCATCAGCTCAGACTGGGAATAGGTTTGGGTTTGTGGTATAGGATTTCTGCTGAATCATTAAAGACTTCTATCATTTGATAAATACTTTTCTTATGAAGATAGTGCTTTACTAGGCACCGGGCTCACACAAATCTACACAGATTATTCTCTCAGAGTGCTTACAGATAAATATTGATCAATAACAACACAGGTGATTATGATTTGGGTGTTATAGATATTATGTTGGGGTATGCTCTAGATACTGTGAAAGCCCAGGTGGGGAGAGATATGTCATCCATTTGGGAAGCTCGAGGAAGGCTCATTAGAAAAAGTACATCTCAGAAGTGAAGGATGAATGGAAATCACATTCTTGAATATGGAAGTAGAAGTGAAGGTGAGGGAGAATGTTCCAGACAGAAGGGACAGCACCAGTAAAGATGGGGATATGAGAAAGCATGATGCATTTGGAAATGATATTGTTCAGCAAAGTGTATACAATGTCCATTTTGTATATTTTGCTAGCAAATGTCTTGGCAATAACGTTTGCTTCAAGATGGGCCTATGCTGTTATCTGGTGGCACATTTCCCTTCCTCCACAAATCTAAATACCACTGGTATTCAGAAGAAGACCCGGGTCAAGGCCATCCCCCTCAGGAAGTCTTCCTGGATTTCTTCTGGTGGAAATAAACTCTCTCTCTTCTGAATTCCCACAGAGCTCTTGTCCTTTCTGAACTTCACACTTTGTAATAACAGTTAATTAGAGATGCCTCTCCTTCTACTTTAACTATGAACGGATTGTGATCAGGGAGAGTTTTCTTGCCTTCCAGGATCTTACCTGGTGCCGGAGCAAAAATGCACTCAAACCACATGTATATATATTCAGAGAATTCTGGGCTCGTGACTACAGTGGGTCTTTCGTGCTGTGTCTCATGGTTTTTTGTTTGTTTGTTTGTTTGTTTTAGATTTTAGCACATTCTCTCCCTCATTGCAATTATTTTGTTTTTTCCAGCCTGCCACAATTAGGCTCAGGATAATTTTCAGAAGAAAACAATGGCATTTGATTTCATTTATTGTTGAAGAGTAGATTCATTAGGATGAAGGTCTTAAGTGGCATTACGAATAGTAAGGGTTGGAGTAAGTGTTCTGCGGTGGGAGGACAGAGAGCAGAATTGCTCACATGGGTAGCACCCTTTCTAAGTGTCGTGGAGGGTTTTTAGCAAGACTTAGAGCTAACCGTCCTGTACTTGCATGGCTGCCTTCGTTGTTAAAATAATGAAATGGTTTCATACCAGTAGTTGAGGAGCTCGTGTCTTGAGCCCAGTGTCAGAAGTGCTCTTCTGACAGCCAGCACCCACTTACATCCAGCAATGAGTGGGTTAATGCCTGGCATAGTGGGAGGTCTCCAAGATCCTGCACTAGTAACATGATGGTGGCATTCTGGTAGGTCAATTCCCATACCATTGATATTTTGACTATAACTCCTGCTCATCAAGTATATGTCAGTGATTTTGAAGTATTTCCTCCTGAAGAAAACAGGTTTTGGGGTGCATTTTGGATAAAAGAGAGCTGAGAAGGAAACTATTAACAGTAATGATCCTAACCATTGACTTTATCATTTACTGACTATATTACATTAACTATGTCACTTCACCTCTGCTTCTCTGTTTTCTTGTCTGTAAAAGAGGGAAAAGAATATATTCTTTTATCCATCCATCCATCCATCCATCCATCCATCCATCCATCCATCCACCCATCCATCCATCCAATCATTTATCCACCTAACAAACAACTGTGCCAACCCTAACCTGGAAACGTTGCCTAATGGTGACCAGACAGACATTTAGGGAATTGTTTGGGGGATTAGTCACACCTCTAGTTTGAAGGTCAGACAAGATTTTAAAAGTGAAAGCCTTTCGAATCTGTACAGGACTTCACTGACATGGGTGTTGTCACATTAATAGCAACATTAATTCCTTGGTACTTAGAGAACAGTCTAGGGCATTTTTTGTGCAATGTAACATTTAGTTATAGGGCCCTCTGGCCCTAATTCATGACATTTGTATAAATCCTGCATACAGTTCCTAACGGACTGGGAATCAGTTTCCATTTAACTAAAGCCTCCTTGTTCCAATGGCTGTTCCGCACCACCCCCCCTTCCCCCGCCAAAACAAAAAGAGCTTTACACTTTTGGCTGAATGAAAAATACTACATGGCCCTTATAGAAATATGAAACAAAACAGAACAGGATATAAGTGAAAGTAAACTGAATGCCAAATCCCACCTGTCAATGTTTTTGATGAAAATTTGCTTCAGGAATCTCTCTATGCATTTATTTTACATAAACATAAATCATATTGTGCATAGCATTCTGCAGCCCACTTTGCTCTGAACAGTGTCAGTACATAAAGTTCTATTACCAGGTAGGTGATTGAAAAGAACTGTTTAGCATTAAAAAGTGCTGTGATCCCTGTGGCTCCCTTCACCACAGCACTCTAGAATTCTGTGTCGAATCCTTTTCTTGCAATTTTGTCCCTGAACTACTAAAGTTGATGTCTGGGTCTTGTATGGTGGTACGTTCTCAATTCAATAAATATATAGTTGTACCGCCATTGTTTAAAAAAATTTTTTAATGTTTTTTATTTATTTTTGAGAAGCAGATAGAGGCAATGCAAGCAGGGGAGAGTCAGAGAGGGAGGGAGACACAAAATCCGAAGCAGGCTCCAGGCTCTGAGCTAGCTGTCAGCATAGAACCCGACACGGGGCTCGAACCCATGAACTGTGAGATCATGACCTGAGCCGAAGTCAGACGCTTAACCGACTGAGCCATCCAGGTGCCCCTGTACTGCCATTGTTAATGAGCATGTGCAATTCCATTGTATGTACAAAATTTATTATTAGTCCTTTATCGATGGGTTTTTGAGTTATTTCCCCTTTTTGGCTGATGCAATAATTTCATAGTTAATATCCTTCTATATTCAACTTCACCCAGTTGCAAACATTTGCCATCCCATCTTCAGGATAAATTCCTAGAATTGAGAAGGCTGAGGTCAAAGATTTCTAGGCTCTAATTAGGGGGCTATTAGGGGACATGGGGGTGTGCGTTGTGGAAGCTGGAGATTCAGCTGGGGTGGTAGGACTTAAAACTCACGGCACAGGCCGAGAACAGAGCAGAGAGTGTTTAACAGAGAGCTGAAGAGTGAACCCTGTTGAGTGAGGAGGTCTCTTAATGTGAAGTGATTTTGCTTTGTCCTGGACCCTCATCCATGAGGGTATCTCTTTTAGAGAGAATTAAAAAAATTTTTTTAAGTGTTTATTTGTTTTTGAGAGAGAGAGACAGAGTGTGAGCAGGGGAGGAGCAGAGAGAAAGGGAGACACAGAATCCAAAGTAGGCTCCAGGCTCTGAGCTGTCAACACAGAACCTGACAAGGGGCTCGAATTCACTAACTGTGAGATCATGACCTGAGCCAAAGTCAGACATTTAACTGACTGAGGCACCCAGGTGCCCCCATGAGGGTATCTCTTAGAGAGCCCTGCCTAAAAGCAGAGTGGGGGACTAGCTTCTCTCCAGCTTAACAAATATTTTGTGAGTGCCCCTTCTGCGCTAGGCATGGGAGAAGGACTGGGCACCATGGGGCTCTCATTCTGGGGGAGACACAAGGTGACCAGCAGGAGTCACAGTTCAGAGTGGATGTGCTCCGGTGGAATCCTGCTCAAGGGGCAGCATGATGACCCTGTGTGGATGGAGTGGGTGCACAGGTGGAGAGAACACTTCTCACCAGAGCTGGGGGTTGAAGGATGAGGGGGCTCCTCAGGAAACCAGGGAGGGGTTTCCAAAGTCTCATGCAGATGCTGGAGGCTGGGAGAGCATGTAGAGGGGCGTGACCCAGCCCAGCAGGAGCACAAAGCACAGGAAGGGAGATTGATCCTCAGATGCTCTTTCCCACACTGGGCACCATCTACCTTGCCTTACACTCTGGACTTCCTTCCTTTCCTGAGCCAGGCTGGGCTTCCTTGTGGGGAGGATTTGTTTTGCATCTACTCTTTATGTAAAGTAAAAATATCCAGGCAGCATGTGGTAACTGTCAATGGTAGAACCTGGTTCTGCTTCAAGAGCAGGTGAGCAGCTGTCATTTGAATAGGTCAAGTACAGTTGAATACAGTCAATGCTTCATATGCTTCAGCTTAATATCTTGCTTCCCCAAGGTCTGGCAAAGGGCTGAAAGTACTCCCGAATGCAGGAAAAGGTGAATTGTGATTATAAGATGCCTAATCTGCTATTTTATATTCTTAAAAAATTTGTAAATGTTTATTTATTTTTCAGAGAGAGAAACACAGAGTGTAAGTGAGGGAGGGTCAGAGAGAGAAGGACACAGAATCCAAAGCAGTCTCTAGGCTCCCAGCTGTCAGCACAGGGTCCATTGTGGTGCTTGAACCCAAGAACTATGAGATCATGACCTGAGCTCAAGTTGGACGCTTAACCAACTGAGCCACCCAGGTGTCCATTATATTCTTTTTAAAGTCAGTTATCAGGGTGCCTGGGTGGCTCAGTTGGTTGAACATCTGACTTTGGCTCAGGTCATGAGATCGTGGTTCATGAGTTTGAGCTTCACATAGGGCTCTGTGGTGACAGCTCAGAGCCTGGAGCCTGCTTCGGATTCTGTGTCTCCCTCCCCCTCTACCCCTCCCCTGCTCACACTCTGTCTCACTCTGTCTCTCCAAAATGAATAAAATGCTAAAAAAAAAATAAAGTTAGTTATCCGGGCATAATAATGGTGGCGGCAGTGGTGATGACGATGGTGATGGTGATGGAAATGGAACTGATAGCTGGTAACTTGTAGAACACATAACATAAGCCAGGTCCTGTGCAAGCACTGCCCATGATTTATTCCATTTAATCCTCCCAACTATCAGGCGCAAAGTAGTGTCATCCTCATGTTACAGAGGGGGAAAGTTAAATTTAAGAATAAGAAAATGAAAACACTCACTTAATCAGAATATCCACTTAATCAAGACCCTCAACCAGACCATCATGAGAAGAGGAAGTCCTGGTGCGCAGAGACCACAGTCATGTGCAGAGTATTTTCTCGGCCACACCTCTGGAATGGTACCAGTTCTGTGCCACCCCTGGGAGAACTGAGAAAGCCACACAAATCACTTTCTGTGCCTCTTGGCTCTGGTGAAGGGCCCTGGACAAGGAAGGCTGCTGATGGCGCCGGCACCTGTTCTTTCTTCTCAGTTCTGTGCTTCATTGTTCTGATTATTTGCTCACAGAGAATCTCACGGTCAAACCTGAATGGGCTGTGTGATATGGGGCTTTTTGGGGTTTTTTGTTTTGTTTTGTTTTGTTTTGTTTTATATGCCTCTTTGTTTCTATAAGGTAAGCTTTTGACTTTGATCTAAAAGTCAGTGGGATGTTTAAAGTTCAATTTTCTAGCAGTGAAATCTTTAGGTTGTTTTAGATACATACTCCATTACTGTTATTTGTTACTCATAAAATCTATTCCTGTTTTAAGGTATTAATACATTAGTTAGGATATTGGTTTGGCTGCACATAATAGACACTAAAAACAGTGGCTTAAACAGAAAGAAATGGACTTCTCTCTCATGGACTAGTCAGGAGGGAAGCACCTCGTCTGGAGTTGAAATGGCAGCCTTGCTCCACGAGGGTGTCCAGGCATCCTGTTTCTGTCTCCCCTGTGGCTCTGACATCCTGACGGTGTCTCACTCATCTGCAGGGTCTGCTGAAGTACTCATGTATCAAGTGGCAGAATGGGGGGAAAGAAAGGGTGCAGCATGACCCCTGTCTTTAAGGATGGAGCTCAGATACAACATCATATTCATGACCCTCCTATTGGCTGATTCAGCTTCAAGGCCAGGGTGCAAAGGGTGCTGGGAAATATAATTTTGTAACTTCTGTGGCTACAAGCCTAGCTAAAAATTAATGATTCTCTTACTATGAAACAGAAAGAGAAAGAACAGTATTCCAAAATAAAGTTGAACAACAACAAGATAAAAAATATATAAATAGAAGTTTTCATTCTTCTCTTCTGTATCCCAGACCCCAGAACGTATCCACTCTTCCTTGGAAACCATTGCCCTACAGGGTTTTCTGGTTCTCCAACACATTGGAGGGCCCTGTCTGAAAATAAGAGAATGCTATCCTTAGACACATTAGCTCCAAGACCAGGTACATTACTTGTAATGAAAATACAGGATCCCTCATTCAAAAATGATTAAGAATGTCAAGATGGCAAAGCCAGAGGAAAAAGTCAGCATGAGGCTTGTCTAAGAGCATGGCACCCAGTGCAATGACATAGGTCACATATCCATGATGAAGCTGGCCCAGCTCAGCTGTCCCTGGGGGGTGGCAGAAAAGGTGTTAAAGCTCCCACTGACTTCTAACCATTGTCACATAAGTTATGGCAATCCACACTTATAACTGTACAGTGTAAATCAGCACTCAGAGTGGACCTCAACAGCTAAGTGGTAGAGTGTTGGGGTGACCACTGGTGGAGGCTTTGGGAATGTTCTCAGACTTGGGATGCCAGTCATACATTTCTGCAAGTTAGAGAGAATCTGTCTTGTGACTTCATTAAATGTTTTTTGCATGACTTCCCCTGAAGGTAGGTTAGTGCTATGTTTAGTAATCTGGATGACCTACTTTCCTCTGGGTTCTGGGACAAAGGCTATGTCCATATGCCTTGGAAATAGTCAGGCCATTCACTTTACCTGCTTCTGTGTATGGTGACCAGAGTGGACACGGTGGGAATGTTGAGTTGGGGCCAGCTCTGGGAGGTCATCGCAAGCAGGGCTAGACTGGTGGGATGTCAGTTCAGATTATGGTTTAGGAGGGGAGTCTTGCCAACTATTAGGTCAAGGCTTTAAAAAGGCAATACAGAGGGGCGCCTGGGTGACTCAGTTGGTTGAGCTTCCGACTTCAGCTGAGATCATGATCTCACCACTTATGAGTTCGAGCCCGGCATTGAGCTCTGTGCTGACAGCTCGGAGCCTGGAGCCTGCTTTGGATTCTGTGTTTCTCCTCTCTATGGCCCTCCCATGTTCATGCTCTATCTCTCTCTGATTCTCAATAATAAATAATTGTTAAAAATTTTTTAAATAAAAAAATAAAAAGGCAATACGGGGATGGATCAGAAACCTGAATTCTAGAAGATTGTGGGCAACAGAACAGACAGAATATAAGCTGTAAATAGTCCCAACCTGGCCCACGATCCTGTACTCGCAATTCCTAAATCCATACAGCTCTGAAATCTGAGAGTATTCTCTAGGTTTGGTACAGGCTCTTTTGTTGTAGAACCTGACATGAGGCTACTTATGATCTTGATCTCAGTTATTGTGAACGGTCACATGTTTTGCTATAGAAATATTGAGACATTTGATTATGGCATGATGCCCCAGAATCTAATGGAGAATTATTTAACACTCTCTCATTTTCTAAAATCAGAAACATTTTGAATTTATAATACACTGGGATCCAAAGATTGGGGGGCTTATAATATATAGCATTTATTGAACATGTATTATGTGCCAGACACTATTCTGAGCACTTTACATGTCTTAATTTCTTTAATACTCATGGTACAGTATGAGATAGATACCAATATTTTCTCCATTTGACCAGTAGGAAATCTGGAGTCAAGAAGTTTTGTAATTTGCCTATGACCATAGATAAACAATAAATGACAGATAGTGACAAAGGTGAGTGTCTTGGGGGCCTACTTTTATATCATGGAGGTGAGTCAGCTCAAGAGGCATCAACAACCAATCTCATTTTGGGGCAAAATGGCTTGACTGAAAAGACTGGGCAAATCCGTCATAATAGTGAATCTATTTGTTGGGCGAGGTATGAGGCTTAGTGAAAAAGTGTTTTTTCTACTATTTCTGTAGTGAAACTATTCAGCAATAGTCAAAACTGTACTAATCCTTTGGGGAAAATCAAGTGACCTTTGGGTGGTAAGGATTCACTGATAGAAGTCATACTTCTTGGGGCACTGGGTGGCTGATTCTGTTTAGCAACCAGCATCAGCTCAGGTCACAATCTCACAGTTCATTGGTTCAAGCCCCATGTTGAGCTCTGGGCTGACAGCTCAGAGCCTGGAGCCTGCTTTGGATTCTGTGTCTCCTTCTGTCCATCTGCCTCTTCCCTACTTGTGCTCACTCTCCCTCAAAAATAAATATATAAAAATTAAAAAAATAAAACTTCCTTACTTAAAAAAATGTCATACTTCTTTATTTAAATATCTAAAGAGCAACCCAATTTTTATTTGTTCAATTGGATTTTTGGCTTTGATTGTAACAGATATACTATATTTAAAAAATCTTTACGTTGGCTTTTGTGAAAGCACCATTTGTCTAAGAAGAAATCTTACTTTAATGGTTTTCTCAGAAATTGTACTTCTGGTTAATAGCTGGGTGGGTTGACTGATAGTGTCTTACTTTATTGATGCCCACATTATTCAAGGCAGAATCCCCAAACCTGACAAAATAAAAATAGATGACATCTATTGCTTCTTCTAGATGTTCCACACTTGTCTTGGTAAAAGAGAAGAATTAGATTAGTTTGACAGGATTTGTTCTTTGTGAAGCTTTACTGACTGCTATCTTATATCTCTGTATATCCCTGTGCTTCTACCCACACAGTTTTTGTCTGATAATTTCTTTCCACTGATTTTTTTCTTCTTTTTGGAAATGGTTGCAGTGCATGTATTATGAATAATGGATGGTTTTATTTCTATAATTGCTACAAATGATGATAGGGGTTAGACAGGAGTATTAATTTCTCCATCAACACTTGGATATGAATCAAGAATTTTGTTCATTTGTAAATTACCTTATAATGAAATTTGGAAAAAAGTTTTCTCATCATAGTTTCTTGAATAGATTCTTAATACATGCTTACTTTTGCCTACAAAAGTATGAATATAAGCATGTTTGATTTTTTGGCACAAACATGATACTTAGATCAACTCTTATCACAGCAGCCTGGTAGTGATTCATTGAAGTTTTTTATTGCTGGCAGAATGGAACTTTTCTGTTTTTTCCTTTTTCTTTAGAGAGAGAGAGAGTGCTAGTGGGAGAGGGGCAGAGAGAGAGGGAGGTGGAGGATCCAGAGTGCGCTCTGGGCTGTCAGCACAGAGCCTGATGCAGGGCTCCAAGAGCTGTGAGATCATGGCCTGAACCAAAGTTGGGTGCTTAACTGACTGAGCTCCCCAGGCGCCCTTGGAACATTGCTTTTCTTTCTGACTACTCTGCATCTTTAAACTTCCTTTCCCATTTGTAAATTATTTCCAAGTAAGAGCCATAAACTTGCCTTCCCAGCTTCCATGGTGGCTAGGATGCAGGTATGTGACCAGGCTGCATCATTCAGATGCTCGCATTTGAGGTTCTGGTGTGAAAGCCAGGGATACAAATAAGCAGGTGTGACACAGAACCATCCTGATGAGTAAAAGAGCAAATAGACCTGTTTTCTCAGAGAGGGTAATTGTAGAGTTTCTGGCAATGGCCTCTTGTTTCCAACGTGGCGGATAAGCTGAAGTGCCTGTGTCCAGAAATGGGGTCTACCTAGGGGCTGTTCTGTGGTGAGATGGGCATAGCGCCTTGCTTTTTCATATTCAAATTTGATTCTCTGGGCCTCCTCCCAAATCTGGAAACTGTCATTCCTTTTCTATTTAATCTAGTCCGGGAAGATTTCTATAATTTGCAATTCCTTTCACTGATACAGCTGAGATATGAGAATAATGACAAGGAAATAGAATTCTTTTATGTGTATCTCCTTTCAGCTGTTGAAAGATATCAGTAGAATAAGACCATTTTCCAGGTCATTCTTACTGTAGTCGTCATTTACTTACACTGATGCACTGTTGAGAACAGCAAGCTGTAGAGAATGATGCATATGCAGGCAGACTGTTTCTAAAGAAAATGGAAGATGACTTCATGCTCGTGCAATGACTGGCTATGAGTCTGGAATCTACCGGTGGCCTTAATTAAAAGATGAGCCATGAAGAGGTCCTGGATAGAGATCTTCTGGAAGGTTCCAGGGTCTTAGTTTGAGATGTTGGTTGGAATGAAGAATACATTTCACTAGAAGCCCATGATTTAATTCCTCCATTCACTTATTCAGCACATATTTACTAAGTGCCTACTCTGTACAATGCACATGCAAAGTATTGGGGAGACAGTGGTGAATCAGCCAGGGCCAGGCAGATCTTTGCTTGGTGCTCTGGGGGTTCCCAGTATTTCCACACAGACATGAGGAAGGATAACAGGTTTTTTAAAAATCACTATTTGTAACTGAAAATACTGAACAGTAGAGAGCTTACATGATTTATCCACAATCCCATTCATAAGTAGTAGAACTAAGAATAGAACTCAATTCTTCTGGTTCCAGAATCCTGTAATTTTTTTCAGGATGTCAGCCACTTTTTACCTGCCAGAGCTCATATCAACTTGGAGAGACAGGTGTCAAAATCTTACTATTTCTTCCCATTTCTAGGAAGGAGGTCTGAGTCAAGGAGGGGTTAAACTGGTAAATAAAAAGGTGGGTCTCCCCTTTCTAGGGTTTAGAATCCCTTTACTATCCTTCATTTCTGCTACCTCAGGCTGTCTCTGTCCTTTATATGTTGGTTGGGAACATGGTATTGAGAGCTGCCCTTGTTGGATGATATGAAGGGAAAATATCAATATCAATAGTACATCTTGAGATGAGGGTCAGGTACCATAGAATATAGACAAGCGTGAGAACTGAGGGGCAAGGGATACAAGAAAAGGAACTCTACCTACTTAAGCATTTTTCCCCCTAGGGCTGTGGTGTTACAAAAGACATGGTCCCCACCCCTACCTGGTACCATAATCTAGTGGGCAAGATAAGGATGTATGCAGCTGAGTCATCCCTATAGACCTGTGCCTCTTGGGTTATGTTTATCCTATTAGAGGGCATGAATTTCTTTCTTTTTCAATCAAGCATTTTACTGAGATCATTGTAGATCATGGAGAAATGTAGATAACACACAGTTGTAAGAAATAATACAAAGATCTCCTGTACCTTTTACCCAATTTCCCCCAATGGTAACATTTTGCAAAACTATAGTACAGTATCACAGCCAGGATATGGACTTGATACAATCCACTGATCTTATTCAGATTTCCCAAATATTACTTGTACTCATTGTACTTGTGCGAATGTGTATATGTATGTGTGTGTATTACTTGTGCAAATGTGTATATGTAGGTGTGTGTATTTATGTTCTCTACAGTCTTATCACCAGTGTTGGGTGGTGAACCCAGCACCACCATCGAGATACAGAGTAGTTTACCACCACAAAGATCTCATGTGTTGTCCTTTTATATTTTTATAACCACACCTCTTCCCTCCCTGGTTTTATTTATTTTTGTCTCATGTTCGGTATCTATAAAGTTACTTAATAAATTGGTATTATATGAATAAGTCAACTAAAAGTGCCATAAGAGATTAACATATGTAAATAATGTCTTCTTTAGGGCAGGGGAAGGAGCCATCATTGACCTGGGCCTTAAAGACAGAAAAAGAAGACAGGCAGAACGTAACAGTCAGTGGGCATTTATGACTTGGGCTGGACAGCACAGTGACTAAGCCGGAGAGGAGCTTCCTGGGTTGGAAGTCCCTTTCTACCACTTACTGTCCCACCTAGTCCTCCTCAGTTTTCTTATCTTTACAATAGGGATGACACTAGTGCCCACATCAGGGGTTGCCTTGGGACAAAGGCAATGGTGTGTGAACCACCCCGGCCAGGGCCTGCTACATGAGACTTACCTCAATAAACAGATGCTGCTCTGAATAGTCTTGGTTCTAGTTGTCTGAGAGGGGTCTCCAATGACCTAGAATGGTGGTCCTGTCTAAATCTGCCTTCATGAGGAGGCATTGACTGAACCTTCTCCTCAAGGCTGCTGTGGGAGAGGGGGCACTCAGCTGGTGGCTGAGCATGGCTGATACCCAACCACCACCCCACTGTGCTTCTGTCGTCCTTGCCCCGGGGGTCACTCCCATTAAGGCTCCGAGACACTGTTTGCATTTTTCACATCTCTTATAACTTTCTACGGGGGAAATGATATGCCAATGGGCAGTTGTGAATCTGCTGGGATTAGGGAAGGTTCTGGGAGGCTGCTCTCCTGAACAACCAGAGTCTTGTGTACCAAAAGCCCCCCCAAAACTTTGCATGGTCAGCAGATGAGTTTTACCCCAGCCTGAGCTCTTCCTAAGAAGGGAGTAGGATTTCAAGAATCATTTTCAATAATCAGCTTGCCTTCCCCGTAACTTCCTCTTTGTGAGATTGAGGTGGGGTGTTTACTCTGGGTCCGATATGCGTTGTGTCTGGACCTCTCTTGGTTCCATTGAAATTCCCTCACTGTGTACACAGCTGTTGTGAGAAAATAAATCCCTGTGGGTTACAAGGGCAAGGCAGTTACATCAGGATCCAAGTTAAGAAACCCTTACAAATCCCCCTGCCAACTTTGAAACCCGGGGAAATAGGCAAAGACCTGTCTGGGTTGCTGCAGAGACCATATTCTTTTCTAAGACTGGGATTGAAGAGAACCTGGGAAAGTTTCTTCCAACCACAGCTTTTTTTTCAAGTGGTGTCATCAACAAAATTTATTGTGTGCTATCCAATATTACTCTCTCCATCGTTCTTTGGAGCTTTTTATGATCTCATCAGGCCAGGGATTTAACACATTAAGTACGCACAGGGCATACTTAAAGGTAGGGTAGATACTGAACCGTTTCCCAATTAACAGACACAAGACTTACACTGCTGTTCTTATAAGCCAGTTTTATGGGGCGTGGGGACACTGACACTAAATAATATTGGGTCATGAAGAAAGCTGTTCTCTTTAAAATTATCTTCCGTTTCCGCTTTGTCAAAGGAAACATCTTTAACAGCTCTCTAAAATTTGCCAGTTCTTTTTCTGAATGAGAACAAGCCTCATACTCAGAACCAGTTACAGCCATGGCGCAGCAATAGTGTTTCCCCCACCCGATTTATTTTTAAAGTTACTTTCTGTGAAGGAATGTGGTACTAGTTTACCATTTAAAATGAAACACACAGTATTATTTTATTATAAATTCATTTGGCTAATACATGGTGAGGTAATTTTAAAAATTAGGATTAATGATTAAGGAGAGATGTGGTTTTGGCATTTCCTGAAGGTGGCATTCAGACAGCTGAGGTGGGAAAGCATCGGTGTAATGGAAGGAAGTTCAGACTAGGTGAGAGGAGAACTGGCTCTTATTTTTTTTTAATGTTTATTTATCTATTATGAGAGAGAGAGAGAGAGAGAGGGAGGGAGAGTGTGTGTGTGTGTGTGTGTGTGTGTGTGTGTGTGTGTGTGTGAGCAGGAGAGGGGGGGAAAGAGAGAGGGAGAGAGAGAGAGAATCCCAAGCAGACTTTGTGCTCAGTGCAGAACCTGACGCAGGGCTCAATCTCACAAACATTGAGATCATGACCGGAGCCGAAATCAAGAGTCACTCAACGAACTGAGCCACCCTGATGCCCCAGAAACTGGCTTTTAGAAGTAGATCCTGCAGCAAGTATTTTAGGACCCTGGGCAACTTACAGCTTCACTGGGCTTTTATTCCTTTATCTGAAAAATCAGTGGGTTTGCATCAATGAAACATTCCTCAAATTCCTATTGTCTGCAAATTGTTGTACTTAACGAGTGTGAAGCTACAATGATGAAAATGGGGTGAATCCTTCTCTTGGGAAGTTTACAGACTAAAACAGAACACAGCCCAAGTTTGACATGTTAGAGAAGGAGGCAGAGAGCCAGCTACCAAGGACAGTGGAGTATGGCTGAGTTCCGCCTCTGGGTCTGCCACTTATGACCTGATTGTCACCAACCATTCAACTTCTCTGAGCCCCAGGTTCTTTGTTTTTAAACCAACGGCCCTTCTACCCCTGCTCTGTCAGAGGTTTACTTTTCCCTGGGGTGAGTGAGGAGCATCTTTCAGCAAAGGGTGTAGGTTTGGCTGTCCCAACCTGTTGGCTGGGAGGTCTCTGGACACCTCTGAAGCCCATCACCAATGGTTGTCCCCAGAGCCATTGGTGGATCCTGGAAACACAGTATTCCAAACTGGAGTAGAAGGTTCTCTTTTTGTCGAAATCCTTTAGTCCTTCAAACCAATGTGGATTTTTGGGACCTCAGAGAAACCT
Organism: Suricata suricatta; assembly: GCF_006229205.1. Classification (NCBI taxonomy): domain Eukaryota; kingdom Metazoa; phylum Chordata; class Mammalia; order Carnivora; family Herpestidae; genus Suricata; species Suricata suricatta. The sequence continues at coordinate 62,780,826 of NC_043714.1, forward strand.
GTTTTCTCCCCTGTGTCCTATTCTGATTACTTGATTGCTCTATTGCAACATGTTATGCTGTATTATAACATACCACATCATATGTGTGTGTGTGTGTGTGTGTGTGTGTGTGTGTAAAGCCTCACACTGGCCTATGAACTGCCAGAACACAGGGACCAGGTTTGCACTCTTTCTGTCTTCCTAGCACACAACTCAGTACCTGGCACATAGTAGGCAATACCCAGCTCTTACGTTAATGTGTGTGTGTGTGTGTGTGTGTGTGTGTGTGTGTGCATGCGTGTGCATGAATGTGTTGATGATAAAAAAAAAGAGCCATAAAATTTAGAAGATAGTTGAATAAAGAAGCATTTTTATTTTATTTTATTTAAAATTTTTTTAATGTTTATTATTGATACACAGAGAAACAGAGCATGAGTAGGGGAGGGGCAAAGGGAGAGGGAGACACAGAATTTGAAGACAGGCTCTGGACTCTGAGCTGTCAGCACAGAGCCCAATGTGGGGCTCGAGCCCACGAACTGTGAGATCATGACCTGAGCTGAAGTCAGACGCTCAACCGACTGAGCCACCTAGTTGCCCCTAAAGAAGCATTTTTAAATCAACTTTTTATAAAACAGCATAAAAAAAGTACACAAAACCAAAATAACAACTCAATAACTGATCACAAAGTGAAGTCGTGTAAATACCCCTCAGATCTAGAGCTAGAACCTTGTGTGCTCTGACATCTACACTTGTGTCCAAGTGTGACCACCTTCTTCACTTCTTCTTTCTTTTAGTTTTTATTCCTGTAAACTTTTATTTCAAAAAATTTCAAATCATGAACAATGCAACAAAAACAGACACTTTACCTTGAGAGGGTAGTTAACAGTTTGCCGTTTGTTTTTTCTATTTCCTTGTTTTTTTGATTGTTGTTGTTTTTGCCTTTTCTCCCCTGGAAAGTGGGAGTTAGTCATAGACATCATGATACATAACCAACAAGTAGTTGATCATTATCATTTCCCAAGATCAAAAGTATTCTCTTAACCATAATACAAATACTATACGCAGGAAATTGATACCCTACTACTGATACTATTGATATAATGCCATTATCCAATATGGTACAAGTTCAGATTTCTCCAGTTGTCCCAACAATGCCCTTTAAAACCCTTGAAAGCCTTTTGTTGGGGGGGGGACTTAGAATCCAGACAAGGAGTCTCACACATTGTACTTAGTCATGATATTTCCAGGTTCCTTTGATATAGGGTGGTTCCTGACTTTTTCGTTTTGTTTTTATGAAATTGACATTCCTAAGGACAAATTATTTTGCATATTTTTCTCAGTTTATACTTGTTTGATTACTTCTTCATGATCAGGTGCAAGCTGAACTTTTTTCAGAGGAGCACACACATAATGTACCCTCAGTGCATCACTGGGGAAGGCACGTGTCATCCATTGGCTCATTATTGTTGGTAAGTGCGACTATTTGGTTAAGTGGTGTCCACCAGATTCTTCCCAACAGCCTTTCATCCAATGGTTTTAGCTCCATGAAGATCCTTAGGTAATTAAAGATCACTGTAGGGATTGAAAAATGGCGATTTATGATCTTTTTCTTCTATTACTACCTCTATGTATAAAAAGAGATTTCTTTCTTGCTTTTCTCTCCCCTCCCCCTTTTTAGCATCAGTCTGGGTTTATGGGTTATTTATTTAATGTATTATAACCCACTCCTGTGTTATTAATTTTGATATTCAAATTGTCCCATTTTTGCCAGAGGGAGACCCTCCATGTCGGCCCCTGTGTCCTTCTGACAAATCCCCATGAGCTTTTGAGCACTTTCTTCATTTCTGGCATAGTAAGGCTTTCCAGGTTTATTTTAAGAGAAATTGAACTGCCTATTTAACCTCTTATTATTAAATGTTAGAAAAAACAGGAAGGTGAAAATCAATGCCCAGCTTCCTCACTGGTGAATACAGCCCTGAGCTTTGACAAAACCCAGCAGGTTCTAGACTAGTCTTCCTAATCATTGAAGTGCCACAAATGGGTAGTGGGAAAGTCAGTTGTCTGTGAGAGGCTGCTGGGTACAGACCCTGCTGGTGATGGGCAGGACCATGGGCTCAGCCAAGTGCAATTTCATGAACGCCTGCCCAGTCAGCACTGCTCAAGTGTATCCATGGTAATGGAAAACACAAAGCACATGGTAATTAAAACCACAGCTAAGTTTTAACTCTTGCTTCATGAATATGAGAGCATCAAACCAATTATGAAATTATCTGTTTCCTTTGCATCCATTTTAATTTCATCTGCTCTCTCATCTATAGAAACAAAGGATGCTCAGAAAAGGGGCCAATGAAAGGAAAAAGGAGAAGATGATGAGATTAAAAATCTCCCAAACTGACTGATGCAAAAAAAAAAAAAAAAGGGTCAGATGTGAAAAATGATCCTCTAAAGCAGAGACACTTAGAGTGAGGGACTTCTAGATAGTTTGTATTTCACTTGACAAGTGTCTCTCAAACAACTGTGTGATTCCAGCAGAGTATTGAAGAGAAATAAACATACCTGTGATGTAGGATGGGAAAGAAAGTAACCTCTTGGTCAGAGGTGGCCAGTGGTCATGTCGTCAGGAACCTGCTATCACAATAGGAAAAATACCATTATGGGATGTCCCCAGTAGGCTGTCCATGTGCTTTAAAATTGCTCTGCACCTGTCCAGTTGCAAGCACAGAACCCCAGAAGACAGCCCACACTTCTTACGGGGCAAGTGCAGTGAGAAGGCCAGATCCTGGGGAAGAGATGAGGGCAGCTGGTTTCTGTCCCACAGTGCATTGTCCTACTTTCTCACCAGAGATTTTCTAGGTCCTTCAGTATTATTTACTGAGTCAATTAAGACGTTTCCCTCTGAGTATGGGAAGTGCATTGATATTTTTAGATAGTTTTAGATAAAAGATGGTTGCAGGCTGACCTTTTAAATAAACAGCAGGGAATATTCTAAGGCAAAATAAGAGGACCAGGACATCTCATCCACTTGGTCTCAACCACCCAGCATTTGCTGATCTTCTGTTTGGTAAGAGAAGAGGGTGACTATTAATAAAACAGATATGTATACTTCAAGCTTTAAAAAGTCAACTCCCAGGGGATATTCAGGGGCTGAGCCAGTAAACACACACACCACTTTTCTCGACCTTGCCTCTTACAGACACGGATAATCTGCAACAGCTTTCAAAACCCTCTGAACCACTTCTCCAGGGAGCCGTTGACAACTGATGGGAGCTTACGTTCATTGTAACCCAGATCAGATTAGCTCCAACTCACTCCCCTACCCTTTCTTACACCTGCCCACTGCTGGTTAAAATGATGACCCAGTGCAAGACTCCTGACTGTCAAAGAACATTTGATAATGTTCACTATATCCTAATTGACTGAACCAAGAAATAGTCTAATCCAAATATCATTAAAAAAAAAAAAACCACAGTGTTTCATTCAAGAAGAAACGCCACACACTAAAGTAGAAGCAGTGCTGGATGACTGACAGGCAGAGGTCTTAGGTTCCACTCCGAGTTTGACCTGTGTGACAGGGGCCTGATGTGGCCCTCAGCTTTCCTGCAGAGGAAAGATGTTGGGCTGAATTGCTAAGTTCAATCTGACTGTACCTTCTGCATTTAAAATTTTTGTGAGTGCATGTGTGCTGTATATTATTAATCGAATACATGCACTGGACAGGGTGCTCAGGGCAAGAAAAGTGAACTGTATCTTGTCTCCATCTTCAGAAGCTTTCTGTGCACTTGGGAAGACACTGAGGGTGGTGGTCATGATACTTGCTTTCGTGTGCGCCCTCAGTCTTTCCGAATATTACAGCCACCTGGAATCAAAATCACCCACTTCTTACTGTGTATGGCAATAGTGGCATGAAGATGTTCTGTTTCTCCTGGATCTTTCACGAGATGATAGTACTTTCCAGAAAGAAACGTGTCCTTGTGCCACTTTTGGTAATGATTCCCCTGTGTGGTTTGGTGTTAAGTATGTTTTGGGTCCTTTGAGGTTGCACAGAACAAAATAACATGCAGGTCATCTCCAGGAAGGGAAGCTCATTCTACAGATACATCGACGATGGGAGAATAAAACAAGGAAGCGTGGAAGGTAAGGGCGAAGGTATCAGAGGCACAACTTGGTTCCACCACCTGTAGGATAGGTCATTCTGAGCAAATCACTTAATGTCTCTGTATCTGCTTCCTTGTCTGTAAAATAGGAATAAGAGTAGCTTGCAAAGTTGTTTTGAGGAGGAAATGAAACAAGAACATAAAAGTGTTGCACTTCCTGGCATGTCATTCATGCTCAAATTAATAATTGCCATCATGATTATGAGTTTTATTGACACAAGTGGAATGGACTCCGTCAGGCAGCCTTGCGGATGAGCAGAAGCCTCGGTCCAGGCCCCCTCTCAGGGACAGGAGCACTGCTCAGGAACTGGTGTGCGTTCAGGGTTCACATCAGCTCCGGAGGTCTGATTATCCCGAAATCCTTCTGGGCACCAGACTTCCTTTGATTCTTTCTTGCTTGATCCCACGTAGATTTAGCCACTCCGTCTCTGTTTTGACGGGTGCTATCACCACCAATTAATTTCTTTCTACTCCTTCCCTGAATTGTGACTTCTGTTGACATAAAGCTTTTGAAGCCCTGTGCTATTCCCTCCTAGTGGCCCAGCAGGCTGTCTTTCCCTGCGTGAGTTTGGGCGTCCACCCTTAGCCCTGCTCCCAGCATCTCAGCTCTGTCTGACTTGAATTTAAATCCTTTCAGCCATCACTTTTATGACAGGTCACCTCTCAGACTGCTGAGCCACCAGTGATTGACATCACATGGTTCCGGAATGGCCTGACCCCTGAGAAGGGGCCTACGTGGGTCACAGGCAAGCTCAGCCCAGTCTTTCCAATCCTGTGGACACAAGGATGAACGGAGACCATGAAAGCTCACAGACTCCTTAACATGCAAGTTGGGAAAAAGATAGGAGGCAGTTACAATCTATTATAATAATTATAATATTATATATATAGTATTATGTACATACATATAATGTAGCTTTATTAATGCGTTTCCTTTTCCCTTCTAGAATATTAGCAGCTTTAGGAAAGGAATTATTTCTGGTTCGTTTGTGTATGCTTGTGGCCCCATACAGATAACTGGTCAGTAATATAAGACTAATATATATGCCCTTCCTACCTTCCTTCCTTCCTTCCTTCCTTCCTTCCTTCCTTTCAGGGACAGAGAGCACAAGTGAGCGAGGAGGGGCAGAGAGAGAGGGGGGGAGAGAGAGAAGTGGGGCTCACCTGAAGCAGGGCTCGGCTCATGTTTTTTTTTTCCTGAAGCAGAGTTCGTGCTCACCTACAGCTGGGCATGAGCTCACCTCTAGTGTGGCTTGAGCTCACCTGATGTGAGCCTTGAACTCATGAACTGTGAGATCCTGACCTGAGCCAAATTTGGACACTTAGTGACTGAGCCACCCAGGCGCCCTTTCACAAATGTTTAGTAATAATACATTTGCTTCACTTTTCCTATTTTAGAAACTTTTTTCTATTATCAAAGTAATTTAAGGGTCTTGTTGAAAAGTTGTAATATACAGAGAAGTGCAGGAGAGAAGAAAAGAACTGAGAGATTACAGAAGACAGAAGCAGACATAATTCTAAGGGATGTTAAGAGAGGTCACTTGCAATCTCTACCATATTATGCCAGTAGCTTTCCTTCTCGAATCCTCCGTTTCTTCATCTAAAAAGAAATGGGGGTCATAGTCCTACTTACCTCCTAGATTTTGAAGGCTGACTGACACATCTGTAAGGTGCCTGCTACAGTATTTGCCTACTATCTAGTGGGTGACAAACAGAATGATTGGTTCTCCCATTCCATCTTACCAAGAACATCTTTTCATGAACGGGCTTCTCAAGAAAGAAGACAGATGAAAACCTGTGAAGTTTAAGAAGACTGAATCCCACATAGACTCCTTTTTAGGTCTCTTGCCCCTGAAATGACCCTAGGTTCCTCTTTTAGGTGCATCTCACCTAATGTTTACGCAAGGAACACCTCCTTGGTACACAGAAAGGCATTTTCCCACCAAGCTTCAAAGATGCTAAGCTTTCGTATTGTCAAGAATTTTGCAGAAGAGCTGTAGAATAATTTGTGTCACAGATTGTTTCCTTTTCATTCAAGTGTTGAATCCTGAAGAGGAGTTGAGGTTCAGTCTCTGACTTTTGACATTGAGTAGAACCATTTTCATATTAATTCGCTGAGAAGTGCCTGCAACAACAATAGGTCCAATATTAAAACCTGCAGACAATTTAGAATTCATGGCTTATGGTTTAAAGCTTTTCAGTGTACCCATCTCTTGAAGATGAACCTGTTCTAAATCATCAAAATCAAACTATTTTCTGAAAGAAGGAATTAAACTCTAAGGTAAAAGATAATTAAGTTCCAGGGAACTGGAATCTTCCAGGAAAGATTACACTATTTGAGGGTTGTCTGGGTCACTTGCTTTTTCTGCCTATTTTTTTCACCATATTATTGCACATACATTTGAGCATAGCAGAAGAGAATATCAAATCATCATTTTGAGGCCCTTTAAGCAATGCCAAGGAAAGAACAGGTGTTTATTTGAAACCAATGTTTCAGTCTCCAATTTCGGAGAACTGAATAAACGTTGTTGTTGTCAAATCAATTTGGGAACCACTAGATTCTATACTTTTGAGCAGTCAATTACACATTAGCATCTTGTTGAGTCTAGAAAGTCCTATGAAACTGGGTTTACCCCAGCGTTTTCCAAATGGATTTTAAAATGGAATCTCTTTATTAGTAGAATCCATTTGTGAATGACAAGGTCTGTATTAGAGTTCTTTTAGGGTCAGTCCTCCAGGAAGCAGATTCCGAGATGGCATTGGTCTGCTCAAGATTTATTGGAGAAACAGCTCAGAAGGATCAAGTGGTCGGAGAAGGAGGAGAGTCTTCAGACCGTGCTGTGGGTCTGACATCTGTGACATCTGTCTCCTCCTTAGGGAGGGAGAATCCTCTAAGAAAGTTTCCTCCAGGTCGATAGGGATTGTGGCCAAAGTCATCCACTGGAGGAGTTCTGGTCTTGCGGAAAGGGCCTGCATTAGTTCACTCACTGTGCTTAGTCATCAGTTGGGAGTAGTCCATGGGCAGTGTGGCCTCAGTGTGGCACAGTGGCGGGTGGAGGGGTGCGGCAGCGTGGCGGTCAGTTACCTGAGCTTCCTGCAGCTAGGATCTGAGTGGCGCTTTTTCATGACTGCCACATTTTCCAGATGTGCCCCTTGTTAGTCCTGCAACCTTGAGTAAGTCAGATGAGGCTTCTGGAACCTAAACAGTCAATCTACTAAATGCAGGGGGTGGGGGTGGGATGTCCTTTCTGTGACACATAGCCACACATGAAAGCTGTTTGCATTCTATGACGCATTCTAGAAATAGAGAAGACTGTTATTATGGCATTATGGGTGGTGATAGCCTTTTCAAGTATATTAGTTGCTAGAATCCCATTGTCGTGCTATCACAGTGCTGAGTCTCCCACAGGCCTTTTACAGGGCTGGGCATCGAGTAGGTACTGAGTAAATGTTTGTTGAATCATGATAACAAGTGTTGTGAGTTCTCCAAGGAAACAGTCCATGACTACGGCTGTACGTGGGATAATGATTGCAGACATTGCAATGGATTTCCTCTAACAGGGACCACATGGCAGAAGGCAAAGCACGGGGGAGGCTGGGGGTGATTCCCTTGGATTTGATCTGTACTTGTATCTGTAACCAATATAGCAGCTTCATGGGAAGGGAGCTGTTCTTCCCAGAGTGGGGAGGGCTGGAGGAGCGTTGCTCAGCCTTCTTGCTTGGCAACATTTCCTCTCTTTTGCTTTTCTAAAATAATTCTGAAGCTAATTGAATTGTAAAGACAATTCCCAAACTTCATTCTAGATCATTGTATGGCATCACTACCTTGAAATTCATTTCCCAGAGTTGTTTACCAGTTACATTATTGACTGCTTCCAGTTTTTTCCACTCCTCCTTTGGGGATGAGGCAGGGCTAAATGGTTAAAGAGGCAAGCTCAGAAAAGAGGGTAAGTGAGGCAGCAGAGATGATTTCTGACCGGGTAATTTCATAGCTCATCTATTTGACTCTGCTGTCTTGAGAAGTGGTGGCTTTGTCTATTCCTTCAGCAGCTCAGCATTTTTGTTCCATAAATGTTTGTGGAATGGACCAAAGAATGAATTACATGTGTGTACTATGTGCTGGGTGCTAGGGAGACAACGAGAGTTCCTGCCCTAATGGAACTTTTTGTCTGATAGCGGTGAACACTACTGAAAAGGAATCATATAAAACTAAAACAGCGAATTAGGATAAGCAATGAAAAGAAACAGCACCTGCTGGTCCTGGGGAAAAGGCCTCTGACAAAGGATGTCGTGACCCCTGGAGGCTGGGACCGCGTGAAAGGTGCAGAGGTGTGCGAAGGCGTGTGGATTCCAGGCACAGAGAGGAGCATGCGCAGTGACCCTGAGGGAGGGGCAGGTTCTGGTTCAGTCCCTGAAGGAGGTGGGTGAGGCCAGGGCGGACCGCAGGCCGCAGGAGATGCAGCAGAAAAATGCTGCTGCGAGCGACCAGGTTTGTTCATTCGTCATTTCCCTGCAAGGAGCAGTCGACAAACCTTTGCTGTAGGGGGTCTGCTGTGCACCCTGACGGTGTCCGCCGGTATGACGCGCTGGTATCTAAATCAGACACGTCAGCCACATTGCGGAGCAGGGTATCACGCCGCAGACAAAGAGAAATAAGTCCACATGTGAACTTGAGCTGGAGAATGCTTTGGACTCAGGGCTGCCGAGCTCTGAGAAGGGTTGCCACCACACTCTTCCTTTGTGAAGTGCAGATCTGATGAGGGGAGGAGGTTTTGGTTCCTTTGCAAGAATGGAGAGTCCGGAGACAGGTTCCAGTTCATTCTGCTGTGCCACTTCAGATGGCTTCAGCTTTGTGGTCATTACATTCCCCGTCTGGGACACGTGAGGCTGGGACTCCCTGATTTCGGACGACCTTTGCGTCTGATTGGGATCGAATCTACCGTGATCCAGAACGGGAGGAGGGTTGCACAGGACACCCGCTCTCTGTGTGTGATACCCAGAGACAAGGCCCATTTCTTTGGGGACAGTGAGCACGCGGCTGGGGATTTGGAACGGGGCTGCCTTGCGAACTGTTTAACCTGCTCAGTCCTCAGCTGCAAAACCTGCTTCCCAGCCTCCTGCCCCACCCTGGGAACCACCTTCCTCCCTGGGTGTCTGCGCCTTGGATGCTCTTACCTCACTGCAGAGGTGGACCTCGCAGGGGTGACCTCGCAGGCTTCCGCATGAGGTACTCAGGACCGCGAAACCGACGTTCTCTCCTTTCCCGTGGTGCCAAGAAGTGCAAGAGGGAGTGGCAGAGAGAAGGGTGCCAGCTTCCTAGGGCTGCCATAGATTACCACACACTTGGGGGCCAAAAGCCACTGAAATTCACCTTCCTATGGTTCTGGAAGCCAGAGGTCAAAAATCAAGGTGGGGCACCTGGGTGGCTCAGTCGGTTAAGCCTCCAGCTTCAGCTCAGCTAATGATCCAACGTTCATGGGTTCGAGCTCCTCGTCGGGCTCTGTGCTGACAGCTCAGAGCCTGGAGCCTGCTTCAGATTCTGTGTCTCTCTAACCCCTCACCCTCTCATGCTCTGTCTCTCTCTGTATCAAAAATAAATAAAACATTAAAATATTTTTAAAAATTAAAAAATAAAATCAAGGTGCTGCCAGGACCGTGCTCCATCTGAAGGCTCTCAGAAAGGATCCTTCCTTGCCTCTCTCAGCTTCTGGTGTTCCTTGGCCTGTGTCCACAGCCTTCCAATCCCTGCCTCTGTTTCCACATGCCTTCTTCTGTGTGTCTGCTCCTTTCCTGCCTCTCGTAAGGACACTCATTGAATTGAGGGACCACTCATAGTCCAAAATGATCTCCTCTTGAGATCGTTAACTTAATTTGTATCTGCAAAGATTTCTTTTCAACTAAGAGCATATTCACATTTTCTAGAACATGAATATATCTTTTGGGGCACCACCATTCAACACACTAGAGGCAGAGTTTCTGAGGCATTTGACACGGAAATTCCTTCTTTTTGTTTTCTTCATTTTTATAAACTTGACCTCTTTGAAATAGGATCAAGACACAAGTCCCAGTGAAATGCCACAGAGCAGAGACAGCAGGCCAGAGGGCCTGAGGATACAGGCTCTGAAGTCAGGTAGCTTCAGTTTAAACCCCAGTTCTGCGACTCAGTTTTGCCATCCACACATTGGGCCCAATTTTTACCTCTGAGGGCTGTTGGGGGTCTTAAATAGGTGAAAGCCCCAAGTTAAGTGCTTAATAAATGTTAACTGTTATTAAAAGAACAGTGGGATGTATTCTAAAGGGGCAGGGGATGGTGTCAAGCATTAAAAGGGCAGGCTGGATGGCTGCATGGTGGCTACAAGGTAGGGGGGGTGTGGTGGGGTAGCACCCTCTGGAGCTAGGGTTCTTCCGAACTCTGATCTACATGGGGCTACACGTGTAGGCTAACCCGTCGGTAGCCTGTCCTCTCTGGACCTGCTCTGAGCTGCTGTGTTTGCTGATCAAAATCTTGGGCTCTGGCAGCCAAGCCACGTGGAGGGCCTGAAGTTCAAACAGAGATAGGGAATTGCGGACGGACTCACACACATGGAAAAGGCATTTCCTGGGAGGCACCTGCCCCTTGCAATGGGGCAGCCTGGTGCCTGATACCCATTCCCCGGGCCGCTGCATTCGAGAGAAGCTTCCCTTTTCCCAAGACTAGAGCCACTCGCTGTGCCTCCTGCCCCGAGGACCTGCCGTGGGTCCAAGAAGTTAGTGAGCGCAAGTGCTTCTGGGCGCTGTTAGAAGCCCTCGCTGGACAAGGTGAGGTTCGGGTTCTAATTGCTGAGCCTCACTCACACCCTGTGCTGCCGTCTGGGCAGCTGGAAGCCCACGGGATCTGGTGCCACTCCTCTGCCTGTTCCCTGGAGAGCCGGGCCACCACGGTGAGGCCCAGAGCACAGAGCCTATGCTTTGGTGACAGACGGTGTGTGGCTGTAGGCAACTTAGCAAACCTCTCTGAGCTGTGGTGTTCAGCATCTGGGAAGTGAGGATTGCCCAGTTCTTGGCTCTAATTAGGTGCTCGGAAAGCCGCTATTTGGTAGGTAGCCTGGAGTGGAAGTCTGCCAGGCCGGAGTGCAGTTGCAGCTTATGGCTGGGGATCTTAGGCAGGTTATTTAACCTTTCAGACTTCGATTTCCACATCCGTGAGGGAGACTGAATGCTTCTTTCAGATGATTGTTGGGATGCCTAAGTGAAAACCTTAACCCGATGTCTGGCTTATTCTCCATGCCTAAGGGACAGTCGCTGTTATGACTGTTCTAGAACACTTGGAATGAAGATAATAAAATGGATGAATATATTGAATAAATTGTGCATCGCATAGTGGAAAATGAAATATTGGCTCAATCCCAGTGTGGTCTGGGAAGAAAAGCATTCAGCTAGCTGGGAGGAAACAGTCTTGGAATGGCTAAGCTCCTTTCTGTCCAATACGATACATTTTTGAAGACAGCCAAAGAACTTCCGGCGAATTCTTGTGGAGCTTTCTGTATGTGTGCTCGATCTGTCCGTCTGTCCATCCATGTGTCCAACAGTCATTGAGCCCTGCTTGCTGTGTGCCAAGCATTGTGCCAGATCCTGAAGGTATAGACATAAACTAGACATGGTGACTGGCTTCGAAAGCTCAGCATGTGGTAAAAGAGAAGGATCTTTTTCAAGTAACTGTTACGATCCATGTGATTAATGCTGTAATAAGGATAAGAACAAAGCGCTAGGAATCCAGAAGATGGAGTGACCTGTTCCTCCTTGCCAAACTGGAGAGCCCATTATATAAAGGGGGTAGCCAAGCTGGGCCCGAAAGATGTGGTGTTGGCAGCTAGACATGGGAGAGGTCACCTTCAATGGGGAGCTGGAGGGAGAAAGGTTTCGTGGGCAAGAGTGTGACGAATTGAGGAAGAGCCATCATTTGGCTAATCACAGAGTTTGGAGGTGTCAAGTGCTGAACTGGTGGGCTAAAGGGACATTCATACAATGTTGATCCTGTTTTCAAATTTAATTTAATTTAGGGCACCTGGGTGGCTCAGTAGGTTGAACGTCTGACTTTGGCTCAGGTCATGATGTCATAGTCCATGGGTTCAAGATCCATGTCAGGCTCTGTGCTGAGAGCTCAGAGCCTGGAGCCTGCTTTAGATTCTGTGTCTCCCTCTCTCTCTGCCCCTCCCCCACTCACTCTCTATCTCTCTCAAAATAAATATATAAAAAATTTTTAAAAATTAATTTAATTTAATTAGTATGTGTAGGGTACAGCACATTAGTGTTTACCAGCAGAATGTTGCATCTTTCATCCTGTTTGATCATGACAGCCCTGAAAGACAGGTATAGCTCATTTTATTTATGAGACATTTTACAGATGAAGGAAATGAGGTGCAGAAAGCTTAAGGATTTGCTCAAGGTCACATAATTAATAAATGGCTGAGTTGATACTCAAAGCCAGGATTTGAATCCTCACATCAATGCTTTTTTTTTCAAGTTTATTTACTTATTTTGAGAGAGAGAGAGAGAGAGAGAGAGAGAGAGAGAGCGAGCACAGGGGAAAGGCAGAGAGAAAGAGGGAGAGAGAGAGAATCCCAAGCAGGCTCCACATTGTCAGCACGGAGCCTGATGTGGGGCTCAGTTTCACAAACCATGAGATGAGGACCTGAGCCAAAACCAAGAGTCAGACACTTAACCAACTGAGCCACCCAGGCACCCCCAAATCAGTGCTTTTTGAAAGCTAAACATTTTGTTGGAGCATGACAAATACACAGAAAAACACATGCAGATCATAAATGTGTATCTTGAAAATTTTCACAAAGGGAAGTAATAGAAATAACAATCTCCAAATCACATTGGAGGGGTTTGGCACCTTTCCAGTATTGCATTTTCCAATCCATGAGCATGGAGTATCCCTCGGTTTATTTTATCTTATTTATTTTTGGCAATTTCCAGTGTAGAGGTCAATTTTTATTTTTTTAATTAAAAATTTAAAAAAGATTATTTAATTTTAATTTTTTAAAAAACATACACCATTTTATTAGTTTCAGGTATACAGTGTAGTGATTCATCAATTCCATACAGAGGTCAGTCTTTTAGAATGATTCCTAAGTTTTAAATTTTTGATCCTACTATAATATTTTTTATTTATGGTTTTAGTTTATAATTCTTTGTTTTTGGTACAGAGAGGTACACTTGATTTTGAATATTGACCTTGTTTCTAGATATCCTGCTAAATCCACTTAGTAACTGACATAATCCAACTTTATTGGCCTGGCGAGGGCCTCCAGCACAGTGCTGGGTAGAAGGGGTGTTAGTGAATAGCCTTGTCTCTCTCTCTTTTTTTTTAATCTTGGAGAAAAGTGTTTCAATATTTACTATTTTCTTTAAAAAGTCTTGTTTAGGGGCACCTGGGTGGCTCGGCTGGTTAAGCGTCCTACTTTGGCTCAGGTCATGATCTCACGGTTCGTGGGTTCAAGCCCCGCACCAGGCTCTGTGCTGACAGCTCAAAGCCTGGAGCCTGCTTCAGATTCTGTGTCTCCCTCTCTCTGCCCTTCCCCTGTTCATGGTCTGTCTCTCAAAAACAAATGTTAAAAAAAAATGTTTTTTACATCTTATTAATTTTGAGAGAGAGAGAGAGACAGGAAGAGAATCCCAAGCAGGCTCCATGCTGTCAGTGCCAGAGCCCAACTCCGGGTTCGATCTCACAAACTGGGCAATCACGACCTGAGCCAAGATCAAGAGTTGGACACTCAACTATTCATATGATATGAACTCTAGGGGTTTTGTAGATATCCTTTGTCATATTAGGAAAGCTGTCTCCTGTTCTCTTTTGCAAAAATGGCTACAGAATGGAGACTAGTTTGCAGGAAGGAGCGAGAATGGAAGCAGGAAGGCCAGTTAGGTGTTGCTCTAGAATAGGAGCCACGTAGATGCAGAGAAGGGGTGGCCTGGGCTCTCTGTTTCCTCAGTGGTTATCATTGTTTCTCATTTTTATTTAAATTCTCATGAGTTAACATACAGTGTAATATTGGTTTCAGGAGTAGAATTTAGTGACTCTTCACGTACATATAACACCCAGTGCTCATCCCAACATGTGTCCCCCTTAACGCTCATCACCTTTCAGTGGTTCTTACTTAATCACTGCTCACCTTATACAGGTTTCAAAAGAGAAAGGAGCACTCAAGATTGCCAGCTCTCTTTCTCTGGGTGTTCCACATATGTTCTCTGAGATATTATTAGATGTTTTGTGATAAAGGTGAGGTCAAATTAATTTAGAAAAATCTGAATGCTGCATCATCCCCGTGGAGAGTCACCATGAGCATCAACATTATTAAAGGGTTTGGGACCCTACAGCAAAGGTAGTTATTTAATTTAAAAAATTTTTTAATGTTTATTTATTTTTGAGAGAGACTGAGAGTACAAGTAAGGGACAGAGAGAGAGGGAGACACAAAATCTGAAACAGGCTCCAGGCTCTGAGCTGTCAGCACAAAGCCCAATGCAGGGGTTGAACTTGGGAATGATGAGATCATGACCTGAGCTGAAGTCAGACACTTAACCCACTGAGCCACCTAAGTGCCCCCTTTATAAAAAAAATGTTTTTAAGGTAGTTATTTAATTTAACATAGCACCCATCCTTCTGTCTTCAATGTCCATGACACCAAAAAATGAGGTTCAGAAGGCATTTCCTATGTCCTCTACTTACCCATCATGGAGTTAATGACTCTCACTTGTACATCAGTGTATTGGCATCCTTGAGGTTATAACCAAGCCCTTCTCTCTCTCTGTTATGCTCAAAACCCATTTAGACATAGGCTTACATGTCAGATAGGGATCAAAACATCAAATCTATTGCTGGTAAAGCTAGATTGGAGATTGGAAGAAGCTGTATGGATCAGAGTCCAGGTTAGTTTTCAGATACTTTACTGAGAATAAAATGAAGTCGCCCACCCAGGTGCAGGGGGAAGAAGCCTGCCTCAGTGATTTACTTCCACTTGACGTTAGGGGCAGAAAGTAGAATACAGATGTGACATGGTGGACCCAAAGAAGGGAAAACCACACAGGAATAGGAACCTTGGACCTTAACCCAACCCAAGAGAGGAAAATCACCTGATGGATGCCATATTCTTACCATTCTGCCAACATGAAATCAAGGAATATATGATGGGAAGAAGAAAGTTCTGGAAATAAAAGGAGAAAGTCTCGAAAGGGAAGGCGTTCAAAGACTTCTTTACGCTGAGACCCAAGGATAGAAAGCAGCTTGTTCCAGATGTTGGGAAGCTGCCGGTAGTCTATTTTTGGTTTAGAGGTTGATTATTTTGTCTCTAGGAGAACAGAGATCAGGGTTCTCTTATTAGTCTGGATATAAAGAGGATGGAATAAGAAAAATGAATATTTTCCTAGGGGCCCAGGCAAGAGAAAGTTTGGGGCTGGGAAGAATTCAGCAGCCCTAACTGTACTGCCTGCCAATATTTGTTTCTGTAGTTTCCTTGCATTCTGACCAACCTGGTCATGTGTTGATCTTAACTAGAGAGGAGGAGGAATAGGACACCAGGGGGCACAGGTTGAAAGAGGCTCCCCCAACCCTTGGAAGACAGCATCAATAGTAGGCCCTGTTGGCATCCTGCAAGGTGGGCAAGATGCATGTGAGGGAGATGTGGACATGTCTGTCCTACAGTAGCACCCTTTGACCACCTTGCCCTTTACCATTTGGCAAAGCTCTCTGAAGGGCAGTCAGAGGCTGGCTTAACCAGACTGGCTCTACACAACGCAGCTCTGAATTTCTCCTGAGTCATCCTTGGTTCAGAGAAACCACAGGAGGAGAGATTCAGCATCCTTGGAGGTGCATTTCCTAGACTCAGCTGACTCTTGTAGGTGAAATATCAAGGTTCTCAGTGCCTGTCTGTGGAGTTGGCAACATTTGGATCTCCATAGGATGGCCACTGAGGCTGGAATGTACAGAATGAGGGCCTAACAGAGAAACATTCATTTACCGCAGTGAGGGAGGAGATTGCAAATCACAGTAGAGAACACTGGTCCCTATCAGATTGGGAGTCAGGGCCCAATCTCTTTAGGCCATTGTCTGCAACATTTTGGACCCAAATAGAGGACTTAGTCTTCTCTTTCACCCTGAAGGACTCAGTTCCTCCAAGGTTGGGTTGATCCTGTGCAAAGTAGAGAAGGCAACCAATTCTGTGGGCTAATTGCCAGGATGGGGGTTGAGTGGAAGATGAGCTGGGGTAGGATGATAAAGTCCAGCCTACCAAATATATTTGCCAAGTGCTCTGAATTTCCTAAGTTTCACTGCACCCCCCCCCCGATTAAAAATTTGCCTTTGAATTTCCTTTAAAAAGCATGCATTTTCTCTTTGGGTGGAGAGCTCACTGGCCCTAATTACTTAAGCATGGGGGTTTGCAACCACACTTCACATTAGAATGACCTTGGGAACCTGAAAACTACCAAGCTGTTGGCCTCGATGTTGACCAGGGAAATCATACTATTTGGGATGGGATCCGGTCATGGTGTGGGAGACAGTTTTAGAAAGCCCCCCCATATGAATCTGATATACAGCCAGACTTGAGCATCATTGCCTAAAGAAATAGGATATAGAGTAGGTAAGTTGCCATAAGAAGATTATGAGGAGAGAGGAAGAAACATCTCGGTCTTGGCAAGGCAGGAAGTCACATGGATTTATATTTTTACAACCTTCAGTCAAACCTCAAAATTATGGCTACTTCTGTATTTGGTGGTTTGCCTTTAATGAATATATCCCAGGCTTAAAAGTAAGATGAATACATAGATCAGATATTTCCAAGAAGGTATTTCTCAGCAGGCAACTGGGAATTTATCTAAGCCTCTTTGGATGACCTCAGAATGGTGGTAAGGCTTCCTTTTGGTTTATTTTTAAGGTAGTCCTGATTACATACAAAACCATTCTTCCAATAAGGAATTTTAAAGTTTATAAGAGTTTACCATATAAGTCAATTCACAAATCAAAGTTGTTTTTTCTATCCTGGATGTTATGACTCTGGGTTTGGAGGGTCAGGTGCACAGAGGCCTGTGTCCTACGTCCTGTGAGGTGAGAGGAGGGCAGGGGGGGCTAGGACTGGATACGTCCATCGGCTCAGTTAGCTTTGTGTTTGGCCGCTGGATGCAAGCTGCTCCAATTCCACATTGAAGGTAGAACAGGTGACTCCAGAAGGGGAATTTTGTGATGCAGGTGGAAAACCACATGGAGACCCCTATTGTGAGCCATTTCCTAATCCTTGTCCAAGTGAGCCATGGACACGAGATTAAATTAGTTGTTTGTAGAGTCCCTAACAGTTCAGCATGAGCAGTGAATGGAGTCCTAATACATCACATCCTATGAGAAAAACAGAGTTAACGATATTGCCACTTCCTGCAGAAGAAGGTCCTGAAAGCTCAGAGAAGTCCCATGGCCAACCCCACCAGGATAATTAGAAAATGGTAGACGTGAGACCCAAACTCTAGTTGTGTAGCCCCTCTTCCTGTGTGCCAGGCTGGCTGCCTCCCCACAATGCCGGCCCTGTGGTTCAACACGGAGTGGTGCCCACCTGGAATAGATGTGCTGAAGCAAAAGCCTAACACATGCCCATTGTTTAATGCTCTTATTGTTTGGATACAGATATCGGAGTCATGGTAGCTTTCACCCCGAGGAGACCAGGTTGGTATGGGGGTTTCTGTATGTCTTGACTAACCTTGGGGTGGCCTTGGGAGGAGATTCAATAGATGTGATACCAGAGAGCCCCAACCCTTTTGTAAATGGGAGGGTTCCCTTGCTGGATCCTCAGCAAGCTGAGAAGGAGAAGGGGGAGGGGAGTTGATGGCCATTGCGCTGGGGGCCTACTTCCTGATTTATTGGCTGATCCCAATATATTGGCTGGAAATCCTGACAACCTCTTATTTGTGAAAGTGGGTAATAATAGCATCAGTCTTGTGTCTGTGGTGAGAATCCTAGGAGACACTGTGTGTAAAATGGTGCTCCTGGCACATAGTGTTAATACATGCTTAAAAAATACTGAACCCACTCAAGGGAATAGTGCAGCACATTTCCTTGTCATCAATGTTGTAATACAGCATTTTGCAACGTGTTTTAGACTTTACAAGCCTTGTTTCCTATTTTAACGCCACTCTATAAATTGGGTGAGAAATGTCCTTGTATCACGTGGGAATGAAGCATGCTCATCCAGGTTAAGTAGCTGGTCCTAAATGCAAGAGGCAACAAGCAACTCAAGCAGGCCTGTGAGCTGTGTTCTGTCGCTGGTTCACTCTGCTGCCCAGTCTGCCAGTGGCAGGTTATTCTGGGCTGGTGAGCTGTGCCTTCTCTCTACTGCAGATGTCACGGGGCTGAGGAGGAAAAATCAATTTTCATCAAGAAGCCTTTCATGCTGGGAGTCATGCTGGGAGTGTCCTTGGGACGGACTCAGGGTTTCAGGCAGATGAACTTGTCCATTTGTGAAACAAACATCAAGCCATCCGAGGGAGCTGAGCTGATGGTAAATCCACTGGGCATTACCGAAAGGCTCTCCAGCTTCCTTGGTGGCTGGGTCTGAGCTGTGCCTAGGAAAGAGCTTCTCAGCACTGGGTCTTCTCCAAGGCAATTACAAATCTCTGAAAGTGGCTCCAGATATTGGTATGTTTCCTGAAGTGCCCCTAATGGTCAGTGGGGCCAAGAGATCATGGCTTCAGAGGGGGCCGGGGTATTTGTCTGTCTCTCTTCTGCCCTCACTGGCAACCTTGGGCATGCTTCAGTGCCTCTGTCACCAGCTTCCTGATGAGTGATTCAGAATGCCGAGGCCATCTGTGACGAGGATGTCAGCTTCCTAAAGGAGCATCAAGTCTCCCTGTGGTAGATACTGTCATTTATTAGTAGTGACTTCCTCTTTGCTGATGGAAGATGATGGCAAATCAAAGAGGGGAAAATGCTACCTCCACAAAGGGCACATTCTAGCACTTTCTGTATACCGGGCACCACCCTCAGTGCTTTGATGGCTTCACCTCATTTTATTCCCACAATTCTGTGAAGTAGGTATGTTATTGTTTATTTCCATAAATTTGTACCTGTGGGGAAACTGAAGCAATGAGAAGTACCATGACTTGCCCAATCCATCATGTCTTGTGGGGTTCCAGGGCCTGTTCTTTTCCTTCTACTGTATCTCAGGATATTATAGGACCCCCAAGATCCCATAGACCAGTCCCCCTCTTCTGATGTTTGTTCTCTCTACAACATTCTTTCCCAGTGGTCCCCAGGCCGTTGCCTGCCCATTCCAGGAACAGGGCACCCACTCCTACCCAGTGCAGTCCATTTCACTCTTCAGACCACCCTGGGGAGCTCCTTCATTTCTCAGTTGAATTAAGGCAGCACATAAAAAGAATAAGTAAATTAATAAATAGAGTGAACTTCTGCCACTAGCGGTTTCCATTCATTGGTCTTAATCCTATCCTTTATGAGAATAACAAGAATAACTAACATTTATTGAGCAGCCAGTACATTCCACGTACTGTGCTAAATGCTTTATGTTTCTTATCTTGTCTCACCCAGGCAGGCCCTAAAGTGCAGAGAGGGTCAGCCTGCACAGATAGCCGTGGGACTAGAACCCAGAGAGTCTGATGTGGAGCCCCTGCTCTGAGCCCCTGGCGAGTCCTACATACACAAGCAGCAAACTGGATGGCCCTCCACTCTCTTCACACTGTTCTGGAACTGCAGGATGTTCCCAGGGGGCTTTGCTGCTCTCCCCTCCCTTCTCATTCTTCCTTCTTTGTCCTCGGGGGACCAGCTCACCAACCTGCCTGACTCAGGGCCAGGACTTCCCTCTGAACTAGGTCCATCCATCGTACTGTCCTATGTTCAGTCCCTGAGAAAGGGGCTTTCTCAAGAGGAGTCTCCAGAATGCTTCTGTGGTCTCTTAAGATGGAGAAGTAGGGCCCTTTCCTGGGATAAAAGGAGCCCCCAATTAGCTTCCGCTTACAGCTAATAATGACAGTAATAATAGAAGCTAGTATTCCAGGCCCACACCGTCAGTGTCAGCTGAGCTTGCACTTGCGGTGGGACCTCAGTAAATCCCAGGGTCTTGACCTTGGAAGAAGTATGGGAGCATAGCTCTGTAGAATGTGTTCATCCTGCTCAGGGGAACCTGCTCAGGCCACCTGGTGGTTAAAGCCTGGGTTCTGAAATCAGACAGACCTTGGTTCTGGGTACGTTTGATGCTCAGAGCTGTGTGATATTAGAAATACTACTTGCCCTCTCTGGGCCTTGGCTTTTCATCTGTAAGGTGGGTGAGAGGGGGTTGCTGTGTTGGGTAAGTGATATTCATTTTGAGAGCCTGGTACAGGTAAGTGAGGAGACAATGGTAAAATACCAGCCTGTGGTATTAAGATTTGTATTCTGCGTCACGTAAGGTCTAGGTGGACCTCATGATTTCCAGTGAGGTTTCATGGTTTCTGCAAAGGTAGAGCTGTCTGAAGAGCCTGTTGGTTCATCCTGACTTGTCTTTTGATTCCCATCCACCAGGGTGAAAGAAGAGGCTGGTCAGCTTCTTGGAGAACTCAGTGTGTGTGTGTGTGTGTGTGTGTGTGTGTGTGTGTGTGTGTGTGTGTGCGTGCGTACACACACACACGTGTGCACATGCCTAATATTTCTGAATGACTCAAAGTTACTATTAGAGTGTTGTTTCATTTTTCTTCTTCTTTTCAGAAAGGGGATGTTTGGGCTCAAGCTGAAGAAGAAGAAGAAGAAAGCAGAGAAGGGGTTAATCCTAGCCAATAAGGCTGCCCAAGGTGAGGCTTTTGGAGGCAGGGGGAAAGGCACTACCCTGGTAGGGTCTCACAGAGGTGACCCCTTCTTGGCTGAGAATGGAGTTCTCCCTCCGTGGAAGCAAGGTGGGGGGGAGGGTGCTACCTGCTGGGTCTTCAGGCCCTGCTGGTCACAGGTGCAATCCGCCCCAGTGCTGCTGGTCACCTGGTCACTGGGCCCAACCGGTGGGGCAGACACCTACTGGGTCATGGAAGGGGACCCCAAGGAGAGAGAGGCAGTGACGGGGTCCATGCTTCCATTTCTGTTCTGACTTGTTCTGTAGCTCAGGATAAGTCACCATGCAGCTCTGATTCTCTCGGTTTCTCCCTTTATCAAGCGGGCATGATATGGGGCGCTGGGCTGACCTCACATGGGGAGGATCCAGTGAGATTTTAAAAATCAGAGTGAGGACAGCAGCTGCTACTACGGGGGAGGCTCCGCATTTATTGTCTCATTTGACCTTGCCATCATCTCACCAGTGGGTGTCGCCCTCCCAGGTTTACAGATGAGGTTGCAGAGACGCAGGGAGAGGAAGTAAAGTGTGGGAAGTACAGCTGCAGAATTTGCGGGGCCCAATGGAAAACAAGAATGCAAAGCTGTTAAGAGATTTTTAAAAGTTTGTGGATGGCAATAGCAGAGTGCTGAGCTCAGTGTGACGAGGTACTTCTGGTCACAGGACCTGAGACCCAGGCCTGCTGGCATGGACCCCACAAGCTGCTCGGACCGGGAGCCCAGAGCCAGAAAACAGTGGCTTTGGGATATATATCCCGGCTGCCGGAGTTTTCGCCCTCAGAATGGGCTGCTTGCTTCTTCGAGAAAGCAAATAAATCCCCCAGTTACCGTGTGAACCGTGCCAACCGTGCCAGTGGGGCCAGGCCTGGCATCAGGCAGGATTTGTTTGTTGCGTCAGATAAAATTAACTGCTTCTGATGGACAGGGCTGCAGTGGTCTTGCAGAGACTTCTCCTGAGCGGCCCTGACAACAACCAGTTCAAGGCTAGCTTTCTGGACCTTTACTGCACCCAGATGGTGCAGCGGGTCTGCTTTATCTCCACCCCTCTCGTCTCCTTGGAGAGACCTCCTTCACCCTCCATGCCATCCACTGCGGGTCCTATGGCTTCCTGTCTTCCTCCCCCAACTCCACTGCCTGTCCTCACACAGAACCCAATATTACAATGGAAATATACAGAAACTCATTCACACTAAAGTGTTGATAAGAACGATGAAGTCATCCTTGGATGGAATGAGAGAGGCATTTTAAGTGGGGACAGGACTCAAAGCTTAAAGAAGTACTTGTCTGTTCAGTCAAATTGAAGGTGTCAGGGAGTAGGTAGAAAACGCTTTTAGGTCTTTCCTGATGTCTTTGAAATTATGACA